>NC_141703.1:689696-1155696 GCF_971803275.1 Cyanistes caeruleus | reverse complement strand
GCTTCCCCTGAGGGGTGACGGGAATGGCCCTGTCCCAAAGAAAAGCTGGAGCTGAGGCCCGTCCGACACTGCCGGGAATCCTCCCCGGGAATCCTGTCCCAGGAATCCTGCCCGAGAATCCTGCTCTGGGAATCCTGTCCTGGGAATCCTCCCCGGGAATCCTGTCCTGGGAATCCTGCTCTGGGAATCCTGCCTGGGAATCCTGTCCTGGAATCCTGCTCTGGGAATCCTCCCTGGGAATCCTCCCTGGGAATTCTGCTCTGGAATCCTGCTCTGGGAATTCTGCTCTGGAATCCCTCCCGGGAATCCTCCCCGGGAATCCTGCCCCGGGAATCCTGCTCTGGGAATCCTCCCCGGGAATCCTCCCCAGGAATCCTGCTCTGGGAATCCTGCCCGGGAATCCTGCTCTGGGAATCCTCCCCGGGAATCCTGCTCTGGGAATCCTCCCCGGGAATCCTGCTCTGGGAATCCTGCTCTGGGAATCCTGTCCTGGGAATCCTCCCCTGGGAATCCTCCCCGGGAATCCTGTCTGGGAATCCTGTCCTGGAATCCTGCTCTGGGAATCCTGCCTGGGAATCCTGCTCTGGGAATCCTGTCCTGGGAATCCTCCCCGGGAATCCTGTCTGGGAATCCTGTCCTGGAATCCTCCCTGAGAATCCTGTCCTGGGAATTCTGCTCTGGAATCCTGCTCTGGGAATCCTGTCCCGGGAATCCTCCCCGGGAATCCTGTCCCGGGAATCCTGCTCTGGGAATCCTGCTCTGGAATCCTGCTCTGGAATCCTGCCCCGGGAATCCTGCCCCGGGAATCCTGCTCTGGGAATCCTGCTCTGGAATCCTGCCCTGGGAATCCTGCCCCGGGAATCCTGCCCTGGGAATCCTGCTCTGGGAATCCTGCTCTGGGAATCCTGCCCTGGGAATCCTGCTCTGGGAATCCTGCCCCGGGAATCCTGTCCTGGGAATCCTGTCCCGGGAATCTTGCTCTGGAATCCTGCCCTGGGAATCCTGCTCTGGAATCCTGCCCCAGGAATCCCGTCCGGGAATCCTGTCCCGGGAACACCGGCGTGCCTTTCTTCTCCCTGACCCCACAGAGAGGAGAGAAGGGTCGGGACGGGGGGCTGTTAACTGGGGGAGGGGAGAAGCCGCCCCACATCCCAGCTCAGCCCAGCAGCCAGAGAGCTGCGGGATTCTCTTCCCCTTAGGCAGAGCCTTTCAGCGCATCCCCAGCTCAGGAGCGCTCGGCTAAGCCCGGCTGAAGCTGAGAGGATTTGAGCATCTGCCCCTCTCTCCCTAAGGCCGGGTTTGAGCCCCCTGAAGGGCTGCGGGGCGGGGCAGCTGCAGGAGCCGCTCCCTTCCCTTCCCTTCCCTTCCCTTCCCTTCCCTTCCCTTCCCTTCCCTTCCCTTCCCTTCCCTTCCCTTCCCTTCCCTTCCCTTCCCTTCCCTTCCCTTCCCTTCCCTTCCCTTCCCTTCCCTTCCCTTCCCTTCCCTTCCCTTCCCTTCCCTTCCCTTCCCTTCCCTTCCCTTCCCTTCCCTTCCCTTCCCTTCCCTTCCCTTCCCTTCCCTTCCCTTCCCTTCCCTTCCCTTCCCTTCCCTTCCCTTCCCTTCCCTTCCCTTCCCTTCCCTTCCCTTCCCTTCCCTTCCCTTCCCTTCCCTTCCCTTCCCTTCCCTTCCCTTCCCTTCCCTTCCCTTCCCTTCCCTTCCCTTCCCTTCCCTTCCCTTCCCTTCCCTTCCCTTCCCTTCCCTTCCCTTCCCTTCCCTTCCCTTCCCTTCCCTTCCCTTCCCTTCCCTTCCCTTCCCTTCCCCCCTTTTCCCCCTTCCCCCCTTTTCCCCCTTTTCCCCCTTTTCCCTCTCCCCATTCCCCTTTCCCTTTCCCTTTCCCCATTCCCCATTCCCCATTTCCCATTCCCATCCTGGCTCTCCATCCCCGGGGATTCCCGCAGGGATCCGGTGCTCGGTGCCATTGGGGTGAGGAGCGGCTCCCGCCCGGGGCCCCCCGGGAGCGTCCCCTCTCTGCTCCCCTGGATGTGGGTGACAAGGGCCGGGGGCCGGGGCTCGTGTCCCCCAGGGAGGGTGACAATCCCCGGGAGAGGGCCAGGGGCCGCTCAGGTGGCTGCTCCGGCCCTGCCTCCGCCAGACGCCAAATCCCAGCCGGCAAATGCAGCTCCATTCTTTTCCCCCCTTTTTCTCCCTTCAATGCGGGCTACGAGGCTACTGCCAAAAACATATCCAGCACAATCAAACATCAGATGGTGACTCCTTTCCCACAGCTTGTGTGAGTGAAAACAGTGAAATTATACCCATGTTTTAGCGGCGAATCCCCTGGTGTTCGAGCGAGGCAAGCCCAGCACAGGGCTCTTGTTCTCCTGCTTTTTGTTCCTGGACTTGCACTGTTTTTAGCACTGGACACCATTCAGCCCCCATTCAGCATTGTATGTCACTTCACATATGGTTCATCCGCTCCAAATGTGTGCATGTACCCAGAAAATGCAGCTTTTCATTATGTATTCTCTATGTAACAGAAAAGATTAAGATGTAAGCCCGGTGAATGCAGCAGGAATTAGTTGGACAGATGAATAAGGGAAAAATGAATCTGGAATGACGGCGGATTTAGTCTAATGATGGTGGGAGGGCGGTAAGAACTTGGTGGTAGGTTTCAGCCCTTTTAATCCCAGCCTGTGTGTGTATTTTGGCAGGAGAAATGTTTCTTCAGAACCACATCCAGAGGGATACAGTAAAAACACTTTTAACCCACTCCACATGAAAGGCACCAGAATTGTCAGGCGGCGCAACGCCCGCGCCACCCCAAACCCCGCTCACGTTCGGGGCGCTCCCGGTGAACACCCCGCGGAATTTGGACAATAAACATAAACCTCCCCCCAAACCTCCATGAAAGCCTGGGACACCGGCCCTGAATTTATGCATTTCATTCACTTATTCCTCCTCTCCAGATATCATTTCCATGAATATCCACTAATGAGGAAGCCTTTGATGCAACTCGGAGAGGGGATTTCAGTTTTAAAAAGGAGAATAAAAGGACTGAGTGCTGAAGTTTCCTCGCCCCCTCTGCCCACAAATGCTCCCCTCAAACGTGCCCGACGATGAGCTAAAGATATTTTTTAAATTCAGGCGTTTGTGCCCAGAGGATGGAGGCTGGAAGTGTGGAGATAAATAGAAAAGCTCGTTTGATAGCGGCCGTTTCCAGAGCTTGGCAGAAAACAAGGAAGGAGAGAAACCCCGAGCCTCAATGGGAACATTTGGAGTTAAGCTCGCTTCCTACAACAGCTTGCACAGGGAGAAAGAGATTTGATTTTATTTATTTATTTTCTTTTTTCGGATTGAAAATCGACATTTGCATCACAATGGAGATATTTCAAAAGTATAAACACAAAGGGCTGCAACTTCAGAGCCTCGCGGGTCAGCTGGCTCCTCTGGCTCCTCGGTGGGCAGCACATCCTCTCCCGGAGCCGGGAAAGAGGGGTTTGCCATCCTAAGAGGGGTTTGCCATCCTCAGTGGGGTTTGATCCTGAGTGGGGTTTGATCCTGAGTGGGGTTTGGCATCCTCAGTGGGGTTTGCCATCCTGAGAGGGGTTTGCCATCCTGAGTGGGGTCTGGCATCCTGAGAGGGGTTTGATCCTCAGTGGGGTTTGATCCTGAGAGGGGTTTGATCCTGACAGGAGTTTGAGCCCGAGAGGGGTTTGATCCTGAGTGGGGTTTGATCCTGAGTGGGGTTTGATCCTGAGAGGGGTTTGCCATCCCAAGAGGGGTTTGATCCCAAGAGGGGTTTGATCCCGAGTGGGGTTTGATCCTGAGTGGGGTTTGATCCTGACAGGGGTTTGATCCCAAGTGGGGTTTGATCCCAAGTGGGGTTTGATTCTGAGCAGGCTTTGCCATCCCCAGCAGGATTTGCAATCCCAAGTGGGGTTTGATCCCTAGCAGGGTTTGCCATCCCCAGAGGAATTTGCCATCCCAAGAGGAATTTGCCATCCCAAGAGGAATTTGCCATCCCCAGTTGGATTTGCCATCCCAAATGGAATTGCCATCCCCAGGGGGATTTGCCATCCCAAGAAGAATTTGCCATCCCAAGAGGAATTTGCCATCCCCAGTGGGATTTGCCATCCCAAGAGGAATTTGCCATCCCAAGAAGGATTTTCCATCCCCAGTTGGATTTGCCATCCCAAATGGAATTGCCATCCCCAGTGGGATTTGCCATCCCCAGTGGGATTTGCCGTCCCAAGGGGGATTTGCCATCCCCAGTGGGATTTGCCATCCCAAGAAGGATTTGCCATCCCAAGGGGGATTTGCCATCCCCAGTGGGATTTGCCATCCCCAGTGGGATTTGCCATCCCAAGGGGGATTTGCCATCCCAAGAAGGATTTGCCATCCCAAGGGGGATTTGCCATCCCAAGCAGCAGCAGGGAATTCCCAGAGGTGCTCAGGGCCAGAAGAGTTTCCTTCAGTGACTTCTGGCTCCCGGGAAATCCAAAGCAAACCCCACACATTTGAAAGGCACCGTTTGAATTTTCTCTCCCTTTAGGGGTTTGAATCCAATAAGATTTCACAGAATATATTTTCTCCCTTTGAGAAATAAAAATAAATTCATCTGAGCAGGGAAACCTCTGGATAAATAACAATTCCTGCTGCCAGAGATATTCTGACACGTCCTGTGCACGTGGAGGGCTCTCAGCTGTCCCTGTCAGCCTAAAAAATAAGGAAAAAATCCTCCTCCTGTGTCTGTTCAATACATTTTGATTGAAAAGAAAATAAAAGGTAATAAAAATCCCAGTAGTATTTTTAAAAATATCTCCCTGCCTTCCCACAAAAGGATTTTAAGGATTAATCCTTTTAAGAAGCGGAAAAAAACCTTTCTAGTTACTGACAAGGAAATTAAATATATTAAATATACCTTAAATGATGTAATTAAATATCTGGTCCTGTGAAGAAATGAAAATAAAAATTTAATTTTTAATTGCAATTCCTCAAAGTCAAAATGGTGACAATTGAGAAATGTCCCCACAGAGCCAGGGGGTTCCTCTTTGGGTGGAGCCTGAAACACTCAGGCATTCAATGTTTACATCTCAATTTCACCATTCTGACAAAATCTCCAAAACTCACCAAAATCAGTGGCCCAAATTAGACAAACCAGTTTATTTCACCAGTTCATTTTACCACTTTATTATTTCTTATTTCACCCCCTTTTCTCATCCTCCCATGAGGAGTCACATCCCTGGCTGGGACTGGTTTAAACCCCACAACATCTGCCTCCCTTTCTGTCTCCTCTTCCGTGGGTTTGGGTTTAAAATTTAGAACCAGAGCAGAAATTCCAGCTTGGCCTCAGCCCAAAGGCAGGCTCACATCGTGCTTCAAACCCCAAGAAATCATTTCTGCCTCTTTCCCCATGGATTCAGGTTGGAATTTGGAGCTGGAGCCCAGCTGGATTCCCTGGGAGCCAGACCCAGCCTGGAGCATGGAAAACCCAAACTCCTGGAGCTGCAAGAGCTCCTCCCGAGGAGGGCAGGGCTCTGGGGCCCGGCCTTTTATCCCAAATGACTTCTGCTCCTCTTCCTTGGGGACAGGGAGGCACAGGGGGTCCTGTCTGGATTCCAGCATTTCCAGCTTCCTGCCTGGATTCCAGCTGCTCTCCAGCATTTCCAGCATTTCCAGCATTTCCAGCATTTCCAGATTCCTGTCTGGATTCCAGCATTTCCAGCTTCCTGCCTGGATTCCAACTGCTCTCTGGCATTTCCAGCATTTCCAGCATTTCCAGCATTTCCAGCATTTCCAGGTTCCTGTCTGGATTCCAACATTTCCAGCATTTCCAGATTCCTGTCTGGATTCAAACATTTCCAGCATTTCCAGCATTTCCAGCATTTCCAGCATTTCCAGCATTTCCAGATTCCTGTCTGGATTCCAACATTTCCAGCATTTCCAGATTCCTGTCTGGATTCAAACATTTCCAGCATTTCCAGCATTTCCAGCATTTCCAGCATTTCCAGCATTTCCAGCATTTCCAGATTCCTGTCTGGATTCCAACTGCTCTCTGGCATTTCCAGCATTTCCAGCATTTCCAGATTCCTGTCTGGATTCCAACTGCTCTCTGGCATTTCCAGCATTTCCAGCATTTCCAGATTCCTGTCTGGATTCCAACATTTCCAGCAATTCCAGCATTTCCAGCATTTCCAGCATTTCCAGATTCCTGTCTGGATTCAAACATTTCCAGCATTTCCAGCATTTCCAGCATTTCCAGCATTTCCAGGTTCCTGCCTGGATTCCAACTGCTCTCCAGCATTTCCAGCATTTCCAGCAATTCCAGATTCCTGTCTGGATTCCAACATTTCCAGCATTTCCAGATTCCTGTCTGGATTCCAGCATTTCCAGCATTTCCAGCATTTCCAGCATTTCCAGCATTTCCAGGTCCCTCCCTGGATTCCAGCTGCTCTCCAGACCTCCCAATCCAGGCACTTCAAACATTGGTGGTGTTTTGGTCCCACAGTTAATTTACCAACTTTCACAGTGTTATTTGTGTTTCCCCTACTTGTGCACCTGGAATTTTTTAGGGAATTTTATTTTTCCCCTGCTGCAGGACCATGGATTGAGGGGAAACTCATTAAGTCACAATTCTTCATTAAAAGCCAAGGACAAATTGGAGGCTGCGGGTGCCACCCTGGCCTTGTCCTCATCCTTCTCATGTGTTGTCCTAATAAGTAGATGGGACTTAGTTTAATTTATGCAGAAAAATCTATTCTTTATTATATAACTCATTTTTATATTGTTTTTACAGACTTTGTGTTTAATTGGCTGGAAGTTTTCCTGTTACTCGATTTGTTGGTTAGTAAACAGCATTTCACATGTTTATTAAATCTCTTTCTTCTTGGATTGTTTACATATCCTCTTCATTGATTCTTAGGGGATCAATGTCTTGTTTTTGTAGGTGTAAACTTATTTTCCTCAGGAAAAGAATAAATATTTGTGTGCACTGATTTTTATTTTTCTGATCTGTTCCATGGGAAGAAACAGATCAGCTGTCAGCTATACTCAGCTGAATTTGTGGGTTTGTATTGAATTGTTCACATTCCCCAGTGTGTGGATTCAGCTCGAGGATGAGGAGGGGAAGGTCCCTCTGCAGCCTGGTGCTGCTTTCTGGGGGAGAGGAGTTTTTGGAGCGTCCCCATCTCCCTTTCTGCTCCCAGCCCGAGGTGTCACCGAGCTGTCCCCAGAGCTGCACAGACCCAGGGCAGGAATCTCTGCAAAAGTGAACGGGGCTAAAACTCCCCAGATCTCAGTTCCTGGACTTTAGGAAGGGATTCCTGAATTTGGGATGTGGCTGGCACAGCTGAGGGGTTTCCTGTGTACCAGGAAAACCTGACAAACCCCTCATCTGCTTTTCCAGGAAACAGCAGTGTTCTCCAGGATCAGAGAAATCCCAGAATCCTGGAATTCCTGAGGCTGGAAAAGCCCTCGCAGCCCAGGGAGTCCCAGCTGTGCCCGATGCCCACCTTGTCCCCAGCCCAGAGCCCTGAGTGCCACGTCCAGCCCTTCCTTGGGCACCTGCAGGGATGGGCACTGCAAAGCTCCCTGGGCAGCCCCTGCCAAGGCCTGAGCTCCCTTTCCATGGGCAAATTCCTGCTGCTGCCCACCCTGAGCCTCCCCTGGCCCAGCCTGAGGCCTGAGCTCTCCTCCTGTCCCTGCTGTCCAGGGAGCTCACCCAGCACTGACTTCACCACCACCTTTTAATAATTCTGCAGAGGTCATATTGATTTTCCAGCCTCTAATCACATGGAATATTTTATCCATTATGGAGCAGCAAGTTTGAAAGCCTTGGCTGCTTATTTAATTTCAGCAGGCAGACAATTCCCAGCAGAGCTGTGAAACTTGATCTGTGTCATCTTCTGAGCCCACACAGAACATCCCAGCCCCTGCTGCTCCAGCCCTGATTGATGGCACACACTGGGGTGGGCAAAGCTCAGCTCAGAGCCAGGCTGGGAGCAGATCCAGGCTTGCTTTGAACCTTGTGGAGGTTTCTCACTGACTTGTTTGGGTTGGAGAAACCTCAAATCCCACCCATTCCCAGCCCTGCCATGGCAGGGACACCTCCCACTGTCCCAGCTGCTCCCAATGTCCAGCCTGGCCTTGGGCACTGCCAGGGATCCAGGGGCAGCCCCAGCAGCTCTGGCAATTCCATCCCAGCCCCTGCCCACCCTGCCAGGGAACAATTCCTGCCCAAGATCCCAAGATCCAGCCCTGCCCTCTGCCACGGTGGAAGGGGAGGGACAGGCCAGGACAAATCCTGGCAATGTGGTGATGCCAGAGCTGCAGAACATCTCAGCTGGCTCTGGCATTGGTGGGGGTGATCTGGGCACAGGTAATGCCAAACTGCTCCAAAACCACAAAACTCCTGGACATTTCCTACTTCTGCCTGTGGCCCGATGCCTCAGCTCACTCAGCAACGTCTCCTGTGTCCCTCCAGCTGGTGAGGAAGGGATTTGGTGAGGGATCACTTCAGTGCCAGCAGGCAGCTCCCGGGAAGGTGCCCCTGAGTGAAGCTAAGGACCATGGAGGGGATTTCTACAACTCCAGAGAGTGCTCAGAGGGGTTTTCTGTCTGGGAGTGCCCTTCCTCTTCTGAGCCTTTGGCTTTTCCCTTGTGAGTGCTTGGTGCTCAGCCTCAGCTTCGTTTCCAGGTCATGTTGGCACTGCTCTGCACCAGCAGCCTGCAAAGTCTGCACGTGGAATTTTTCCTTTTCTGGCTGGAACTGGGCTGCAGAGCCCCTTGGTGAGGGCAGCTGGGAGGGAGCAGGGTGAGCACATCCCCAGGGATCTCCCTGCTCTGTCACACCACCCTTGGTCCTTCGTGCTGCTTTTTCCTCTGCAAGGCCAAGGCTCCAAATCTCAGGGCAGTGTGGGGATGCTGCTGCTTGCTGTCCCCTCTTGAGGACAGCCCCTGTCCCCTGTTGAGGACAGCCCCTGTCCCCTGAGGCTGGCAGGGACTGGGGAGGAGAGCAGGGCTGGCACTGGGGACTTTGCTTTGGCTCAGAGCTGCCCCTCACCAGTTTGAAGTGGTTTCTTGTGCAGGGCTGTGTTTGTTTCTGAGGCAGCAGCTGGAGCTCTGCTCTGATGCTGGACATTGCTGCCACCACAAACAGCTCTGGATTTGCCCAGGTCTCATGGTCTGGAGATGTGAGGCACCATCAGGTTCATGTCTGGGAATGCTGCACAGGTGTCCAGATGTGGCACCTGGGACACAGCTCAGGGGTGCTGCTGCTGCTGGGTTGGGCTCCAGTTGGACTAAATGATCCTGAAGGTCTCTCCCAACCCTGGTGACTGTGAATTCTGTGATTTTCCCAATTTAAAACTCTTGAAAGCCTTTTGGGCACCAGGAATTCTCATGCTCAGGCTGGCTCCCAGAACTTGATTTTACCCTCCTGGCTTTGCACTCCCAGATTGTCCAGGGCTGCTCCTTGTGTTACACCAGGAAGACATTCCAGAGAATCACGGAATCGTGGAATATCCTGAGCTGGGAGGGACCCCCAGGATCCCCCAGTGCCCCCCTGCCCTGCCCAGATCCCCCAGCAAGCCCAGCCTGGGCATCCCTGGATGCTCCTGGAGCTCTGGCAGCCTCGGGGCCGTGCCCATTCCCTGGGGAGCCTGGGCAGTGCCAGCAGCCTGTGGGGAAAGAAGAGCCTTGCCCTAAAAGCCAACCTAAATCCCTGCTGGGCCAGCTGCAGCCGCTCCCTGCTGCTGTCCCTGTGGCAGGAGCAGAGCCCGGAGCTGTCCCTGCGCTGCCCCTCGGGAGGAGCTGCAGCCCCGGGGAGCTCTGACCTCAGGCTCCTCCAGGCTGAACTGACCCAGTCACCTCGTGGGGCCCCTCCAGACCCTTCCCCATCCCCGGCTCCCTCCTTTGGACACTTTCCAACAGCTTCTGATCTTTTCTGGAGCCCCCCAGAGCTGTCCCCAGCACTGAAGCACCCACAGAAACTTCAGCTGCTTTCTCCAGGGTAAAACAGGTTTGGTTTTTTCCAGCCCTGAATCCAAACCGAGCACAGAGCTGGGACACCCGAGCAGAGGCAGTGGCAGGAGTGGGGGACACAAAGGCTCCTCTGCACCCCACAGCTGAACTGAGGCCACCTGTGCCAGGTGGGGACAGCGGGAGATGGGTGACCCTGGTGCCTCAGTGTCCCTGGAGGATGTTCTGAGTGCTGAAGGGATGCTCTGCTCCGCAGTGCAGCTCCCCTGCCCTGGTTTGGGTGAAGGTGTTAGAAGGGGGTGCTCACCCCCCATTTCCCACTCCCCTGGCCCTGCTCTGCAGCCATGCACATCCCGTTCAGCCCCTGTCCCGTGCCCGAGCTCTCACCCCAGTGCCAACCCCACGGGCTGCTGGAGCAGCCCAGGGCTGGGGAAATCTGCTGCTGGCTCCTTGGAGCTCTCCCTCAGCTGGGCTCACTTTGTGTCACCATACTGGGGCAAGCCGGGCAGTTTTGTCACTCCAGGTTAATGTGACATCTGATGTCTGCCTTGTGTCATTGTGAGGGGCACAGCTGGATCCAGCCCAGCAACACCCACCCCGCTTGCACCCTCTCATTCTCATTTTCCAGAGCCCAGGGCCTTGTGTGTGGGAGGCCAAAAGGGCTGGAAAAAATCAATTACTGCTGCTGCAGCCCTTGGCACCCACTTTGGATGGGCAGGTAAAGGAGGGAGCAGCTGGGGCTGGTGCTGCTGGCCCTTGGCACACGGGGGGCTGAGCTGGACCAGTTAAACCAGTGAGTTAAACTGGGACTGGTGCTGCTGGCCCTCGGCACATGGGGGGCTGAGCTGGACCAGTTAAACCAGTGAGTTAAACTGGGGCTGGTGCTGCTGGCCCTCGGCACACGGGGGGCTGAGCTGGACCAGTTAAACCAGTGAGTTAAACTGGGACAGTATTTTAGTGGCTCCCAAAATAACGGGGCAGCTTTGCTTGTACAACCTGCTCACAGCCACTGCCACGCTTGGCCAGGAGCAGCCTCCGAAGCACCTTTTGGTTCTGTTTCTTTTTGTTTTGTTTCTTTTTGTTTTGTTTCTTTCCATTTTGTTTCTTTTCATTGTTTCTTTCCATTTTGTTTCTTTTAATTTTGTTTCTTTCCATTTTCTTTTAATTTTGTTTCATTTAATTTTGTTTCTTTCCACTTTGTTTCTTTCCATTTTGTTTCTTTCCATTTTGTTTCTTTCCATTTTCTTTTAATTTTGTTTCATTTAATTTTGATTCTTTCCCACTTTGTTTCTTTCCCTTTTGTTTCTTTTCATATTGTTTCTTTTAATTTTGTTTCTTTCAGGTTTTTTTCTTTTCATTTTGTTTCTTTCCCTTTTCTTTTCATTTTGTTTCTTTCCATTTCGTATCTTTCCGTTTCGTTTCTTTCCGTTCTGTTTCTTTCCCGTCTGTTGCTCTTTCCTCCTGCCCCAGATGCGCCGCCAGGGCCGCGGCGCGCGGCACCACTGGATTATCCCAGTTATTAGTGGGAATGTGGAGCTGGACCTTTCTGGGAAGGCAGCGAGGTGTCAGTTGTTAACTTAACACAGCTCTGCAGCGGCGCTGAGAGCTCAGGTCGTGACCTTATAATGGCCAACCAGCCTATTAGTTTAGCAAAGCCGGGCTCAAATGTCATTTCAGCGCCCGTCGGATGCTTGAATTTATTACCCAGGAAGCTCCCGACTTGAAAACGATAGGATTTCTTCTCCACCAGCTGCTGGAAGTCCCCCTTTTTCAAAATAATAGCGACAAATCTGCGCTTTCAACGTTCTTAACTGGTGGGGTGAGCTGTGGTGAACGAGGAGGCCGAGCAGGTACCTCATGGAACCTCCAGGAAAAGGGGGGGGAAAGGCAGGATAAAGGCAAAAAAATGGCAATCAAATTGAAATGATGAGCCCATTAAAGAATGATTTTCATTCAGGCCTCACCTTCCACGGCGTTCACATTTTTTCTGCTTAAAACTAACAGGAAACAAACTCTGCCCCTTCATCGCCCTCCTTCCCGCCCGTTATTAATTCCTGATATTTTGTGATCATTTTAGTGGAGGGGGAGAAGGGGGGGGGGAAGAAAAAGAGAGAGAGAGAGAGAGAGAGAGAGAGAGAGAGACAGGAGAGAAAACCCGACCAAAAAAATCTCGCTGCATTCAGTCCCCTGAGAATGTTGGGTCGAGTTTTTTGATCCCTGTTGCTCATTGATTTGAGGGCTGATGTAGTGCAAGGGGTCCCTATTAGTGGCGTCTGTCACTGCTGTAATGTTTTTGTTATTTTTCCTCATTTGTTCGCTCTGACATCATGTCATTACAGAATGGTGCTGTTCAGGCCCTGCCTTGGCTGTTCGTTAGCGTGTGTTTAATGAGCAGCTTAATTGAGCTGTCTACTAGGCCACCTGTCACCCTCCGGACTTATTAACATACTAATGGCCTGACATTGTCCTCGCTGACAGGCAACAGGGTTTACTGATTTGATGTCTGGACATGGGGATTTTATGCAGGAATGAGAGAGGATATTGGGAAGGAGGTTTAAAAACGCAAATTAACTCTTTGGTATCTCTGTATTTATGGCTGGCTCGGAAAAGTTCAACACAAAGTAGCCAGGGGGGGGACCCTGCTTAGCCAGAGCCACTTTGTCATCGATTGCAGCACGTTTGGTGAGGGGAAAATCTGCTTGGGGTAAGAGGAGCGGGCTTTACTTCTATTACAGTATTATTGTTGGGGCTGCTTCAAAGGAGAAATCTCCTTAAGCCCACAGGAAAGTTTTGTGACTGGGCTTTTCTCCACTGTGGCTAAACAAATGAAAGGCACGAAATTTCCAGTGAAGGGATTTAAGTGCACGACATTGTCCCCACCTTTTAAAGCCAGATGAGGACATTCAGCGCCAGTGAACACTGGGCCGGGCTCTAAAGGTTCAAAGGAGTGCCTTAAGTGCATGCAAGTCTAATAAAAACACTTGTTTTGCTTTGCTCGTTTCTGGCTGCTGTTGTTGGGTGGGTTTGTGGCCGGCCCAGGAGGAGCCGACCTTCTGTCACCGCAGAGCTCGGCTTTGCGGCAGATCCCAGCCCAGATGGGGCAGCCCCGAGTCCAGCCAGGGATAAATGAACCTCCAGGACAGCCCGGGACCTGCTCGGGGTGCAGGGAAGGGCTGGGCTGGCTGGGGCCCAGCTGGGGCTACCAGAGCCAGGGGGAGCAGAGGGGCCGTGTGGGGGGAGCCCTGGGGAAGGAGATTGGGGGGAGCACCAGGAGCTGAGGAGACACCAGGGGCTGAGGAGACACCAGGGGATGAGGAGACACCAGGGGCTGAGGAGGTACCAGGGGATGAGGAGACACCAGGAGCTGAGGAGACACCAGGGGATGAGGAGACACCAGGAGCTGAGGAGACACCAGGGGATGAGGAGACACCAGGAGCTGAGGAGACACCAGGGGATGAGGAGACACCAGGAGCTGAGGAGACACCAGGGGATGAGGAGACACCAGGGGATGAGGAGACACCAGGGGCTGAGGAGACACCAGGGGATGAGGAGACACCAGGGGATGAGGAGATACCAGGAGCTGAGGAGGTACCAGGGGATGAGGAGACACCAGGGGCTGAGGAGGTACCAGGGGATGAGGAGACACCAGGGGATGAGGAGACACCAGGGGATGAGGAGACACCAGGGGCTGAGGAGACACCAGGGGCTGAGGAGACACCAGGGGATGAGGAGACACCAGGGGCTGAGGAGACACCAGGAGCTGAGGAGACACCAGGGGATGAGGAGACACCAGGGGCTGAGGAGGTACCAGGGGATGAGGAGACACCAGGGGATGAGGAGACACCAGGGGCTGAGGAAGCACAAGGAGATGAGGAGACACCAGGGGCTGAGGAGGTACCAGGGGATGAGGAGACACCAGGAGCTGAGGAAGCACAAGGAGATGAGGAGACACCAGGAGATGAGCAGGTACCAGGAACCCGGCCCAGCACCAGCCTGATGGGCTCCCATGAGGAGCTGGGATGTGAGGCAGGGAGAGCAGGATCCTGGGGGGAAAGAGAGGTCCCACTGCTGCTGGAGAAGGGCTTGGGAAGCACCTCAACCCCAGCAGCTGAGTGTAACCACAAAGAGCTGATCAAATGGGGTGGGGGGATCCTGCCCCTCTGCTCTGCCCTCCTGAGAACCCTCCTGCAGCCAGCCCTGGGGTCCAGCACAGGGAGCACCTGGAGCTGCTGGAGAGAGCCCAGAGGAGCCACAGAGCTGCTCCAGGAGCCCTCTGGAGCCAGGCTGGGAGAGCTGGGGGTGCTCAGCTGGAGAGGAGAAGCTGCAGGGAGAGCTCAGAGCCCCTTGCAGGGCCTGAAGGGGCTCCAGGAGAGCTGGAGAGGGACTGAGGCCAAGGGCTGCAGGGCCAGGAGCCAGGGAATGGCTGCCAGGGGCAGAGGGCAGGGCTGGATCTTGGCATCTTGGGCAGGAATTGTTCCCTGGCAGGGTGGGCAGGGGCTGGGATGGAATTGCCAGAGCAGCTGGGGCTGCCCCTGGATCCCTGGCAGTGCCCAAGGCCAGGCTGGACAGAGCAGCTGGGACAGTGGGAGGTGTCCCTGCCATGGCAGGGCTGGGAATGGGTGGGATTTGAGGTCCTTCCCAACCCAAACCATTCCATGATTCCATGGAATCAGTAGCAGCATGAAACAGCCCCACCTGCAGCAGAGGTGGGAGAAGGGTCAGGAAATATCCCAGGGAGTGGTGGGGGAATTTTGGTGTCTCTGACTGAGGAACAACCACCCAGGTGTCTCCACAGGGCCCAGCACCTGGCTCCTGGTGCCCTGGGGATTTGTCACCAGCTGAGGGGACACAGAGACCTGTGGGGGCTCAGCCTCGTCCCCCTGCCCTGCCGGCCCTGGGAACTGCAGCTCCTGCCGTGTGGGGAGAGAGGTTTGCTCACTTTGGCCAAAGTTTGCTTTATGGAGCTTGGTCAGAGCCCCAGGATGCCCCAAGCCCTAGAAGAGAGCAGAGCAGGGATTTCTCACCTGTGTCTGGTGCTCATTTATTCTGGAGAGTGGAAGTTTTCTTTGCCTCAGCTGGATCTGGGTCAGGCTCCTGCAAAACCACTGCAGGAAACCAGGCTGGAAGGAACCCTGGAGCTCTCCTGGCGCCCAGGCACACCCAGCTGAGCCAGGGGAGCTCCAGCTGAAATACAGGAAGAGTTTGGATCCTCAGAGCTTGGAAATTCCCTCCTGGGGAACCTCCTGCAGCCCTCGGGGTGCCCCAGCACAGCCAAGGACTGGGAGCTGCTGGGGTGGAATTGTCCTCTAAGGACAACCTGGAGCATCCTGAGGATTCCCTGTGCCAGGAACAAGGAGCCCAAACCTGGGGAACCCTGAGCATTCCCTGTGCCAGGAACAGGGAGCCCAAACCTGGGGAACCCTGAGCATTCCCTGTGCCAGGAACAAGGAGCTCAAACCTGGGGCATCCTGAGGATTCCCTGTGCCAGGAACAGGGAGCCCAAAGGACCCTGAGCATTCCCTGTGCCATGTCCTGGAGCAGGGAGTCCACAGGCACTGGCAGCACCACTGAGCCTCAGGAAAGAGGCACCCAGCACCTACTGGTGCCATGCTGGTGGGATGTTTTTAGGATGAAACACTGGAATGATTTCACAATTCCCAGAATTCCTCATGGAAAAGAAGCACCTGTTTCCTTTGGATGCCAAACTGAGGGAATCTGAGGAGTCCCCCCCAGTGAAGTCAAGCCCTCCTGGAGCTCACTTTGCACTGGGTGCTTTATTTGGAGAGATGGAGAGCCCAAGCCCAGTCCAAGGACACCCCTGGGTGCAGGTGAGCCGCTCTGCATCCCTGAGAACAGGGATGGAAAGGTGACCAAGGACCGTGGAAGAGGAATGGAGGGAATGAATGAATGAATGAACTTAGGGGGGAAACAATGAGTTCCAGGCCTAGATTATCCCAAGAAAAGCAGCTACACTCCCAACCTGCCAGATTGCAGCAGCGGGGCAGGAGACAGAGGGATGAGAACCTCTTCAGAACCTCTCTCCTGAGCCAAACTGTTCCTGCAGGGAGCAGCAGGAGAGCTCCTGCAGCACTTGGGAACCTGAGCTCAAAGCTGCCTTATCCCACACGCTGCTTTCCACCAGGATCTGCCTTCTCCTCCCTGGCAGCGGTGCCCAAAAACGAGTGATGGGGATGCTGCAAACACCCCGGGCCTGGGCTGGGAGGGGTCAGCCCTGCACAGGCAGGAACTAAATTGGAGTTAAATTCATCAGACTCCCTGTCGGCAAAAGAAGGATTTTTGTTGCCTTTAAAAATCCAGTCCTGAAGAACTTGCAGGAAATGGGAATGTGGCACCTCTTTCCCACCTGTGGAGAGGGAAAGGTGGGCTGGTTGATGGTAAATTTAATAAGATTTAATAAATCACAGCGCTGGGGGCAGGAGAAACAGAGAAACAGTTTCCATTCCATTCTGACAGTGGCAATTCCATTAAAAGGAAGGATCCAAGGAAGCCACTTAAAAGAAACAAATAACAAAATAATTAATAGAGGAAATGAAATAAAATAAAAATGCAAATTCTGATCAAGCTGCTCCATCCTATTTCATCTCTTTTTACCCACATTTGTATTACATTCTTCACTATAATACAAAATCCAGGGTATTTCACACAGAACCTTGCTGAGAACCCAATAAAACCCAACAATGTTCCATTTCAAAAAGACAAAAATACCCAACACCGCTGGAATTTTCCTTCCTGAAGCAAAACCACAGCAAAATCCACTTGAGAGATCCCTGGAGCCAGGCTGGGATTTGCCATTTGTTGGATGCACGGTCCAGCAGGTGAATCCTGGAGAGCTCTGGGAACATCCAGTCCCATCCCACAGCTCCTGCAGCACCAGAGCTGGGACAGAAGCCAGAGCTGTGGCAGCGCTGCTGGGGCTCAGGCAGACACTGGGGTGTCCCGAAATAATGAAATCTGGGAAAACACAGCCCACACCCGGCAAGGGACTGGTAACGGGAGAGGAAATCCATGGGAAATGTTGGCTGGAATTGGAGCCTCCGGTCCCCAGGGGAGCAGCTGCTCCTCTGGGATGGGAGGATATGGAATATGGGATTTGGGGGATATGGGATTTGGGATATGGGATTTGGGAGATGTGGGGGATTTGTGACTTGGGATATGGGATTTGGGATTTGAGGGATATGGAATTTGGGGGATATGGGATATGGGGGATATGTGGGATATGGGATTTGGAGGATATGGGACTTGGGGGATATGTGACTTGGGATATGGGATTTGGGATATGGGATTTGGGATTTGAGGGATGTGGAATTTGGGGGATATGGGATTTGGGATATGGGATTTGAGGGATATGGGATTTGGAGGATATGGGATATGGGGGATATGGGATATAGGATTTGAGGGATATGGGATTTGAGGGATAAGGGGAATATGGGATTTGGGATTTGAGAGATATGGGATTTGAGGGATATGGGATTTGGGGGATATGGGATTTGGGGGATATAGGATATGGGATATTGGGGATATAGGATATGGGATATGGGATTTGGGGGATATAGGATATGGGATATTGGGGATATAGGATATGGGATATGGGATTTGGGGGTGTATAGGAAATAGTGCTTCCAGACAGGGCTTGACTCACTGCAATCCAGAGCTGAGGGGAAAATCCTTCTCCCAGACCAAGCAGCAACTTTCCATCCATGGCAGGGTTTTCCTGCTTGGTTTTAGGATAATCCCTTACCTTCCTTAGGGGGACAACGTGTTCAGGGGCTCTGCTGTCCCTTTTGTCCCCAGGGTTGGACACACAGCCAGTCTCTGCTCTTGTCCTTCCATTCATTGTTCCTTGAGCCCTTGATCCGACGGTGCCCCCGGTCATTCCCACGGGGAACTTCACTCTCTCCTTCCACAAGGAAGGCTCTTGGGTGCCTCCCACCTCTTCCTTTCCTCATGCCTTCAGGGAATCAGAATCTCCTGAGCTGGGAGGGATCTTTTCTGCCACCATCCCCTCAGCCACCCCTGGGGAGGAGGCCAGAACGTGTCCCGAAGTGCTGCCATTCCAAAGGGACACTTGCAGGCCTGTCCTCCCTGTTGGTTTTTGACCAGCCCCAGTGTGGTTCCCATCTGGGCAGCTCCTGTTTGTTCTGGGGCAGTGGGGCTGGGCTGTGTGTCCCTCACGGTGTCCCCTGAAGCTGGACACACCATGAGTCCTGTCCATGTCACACCTTGCCCCAAAACCCCTCTGTGCCACGCTGGACGTGGGCCCTGAGCTGAGGAGAGCCCTCATTGCATTCCCAGCTCTCTGCGTGGGAATCCGCTCTCCCGTCGAGCCTCCGGCACCAGCTGCTGCAGGACGGCCCCTGGGGAAGCTGGGAGCATTATTCCAAGAGGTAATTCCATCCTGGTCCTGCAGGCCAGGCCGGGCTGAGGTCAGGCCTGGTCTCTGGTCTCTGCTCTGAACTTTGCCTGGGTCAGGCGTTCGGGTTTCGCTGGGAATGGGCCCCGCACTGACCCCGGCCAGGCTGGCACAGCTGAAAATGAACAATCATTTTCAATGATTTCAAAACAATCAAATCCAGCAATGAACAGTCCTTGTCCTGATCCCAGCGTGGCCAGAGAGGACAGCAGATGTCAGGAGCAGCCAGGGCAGATGGCCTCGAGCCCTGTCCTGCTCCCAGCTCCACATCACGAGCTTCAAGGGCTCTGCCTCAAATCCTCTCAGGAAATTATCAGCCTGATATTGTTTTTCCAATTCTTGTACCCAGGGAGAAGGAACTGACAGGCTCCACTATGTTTGGATCTAATTTGGAATAAAGGAAGTGTCAGCAATCTCTGAAGTCCCGATGCCCACCTTGTCCCCAGCCCAGAGCCCTGAGTGCCACGTCCAGCCCTTCCTTGGGCACCTGCAGGGATGGGCACTGCAAAGCTCCCTGGGCAGCCCCTGCCAAGGCCTGAGCTCCCTTTCCATGGGCAAATTCCTGCTGCTGCCCACCCTGAGCCTCCCCTGGCCCAGCCTGAGGCCTGAGCTCTCCTCCTGTCCCTGTTCCCTGGCAGCAGAGCCCGACCCCCCCGGCTGTCCCCTCCTGCCAGGGACTTGTGCAGAGCCACAAGGGCCCCCTGAGCCTCCTTTGCTCCAGGCTCAGCCCCTTTCCCAGCTCCCTCAGCCCCTCCTGGGGCTCCAGCCCCTTCCCAGCTCTGTTCCCTGCCCTGGACACGCTCCAGCCCCTCCAGGGCTCTCCTGCACGAGCCACAACTGGACCCAGCCCTGGAGGTGTCCACAGTGCCCAGCAACAGGGGACAATCCCTGCCCTAGGACACCCATGGGACCATCAGGCTCTTGCCCACCTGGGTTCACCTCCAGCCACTGCCACCAGCACCCCCAGGGCAGTTTCAGCCCCTCTGCCCCAGCCTGGAGGGTTCCACGGGGTTGGTGTGCTCTGTAAAACCCTGGAATGGTTAAGGAATTCCTGCTGTGGGCAGTGATGCTGCTCCCTGGACCTGCTGCAAGCCCCAGCCATGGTGGGTTTGAGGCCAGGCTGGCTGGCTGTGTCTCCTGGAGGTGCCCCAGGAGCCCCCAGCCCCCAGCTGCTCCCCTCCTGTCCTGGCTGGAGCTCACAGGATGATCCCAACCTCATCATTCCGCTGAATTCTGCTGAATTCCCAAGCTGTTCTGACAGGTCTGGGATCAGAACTCTCCCCCCACAGCTGCCTGTATGGGACACGTTGGTTACTCCTGAAGATTCACCACTTGGAAGGGAATTTTGTTCTAAAAGCACTGCTTCAATCCTCCTCTTTGCAAGAACAATTAAATCCTGTCGTGCTGTGCTGGGGCACTGCCAAGCAAAGCCTAAATCTGGTGGCAGAGCTGAGCTGTGGTTTTAGAGTCCCTCTCCACCAGACCTGCACTTTGCTGCTCGCCCTGGATGTGCCCATGGCCACACTCCAAGCACACATTTGGAATTTAATGATTTGGGGCCCAAAAGAAGCCAAATGTGCTTTGATTTCAGATGAAAACACCAGGCTGGCACCGCTGGTGTTTGGTGACACAAGATGTCAGGCCTGCTTCAAAATTCCTTCTCTTGTCATTTTGGACCTGATTTTGCTGTTTCTTTGAATAAAACATTTCATTTTGTGGGAAGGATTTTACCCATTTGGTTGAATATTTGATGCAGTACAATGTCTTTATTAGAAACTGGAGATCTCCTTAAGATTTTTGGCCCTGGTAGTTATTTAGTTTTGGTCTCTAGATCTCCCGAAGTGATCATTCCCAATAAAAGTCACCCTGGATAATGCTGATTGTCCTGGAGGTCTTGGTTAAAAAGAGAAACCTGCAGCGTGTCCAGAATTCCCTCCCTTGCTGAGCCAGCCCGGGAAGTGGCTCTGGTGCTGGAACTGTGGGCTCCAGCAGAGGATAAAACCCCAGATGAGGGGAGCTCAGGCACATCCAGCTCTGGATTTCCAGCCGTGTGGGTGACTCGGCAAAGGTGAGCAGCTGCCTCCAAGAGATGCCCTGCAGAGATCCCAAGGGATTCAGAGCTGTTCCAGGGGGAGGGAGCACAGAGAGCTGAAATCCCACCATGAACCCAGGGGAGAGGAAGTGAATCCGAGTTCCTCTGTGGCTGTTAGGTTTATTGTCCCCACAGCTCGGGTTTGGGACCCTCCTGTCCACTGCTGCAGCCACCCTTTGGTCAACACCCCTTGCAGGGCCTGAAGGGGCTCCAGGAGAGCTGGAGAGAGACAATTGCCAAGGGCTGCAGGGCCAGGAGCCAGGGAATGGCTGCCAGGGGCAGAGGGCAGGGCTGGATCTTGGGATCTTGGGCAGGAATTGTTCCCTGGCAGGGTGGGCAGGGGCTGGGATGGAATTGCCAGAGCAGCTGGGGCTGCCCCTGGATCCCTGGCAGTGCCCAAGGCCAGGCTGGACATTGGGAGCAGCTGGGACAGTGGGAGGTGTCCCTGCCATGGCAGGGCTGGGAATGGGTGGGATTTGGGGTCTCTCCAATCCAAACCAGTCTGGGATTCCCTGATGCCATGAACAACTCTGTGTAAGGATTTATCCCGTCCCATTTTCTTCCTTCTCCTTTTCCTCTGCCCCCCTGCAGCCACATGGAGACAGAAAGTGTTCATGGAGATTGTCTGATCTCTTCACGGGACTGTCCAGATCCATCACTGGGGAAGTGACCCAAAAACGCCATTGGTGGTGTGCCCCTGGCCATGGGCAGCGGCAGAGCGGGGCCGGGCTGGCTCGGCTGCCCAGCCCTGCTGCAAAGGCTTCCCAGCACACTTCTCTCTCCAGCCCTGCTGCAAAGGCTTCCCAGCACACTTCTCTCTCCAGCCCTGCTGCAAAGGCTTCCCAGCACACTTCTCTCTCCAGCCCTGCTGCAAAGGCTTCCCAGCACACTTCTCTCTCCAGCCCTGCTGCAAAGGCTTCCCAGCACACTTCTCTCTCCAGCCCTGCTGCAAAGGCTTCCCAGCACACTTCTCTCTCAGCCGGCCTCAACGGGCGCCTTTCGTTTGCCTGCAGAGAGCAGGGCCAGCCCTGCCCTGCCGGCCCAGCCGGGAACTCTCCCGCTGCCGCTGGGGCTCAGCACTCCCTGCTCACAGGGGACTCACTGGCACCCAGCGTCAGAATCCATGGGCACCTCGCACAGACGGGACATCAAATCTGGAGACGCTTTTCTTGGCCCTTACAAACTTGCTTAGCAAAAATAGACAAATTCTTCTCTTACTCCAACAGTGTTCTCTCCTTCTTAGGTTATTTTCTGGGAAATCAGAATGTATCATAATTACAACATATGGCATAATCATGTTTTATATCATAGTACCATAATGTAAAAATACAGTCTGTAATAAATACAAATTATTTGGTAATTTCATTTATTCATTTGAGCTCTTCTTCATTTATGGATTCTAAACTACTTCTTCTTCTTCTCCTACTTCTTCTTCTTCTTCTTCTATACACCTTCTTCTTACTACTCTTCCTTTCCTTTTCTTCTATGTATTTTAAACTTCAAATTCTTACTTTTCTTAATCTTCATCTATGCATTTCAAAATTCAAATTCCTATTCCTATTAATCTTCTACATTGTGAAATTCTTATTCTTACTCCTATTCCTATCCTTATTCTTATTTCTCTTCTTCCTCTACTTCTAGGTATTTTTAAAACTCTTATGACTATTCTTTTTCTCCTATGTATCTTCAAAGTATTCCTCCTCCTCGTCCTCTTCTTCTTCTCCTTCTCCTGCTTCTTCATCTTCTTCTTCGCCTTATTCGTCTTCTACATCATCTCAGTCTTCTTCATCTTCTTTGTCTTATTCATCTTTAGCATCCTCATCTTCTTCGTCTTCATCTTCTTGGCCTTCTTCATCTTGGTCGCCCTCTTCATCTTCATTTCCTTCCCCTTCTTCATCATCTTCTTCCTCTTCCCCATGGTCACCGCCTCCTTTGTGCTCCTCTTCCTGTTCCCGTTGGTGTCCCAGCTCCCGTTGGTGTTGGCCGCCCCGTGTGAGCCGCAGTCCTGCCGGGAGGGAGGCTGTGGGAGCAATCCCTGCTCTCGGTGCCCTGTTTTACTCCTCCGGCTGTGGCCTCAGGCAGGAGCAGAGGAACAGCGCCCGCAGCGCCCGCCTGAAGCGGGAGGGACGTTTCTCGGAGACCCGGCTCTGTGCCTCTGGCTCCTCTGCACCGAGAGGCTGCCGGGGCTTCTCCTTAGCAGCTGCCAGCTCGGGCAGGGCACGGGCTGCCTCTGCTGCCGGCCCTGCACCCACATGCCTGGAGCTGGGTCCCTCCAGGGGATCCTCATCATCCACCAGGCCCACGTGGTTATTCCACACCTTGGCCCGGGTGCCATCTTCCCCTCGGGACATCTTTCGGTCTCTGCAGCGCTTCCTTCTAGAAAGCAGAAGGTCACCGACTATGAAACCGAGGAATGACATGGAGCACAACACCTCTTCCAAACGGGCCTCCACATTCTCCTTCCACCGTTTCCACAGTTTGGAGGACAGTAATTCGTATCCATAATCTTCGTACTCTTCCTCTGTGGGTCGACAGCATTCCTCCTCCTCCTCCTCGATTCCATAATCATTGGGGAAATAGGCATCCAGCCATTCCTGCACCTTCTGATGCCACGACATTTCCTCCATTCCTGGCAGTTCACGTGATGAGCCCAGAACTCTCTCCATTCCACCAAGCAGGGCCATCCTTGGTATCTCTTCATCCTCATCTTCTTCCCAATGGGAGAGCTCTTCATCCTCATCTTCTTCCCAGTGAAAGAGCTCTTCATCCTCATCTTCTTCCCAATGGGAGAGATCTTCATCCTCAGCTTCTTCCCATTGGGACATGCCCTGGACACCACAGTCTTCCCCAGAGCACAGCTGGGAATAATCTTTGACCTCTTCTGGGGAAACCTTCTCACCCTCGTTGCTCTGCCCTTGGGACAGCTCTTTGTCACTCTCTGTTTGTGACAGCTCCTTGTCACTCTCTCTGTCCCCTGCACTGCTCTCAATGTCCTCTGGCACTGGGGACAGCTCCTCATCAGTTGGGCTGTCCCCTGAAATTACCTCAGTGCTTTCTTCCGCTGGAGACCGCTCCTGACCACTCATGCTGTCCCCTCGAAAGACATCGATGTCCTCTGACACTTGGGACAGCCCCAGGTCACTCATGCTGTCCTCTGCAATGTCCTCAATGTCCTTTCCAACTGGGGACAGCTCCTGGTCACTCATGCTGTCGCCTGGAATCACCTCGATGGCCTCTTCCATTGAGGACACCCCTGGCTCACTGTTGCTGTCCCCAGGAGAGAGCTCAGTGGCCTCTTCTACTGGGGACAGCTCCAGGTTACTCCTGCTGTCCCCTGGAGAGAGCTCAGTGGCCTCTTCTATTGGGGACAGCTCCTCATTACTTGTGCTGTCCACTGGAGAGAGCTCACTGTCATCTTCCACTGGGGACAGCTCCAGGTCACTCCTGCTGTCCCCTGGAGAGAGCTCAATGTCCTCTGTCACTGGGGACAGCTCCTGGTCACTGTCACTTTCCCCTCGGGACAGCTCATTGTTATGCCATTTTCCTGGAGCTGTGCCCGTGAGGCTGCGCTCCACGACTCGAGCCCCCGAGGGGATGGGTGGCACAGGCTGCAGCTGCCAGCTTGGGGACACACGGGCTGTGCCCTCCTGGGCCACCCTGAGCGGGGGCAAGAGCACCCTGGGCACGGGGGTGTGTGGCTGCCCAGGACAGGGGCTGCAGGGCTGGGGCCCCTTCTCTCCTGCGCTCCCCAGCTCTGTGCCCTGGCTGTGAGTGTGCCTGGGACTCACCAGGCAGGGCAGCGGTGGCAGTGGTGGCAGCTGTGGCAGTCTTGGCAGCGGTGACAGTGGTGGCAGCTGTGGCAGCGGTGACAGCTGTGGCAGTCTTGGCAGCGGTGACAGTGGTGGCAGCTGTGGCAGCGGTGGCAGCCTGTCCCCACAGTGGGACAGGGCCTGGCTCTGGCTGCCCTGCGGTGCTGCCTGTGGCTGCCTGAGCTCCACTGGTGAGACCGATGGTCTGTTAAGGTTTTTGGGTCCCACCTTTGGCTGCCTCACCTCCACCAGTGGCAGCTTGAGGGGCACCTGTGAGGAGGATGAGGACACGTGGGACGGAGACGGCTCCCTTGGCAAAGCAAAGATCCTGGCCTTCTCCGTCCGCTGGCCTCTCCTTCCTGCCTCATCCCTCTCTCTTGGCCTCCTCCGCAGGCTCAGCAGGTGGCCTTGGGTGGGCTGGGAGTTGGGATTCTCTTTCTCTCTGTCCATCTTCCGTGTAATCTGATGTAATGTCCACTGTCTTCTCATGAAGAGAGACGCAGGGAGCTGCTTCCTCCTGAGAGAGCGGCTCTCCTGGGACTGGGCACCCCACGGCTCTGCGCCCCTTGGATACCCTCAGCCAGGCTGGGGCTCCCTGATGTCACAAGGCTCTCTGGCCACCACCGTGTCCCGCATCACAGAGGGCCCTGACCCCACGCGCCCGTGTCACAAAGGGCCACCCCCGGCAGCCCACCAGCAGCGCAGCGGGCAGGAAGCGGCCCGGAGCAGCCCCCGGACCCGTGGCCTTGTGGCCCCTGCTGTGCCCAGAGCCCTGAGAGGCTTTGGCCACGCTGGCACACGTGTGCCAGCCCCAGCCCCGCACTGCAGAGCCCGGCCTTTGCAGCCTGCGCTGCGCCGGCCACGAGCAATTGGCCTTTGCAGCGCCGTGCCAGGGAGCCGTGGGCAGCGGCTGCAGGTGCCGCGGGAGGCCGGGGAGCAGGGCTGGCCCTCAGGGCTCTGCCCGGCCAGCGGGGCTCGTGGCTGCCTTCAGCAGTGACACGCAGGGGCACCGAGCGCAGCCGCGGCGCCTCGGCCGGGCCCGGGGAGCTCAGCGGCCCAGGGGCACCACGCGAGGCCGGGGCCACCTGGCTCGGGGCAATGGCCGCGGCCCCGACTCTCGCAGCTCTCCCCTCGGCCGTGCGGCGCCACGGGGCCAGAGCCCGGGCCCGGGGCTCGCTCCCTGCTGCCAGCAGGGCGCTGCCGAGGGCTCCCCGCCCGCCGGGGCCGGGGCCGGCCGCTGAGGGAGCGGCGCCGCCATTGCTGCCGCCCTCAGGGGCTCTGAGGGGAGCGCGGCTCCCGCCGGCCCCGCTCCGCCCGCACGGGCAACAAAAGCACGGAGCACAAAGACACACGGCGCTCCAAGTGTGTCCGTGCCCTTCCAAATGCATTCGGACAGCGGCCCCAAGGGCTGCGCTCGGCTGTGCCAGCATCGCCACACGGCCCCGTTGGGTGACATGGGACACGAAACCCACAGGCTTTAGTCTGCTTGGGGTAAACGAGTTTTTTCGTTTACTTGGGACAGAAAACCCCTACTGATTACACTATTCTCTTCTGCACTGGTCTTAAAAGGCATAACGATGCTAGAAAGTTATAATTAGAGATACATGTGGCTCAAAAGTCATAAAGAGGTAGTTAGGAGCAACAGAACTACTGACAAAAGACTTAATAAAACTATGCTATAAACTACTTACACAGTTTTGTCACTTGTTGTTCTTCTCATTTTGAACTTTCAAATTTATTTCTTGTTGTCCATTCATTCTGGAAGCCTCGAAGCCAAACTGAGCAGCATCAATTAAAAATCAACAGCTGGGTCCAAGGCTTCAGGATCGCTGTGAACTCCCGCAGGACTCGCTCGCTTCAGACAAGCACAAGAGCACCTCTGGTTCCCGAGGCTGCACAGCAGCACGCCAGGAGTAAAATCAGAGTTACTCCTGATTTCATCGCCTTGCCGTGCATCATTTATCCAGAACCTCCTCCAAGTGCGCCGAGGGAGAGGAGACAGATCAAGTGTGGTTCTGGATAATCTGTTTTCTCTCCAACTTTCCCACTCCTGGCATTGCTTTCACATGCCAACCTGCAGCTGAGACCACACCTGATGTCCCCCAGGCCTCTCGTGTGGGCTGGAGCCTCGCAGGGCAGCTCCACCAAGAACAATTCCTTTTCCCATTGCAGGAGTCTCCTTTGGTGTGGAAAAGAATGAAAGGAACATTCACAGAATCACACAGTCACACAATCACCAGCTTGGAAGAGACCTTCAACATCCTTCACTCCAACCCAGCCCGAACACCTCAACTCGACCACAGCACCGAGTGCCACATCCAGGCTTTTTCTAAACACATCCAGGGGTGGTGACTCCACCTCCTCCCTGGACAAACCACTCCAATAATTTATCTCCCTTTCTGTAAAAAACCTTTTCCTAATATCCAGCCTGTATTTCCCTCGGTGCAGCTAAAGGCTGTGTCCTCTGGTTCTGTCAGTTGTTGTCTGGAGAAAGAGACCGACCTCACCTGGTTCCAGCTGAAATGAACGGGCAGGACAGCTGAGTCCTTTTTGTGCCTTTATTCAGATATCGGCTGCGGGGTGGGGGCTCGGGGGGCTGCGCACGCTGCCACTGCTCCCACGAGGTCACCGGGAAGGAGGTGTTTCAGTCCTGTGCCCTCGGCAGGCCTGGGGCTTCCGTCCTCACGGGAATCCCTGGAAGATCTCTCGTGGCTGGTTTGTGTAGGGCTGTCATCCCAGTCAAGCTCTTCCCTGGGGATGGCACGGACTCCGAGTCGAGGCTGGGAACATCCTGGTGTCTCTGCCAGTTTGGTTATGAGGCTCTTTTGTCTGTCTTTCATCTGCTCCGCTTGATCCAGGGGCTCTCTCAGCACTCCTGACCCTTTTCCCCTCATTTGCACACTGAGGCTGGGGGTACCCCATGCTGGGGAGCAGCGGCCGTGACCCGACCGGCAGGGATTGGAACACTCGGGGAAGAGATGAACTCAATACAATTCACATGGGGTAGAAACAGCAACAACGTTCTTAACTTTGTGGTACACCTTGTAACCAACATTACACTGCAACACCAACGTTACATCGTAACACAGACCTTGCTTGAAAATGGTTTTGCTTCAGAACAACAACAACTTTTTTCAGGGAGTTGTGGAGAGTGATGAGGTCACCTCTGAGTCTCCTTTTCTCCAGGCTAAACAACCCCAGCTCCCTCAGTGGTTCCTCACAGGGTTTGTGTTCCCAGCCCCTCACCAGCCTCGTTGCCTCCTCTGGACGTGCTCAGGTGTCTCAGTGTCCTTCCCGAACTGAGGGGCCAGGACTGGACACAGCACTCGAGCTGTGGCCTCAGCAGCACCGAGCACAGGGGAAGGATGAGCTCCCTGCTCCTGCTGGCCACACCATTCCTGATCCAGGTCAGGGACCATTGGCCTTCTTGGCCACCAGGGCTCTCTGCTGGCCCACGTTCAGCTGCTGTCACCAGCACCCCCAGGTCCCTTTCTGCCTGGCACTGTCCAGCCACACCGTCCCCAGCCTGCAGCACTGCAGAGGTTGTTGTGGCCAAAATACAGAACTCTGCACTTGGACTTGTTAAACTTCATCTTGTTGGACTCTGCCCACCCATCCAACGTTCCAGGTCTCTCTGCAGAGCCCTCATCCCTTCCAACAGATGGACACACACTCCCAGCTTAGTGTCAGATTTACTAGTGAAGGACTCAGTCCCCTCATCCATGTCATCAGTGAAGATACTGAACAGGACTGGCCCCAGCACAGACCCCTGAGGGACACCACTGCTCACTGCCCCCCAGCTGGATACAGCACCATCCCCACCACTCTCTGGCCTCCAGCCAGGTCTGAACCAGCAAAGAGCTCCTGTCCAAGCCTGGGCTGCAGCTTTCCCAGGGAATGCTGTGGGAGAGTGCCAAAGGCCTTGCTGAAATCCAGACAGACACATGGACAGCCTTTCCAGCATCCACAGGCGTCACCTGCTCATGAAAGGAGACCAGCTTGGTCAGACACGACCTAGCCCTGACCTCCCTTTCCATGCTCCCTCCGGGGCTGCGGAGCATAGGGAACAGGAGGTGCCTGACAGGTGGCAATGCCACCAGGTGAGGACAAAACCCGCAGGTGAGGCTCTCCTGGGGCTCCAGAGGGAGCCTGGAGGAAACCTGGGCTCCCTGGGCACCCGGCTCTGCCCCATCCCGGGCGGTCACAGAGAGCAGGGAACACAGACCCCGCTCGGGCAGAGCAGGGCTGGGCTCACCTGAGCCATCGGCTCCTGCAGGAACAGGAACAGCCCCGGGCTCACCTGAGCCATCGGCTCCTGCAGGAACAGCCCCGGGCTCACCTGAGCCATCGGCTCCTGCAGGAACAGGAACAGCCCTGGGCTCACCTGAGCCATCGGCTCCTGCAGGAACAGGAACAGCCCTGGGCTCACCTGAGCCATCGGCTCCTGCAGGAACAGCCCCGGGCTCACCTGAGCCATCGGCTCCTGCAGGAACAGGAACAGCCCTGGGCTCACCTGAGCCATCGGCTCCTGCAGGAACAGGAACAGCCCTGGGCTCACCTGAGCCATCGGCTCCTGCAGGAACAGCCCTGGGCTCACCTGAGCCATCGGCTCCTGTAGGAACAGCCCTGGGCTCACCTGAGCCATCGGCTCCTGCAGGAACAGGAACAGCCCTGGGCTCACCTGAGCCATCGGCTCCTGCAGAAAGGAGCAGCCCCAGCCCCAGGAGCAGCCCCAGCCCCGGGAGCAGCCCCAGCCCCAGCCCCGGGAGCAGCCCCAGCCCCAGCCCCGGGAGCAGCCCCAGCCCCAGCCCCGGGAGCAGGAGCAGCCCCAGCCCCAGGAGCAGGAGCAGGAGCAGCCGCAGCCCCGGGAGCAGGAGCAGCCCCAGCCCCGGGAGCAGCGCAGAAGCACCGGGACCCTCCCGCATCCCCCCGAGCCATGCGGGATTCCCCAGCCCTGCCCGGCCATCGGGACCATCATCTCCCAACTCCCCCGCTCTGACAATTAGTCCCTATCATTCACACTGTGCAATCAGCTGTTAAATCCTCATTTATGCTAATTGGAACGCGAATGTGCTGCTCAGCAAAATGTTAGATTGCCATGTTTACAAATATACTCCAGGTATTTGGAAATTTAGATGATCCAAACCATACTGCTTAAGCTACTCCTGCTGCCGGTTTAAAGAACTTAAGCCTATTTATCAGTTATTTAACAATTCTTTGCACATTCTGCTGTTTTCTTCGTGCAGCCCCTTGTCACACGAGAAGAACCGAGCTCGCTGCTTTAAAAAATCCATATATAATCTAATAATTGGTAATTTCAATGGCAGGATTTAATTGCCTGCAGCCTCGACGTGGGTAGCACGATTTACCCAAAACATGTTTTCCTAATCCATGAAAGCGTCCTTTAAAGCTGCTGCATTTGGAAATAAAGAGGAAAATCACCTCTTTGGCTTAGCTGTAGCTCAGAGACTGCAATATGTCCGTGGAAAGTGATTTTCCCAAAGCTATTACAGCATAATAAGCTCAAGAATTAGTTTCAAGTGAAAGTTTATCTCATTATGAGCCCTGACCTGTGTGCAGCTCACACTCCCCATCAAAGGCTGAGCTCCTCTGATGGTTCTGCTTTGGTGCAGTGGGAAAGGTGAGGCTGCTCCAGGAGCCAGCCCAGAGCAGCTCCCAGGGCTGGGGAAGCAGAAGGGGCTGCTCCTGCTCAGGGGGGCTGGATCCGAGGTGCATCTTGCACCAAAACAGGAATTCCTGGATCCCAGGGGCTGGAAAAGCCCTCGCAGCCCAGGGAGTCCCAGCTGTGCCCGATGCCCACCTTGTCCCCAGCCCAGAGCCCTGAGTGCCACGTCCAGCCCTTCCTTGGGCACCTGCAGGGATGGGCACTGCAAAGCTCCCTGGGCAGCCCCTGCCAAGGCCTGAGCTCCCTTTCCATGGGCAAATTCCTGCTGCTGCCCACCCTGAGCCTCCCCTGGCCCAGCCTGAGGCCTGAGCTCTCCTCCTGTCCCTGTTCCCTGGCAGCAGAGCCCGACCCCCCCGGCTGTCCCCTCCTGCCAGGGACTTGTGCAGAGCCACAAGGGCCCCCTGAGCCTCCTTTGCTCCAGGCTCAGCCCCTTTCCCAGCTCCCTCAGCCCCTCCTGGGGCTCCACACCCTTCCCAGCTCCCTCAGCTGCTCCTCACAGGATTTACTATTTGAGGAATCAGAGTGAGACCAACCTGCTCATAATCCCCTCCTTGGGAAAACAATTAATTCAATAACGAGGAGAGGAAGCTGCACCTCAGTCTGGAAACTTGTGATAAAGCTGTGGGTTATGCAGCAGGCCCTGTGCAACCACTGCACACTGGGGGTCCCACTTCCCTTTGTCCCTGGGTACACTGAAAAGAGCAAGTCCCAGCCTCGTCCTTAGTTCTGGCTGTGAATGGATCCTCAGAGCAGCAGTGTTAGACCTGCCCTGGCACCCTGGTCCCATCTGTCACTGCTGATCCTGCAGCCCCAGAGCCACCCCAGACCTCAGGGAGAGGCAGTGGGTGAAATCCACAGGACAGGGGGGGTCATGGCACCCCCTGTCCCAGCTGCTCCCAGCCCCAGTGTCCAGCCTGGCCTGGGACACTGCCAGGGATCCAGGGGCTGGGATGGAATTGCCAGAGCAGCTGGGGCTGCCCCTGGATCCCTGGCAGTGCCCAAGGCCAGGCTGGACATTGGGAGCAGCTGGGACAGTGGGAGGTGTCCCTGCCATGGCAGGGGGGCACTGGGTGGGATTTGGGGTCTCTCCCAACCCAAACCCTTCTGGAATCACATAATCTTGAAAGGAAGCTGCTGAGCAGGAGAAGCACACACAGGGAGTTGGATCTGGGAACATTCCAAGGACCGAGATCCTGGGGTGAAGGAGCTCTGCAGGAGCTGCAGGAGGCACGAGGGGACGTGCCGGGGCAGTTCCAGGGGAGCAGATCCAGCACCCCCAGCTCTGGCACTGCAGGATCCCCAGTGGATGTGGAGCAACAGCACCAGAGCACATCCACACAATCCCTGGATCTCTGGAAAAGCTCTCCCAGCCCAGGGAGTCCCAGCTGTGCCCGATGCCCACCTTGTCCCCAGCCCAGAGCCCTGAGTGCCACGTCCCCTCACCCAGGGACAGTTTGTTCTGCCCGTCTCTGCCCCGGTTTGGGAGGTGTCTGTGTCTCTTTTTTCATCTGCAAACAGAAAGACCAAAGGCAGGTCCCTCTCGAGGGTGTGTGAGGGAGCAGCATGGGGAGGTTTGGGCTCCCCTGGAGCTCCCACAGGATCCCAGCTCCATTCCCAGCCCCGGGGTCTCTGCAGGCAGCAGCACCAGGACAATGACATGGAAAAGCTGCCAGCCATGGGAATGAGGGGATGAAGATAAAGAGCAGCTCAGGACTCCAGGCCAGAGCCCCTGGCAGCAGAGCAGGGAGGTGGGATCTGTGTGGGTGCTCTGGGACCTCTGCTCCCATCAGGAGCTTCCCCACAACCAATCTCTCCATGTGCCCCACAGTGGGACCGGCACCTAAACCTGGGAGTAACCCATGGCTGGTTCCCAGAGCCTGGGACCATCCCAGCCGGGGGCTCTGGGAGGGCAAAGGGACCAAAGGAGTGCAGGGTGGAGGCTGCTGCCACCTGCTGCTGTCACCTGCTGCTGTCACCTGCTGTCCCCAGCCCTCTCACCCCCGGGTAAGTAACCATGGAACCACAGGATGGCCTGGCTTGGAAGGATCAGCTCGTTCCAGCGACATTCCCGACTCTCCAGTGCCCAGCAGAGCAGGAAAGCTGCAGATTTCCCCAGCATCCCCAAAGCCCTGGGCTGCAGAGACCTTCCTGTAACACATTGGCTTGGATTTTTGGTATTTTGGATCCATTTTGTGCCCTTCCACTTGTCCCCAGTGAGAGCTGGGATCATCAGTGGAGCACGAAGGTGCTTTAGGTACTTTCTGTCAGTGAATCCCTCCCTCAGAGACTCCTCCACCAGGACCCCAGCCCAGCAATTGGCACTGCAGGTGAAAATACCAGAAAATAAGATATTTATTATATTTATTTGAAAGTAGAACCAAGGGAAAAAAACCCAACAAATTCTTCTTCTTCTTCTTCTTTTTTTTTTTCCAAAAGCACCTTTTTTTGAAAGATGAAAAGTCAGTCATTCAGCCAACCTTCAAAGTGCTCGACTTAATCCGTGGGGGAACTCGATCTTGCTTTTCTCAGCCCAGATTTTTCCCCCTTGTTCACACACCTTGAGACAAAGGCTGCAGGAAAGAGGCTGAGGGGGAGGGCAGGGGGGCGGTTTTTGAGCAAATTTATTCCGGAGAGCGCCTGAAACGGCCTTCAGAAAATGGAGAGAGCGTCTTCTGCGAGAAAAGGCCCCTAAGTAAACTCCAGCGCCATTCAGGAGATTTGCTCTGGCACTTAACAAGTGGGGCAGGAAGAAAGGAAAAGCTGTTGTCAGGTTTGGGGTGTTTATCAGCTCCCCTCGAGACACTTGACCCGGAGTGGGACCCCCTAATCCTCGCTCTGCATGCGCGGCCGGCCGGCCCGGCCACTTGTGGCGGTGCCCATTGTGTGCCACTCAGCCCTGCCTCCCCCCCGGTGCCATTCTGCTCACAAACGCTCCAAGGACTTGTTTGGGCTGGCTCTGGTGAGGGAATTGTGCTCCTAATGAAACAGTCTGGTCATTATACAGCGGGCAGGGCCGGACAAAGGGCCGGCCTGGGGGACAGGCTGGCACACAAAGGGTTAATGCCGTGTGCGGGGGGCTCCCTCCGTGTCCCCCTTGGGAAGGACGAGTCGAGATGTTTGCCCAGGGGGGAGAAGCTCCAAAAATGAGTTTGTTTTAGGGGTTGTTTCCTCCCCGAGCAGGAAGCGCCTCCGTCGGCAAAGGCCGGGCCCGAGCCCTGAGCTGCTTCTCCCCAAAGCGCTGAAACACCCGACTGAGCTAATTCCCAAATCCCGGGGATTTGCAGCATTCATTTCAATGATTTTTAACACCTGCTGGTTAAAACTGTTTGCAATATTTTTGGACTTTTTTAATTGCATTAATCATTAGCCGTAATTATTTTGATTGGGGAACTCCTTTGTTCGGCAGCTAAGCACAAACTCGGTGGAAACAGCTTGATTTTCATCAGGCAGAGTTATTTCACTTCATGAATTGATCTGAGCAGAAATCCCAGAGCAAGAGTGGGCTGGGAAATTTTTACCAGGTGATTTATCACCGGAGGGACACTTTAAATCTGGATCAGTTTTATTAAATCTGCCGGGCATTTATTAAAGCCGGAGCAGGAATAATAGCTGGCTGCAATATCACATAATGACCATCATTCCACAAAGCCCCAAAATAGCTGCTGAATATGGTTTGGAAGTGACAAACAAGGATAATCTGGGACGTGTCTGAAATAACTTGTGAGCCCCGGCCCCACCTGAGGACAGGGTGTGCAAAACTCCTTCCCCACACAAGGGCACAGCCAAGCCTGGAGCTTGTGCTCAGCTTCTCCACCCCAGCCCCTCATTCCATCCAAATTCCCACCCCAGCCCCTCATTCCATCCAAATTCCCACCCCAGCCCCTCATTCCATCCAAATTCCCACCCCAGCTCCATATTCTATCAAAATTCCCACCCCAGCCCTTCATTCCCTCCCAGCTGGGACAGCTCCATGTGTGGAGAGAGCTGTGCCTTGGCTGCTCCCCATCAGACCCAGGGAGCTGGGAAGGGGCTGGAGAATTCCTGAGGGAGCTGGGAAGGGGCTGGAGAATTCCTGAGGGAGCTGGGAAGGGGCTGGAGAATTCCTGAGGGAGCTGGGAAGGGTGTGGAGCCCCAGGAGGGGCTGAGGGAGCTGGGAAAGGGGCTGAGCCTGGAGCAAAGGAGGCTCAGGGGGCCCTTGTGGCTCTGCACAAGTCCCTGGCAGGAGGGGACAGCCGGGGGGGTCGGGCTGTGCTGCCAGGGAACAGGGACAGGAGGAGAGCTCAGGCCTCAGGCTGGGCCAGGGGAGGCTCAGGGTGGGCAGCAGCAGGAATTTGCCCATGGAAAGGGAGCTCAGGCCTTGGCAGGGGCTGCCCAGGGAGCTTTGCAGTGCCCATCCCTGCAGGTGCCCAAGGAAGGGCAGGACGTGGCTCCAGCCCCTCCAGAGCTCTCCTGCAGGACCCAGGGCTGGACACGACCCTCGAGGGGTCTCAGCACAGGGGGACAATCCCTGCCCTGCTCACCACAACATTTTGGAACAATTTTCCACTCCGGTGCTGTTGAGCTTTTCACCTTTTAATTTCAAACATTCAAACCCTCTTGGTGTAAATTCACCTCCTTGTTTGTAGCTCTCCAAGACCCCCAGGCAGCAGCAGCTGTACCTGGAATGTTTCTGTGCTGCTGAAGCAGTCTGGAACCCTGCTCCCATTAAAAATGGAAAAACACAGCCCAGGGATGTTTATTAGTGTGAGGAAGAAGGGAAATAGGGATTTTTATTCACTGCAGCTAAAGGTCTGTGCACAGGAGTTCAACAGTAAGATTTTTAAAATTCAAAACATAAGAATGAGCAGCACTTCATTGCAGAGTTGAAAGATAATTGTGCAATTAACGGTATAAGGTCAATAATGCCAGAGCTGGATGCTTCTGACAGATAGGGATAATCAATCCAGCCTCCATATGAAAGGCTCCGAGGTAGCAGTGGAAAAATAACTCCGTGCCAACGTTTCTGTGCCCTAATGAACACCAGACAAGTCATTATTGACTGGTTTTTACTTATTTTAAGTGCCAGAGCACAAGTATCTGCTTTGATTAAATGGAACTTTAGAATTTTGCCTTAAAGTTCAGTTTCTGTCCTGATGTAAGCGAGGACATTAATTTGGGAATGCAGCAAAGTCTCCTCGTGGCAGGTGCAGTGTCTGCTCAGGGAACAGGCAGGAAAATGCCAGGCAGGAAAATTCCCATCCTGGATTGCTGTGGAGGGGAAGGGCCAGACTCGGCTGCATCCAAAAATTCCTTTAACCCCGGGCCTGGGATCGGAGGGAGAACAATTCCCAAGCAGGGATCGGCACCCACAGACCCAGGGACAGAAACGTGGAGCCCTGAGGTGCTGAGTGCTGGCAGAGACAGCTCTTCCCTGCTCTGCTCTTCCTGTGGATCAGGGAAAGCCTCGTGCCAGCATTCCAGCTGGGGGTGCTCAGCTGGAGAGGAGAAGCTGCAGGGAGAGCTCAGAGCCCCTTGCAGGGCCTGAAGGAGCCCCACGAAAGCTGGAGAGGGACTGGGGCCAAGGGCTGCAGGGCCAGGAGCCAGGGAATGGCTGCCAGGGGCAGAGGGCAGGGCTGGATCTTGGGATCTTGGGCAGGAATTGTTCCCTGGCAGGGTGGGCAGGGGCTGGGATGGAATTGCCAGAGCAGCTGGGGCTGCCCCTGGATCCCTGGCAGTGCCCAAGGCCAGGCTGGACATTGGGAGCAGCTGGGACAGTGGGAGGTGTCCCTGCCATGGCTGGGGGGACACTGGGTGGGATTTGGGGTCTCTCCAGCCCAACCCCTGACGATGAGCACGGACAGGAGGAGCTGGCACCAGGGGACACCGGTCCCGTGCCACCAGCACCGGCAGAGGCCGGGCCGAGGGTCCAGGACAAGGGACAGGAGCAGCCCCAGACTCGGCCTTTAACAGCCATTAACGAGATTAATTGGGGGACGCCGCAATCAGAGCGTGAGCACGTGACTCATTAGTCATCAATTAGGGGGCTCATCCCCACACGGCTGATTAGGGGCCATCAGTGCCTCAAATTAAGCAGGAAAAAGATGTTTTAACGCAACCATATGGTTGTGCTTCAGAAGCAGTTAGAGCACAAATGGAGCACATTGAGGGCTCCTAACTGGCGATGAATGACGGGAGAGTGGCCCAAATTTGTTTAGAGAGTTCCCCCTCCACTTTTGCTGCGGTTTTTAATGTGATCTAATGAATAAGCAGAGTCAGCTTTAATTGCCGACTCGCTCTCCGATGAAAAAGAGCTTCCAAAGACCCTTCTCCTCCTCCCAACCGCTGCAAAACCAGACCAGGGGAGATGATTTTTAATAAGGCCTTGGCTTTCCCTTCCCTTTATCCGAATCTCCCCGTCAGAGCAGGAGCGAGGCTTTGCACAATCCAAGGAAAAAGTGGGATTTTGGCTTTGGTGGGGGGATTTTGGAGAGGTGCTGGGAGGGGATGTGTGGGGTGGCCACCTGCAATGGCCTCGTGGCTACGGGATCAGGGTGGATGGAAAAGTGTCTTGGAGGGGTTGGGATTGCTGTGGTGGGACAGTCACAGTGTCCTGCAGTTCCACAGGATCCCAGGGGCTGGAAAAGCCCTTGCAGCCCAGGGAGTCCCAGCTGTGCCCGATGCCCACCTTGTCCCCAGCCCAGAGCCCTGAGTGCCACGTCCAGCCCTTCCTTGGGCACCTGCAGGGATGGGCACTGCAAAACTCCCTGGGCAGCCCCTGCCAAGGCCTGAGCTCCCTTTCCATGGGCAAATTCCTGCTGCTGCCCACCCTGAGTGTCCAGAGAGAATTGTTTGGCCCAGGGGAGCCCAGAGCTTCCCCAGTGCGGGCCCACAGGAACGTCAGAGGTTTGGGGGCAGCAGAGCCCAGCCCTGAACCCCCAGCTCAGCCAAGGGCGGGTGACAAACACGAGCTGAGGCTCCTCCCCAGCTTTGTCACCAACCTGCTGGGCCAGAGGGGCTTTCAAATTATCGACACTGCCGCTGCCTTCTCCGGGGGACAGTTTGTTATCTTCAGTGGAATCACAAGAACAGGGGAAGGTTTGGGCTGGAGGGGCCTCAGAGCCCCCCCAGAACCCCCCTGCCATGGCAGGGACCCCTCCCACTGTCCCCATGGGACTGCCAGGGGTGCAGGGCCTGTGCTGAGTGGGGAGGGGACAGTCCCTGAGTGGCTGCTCTGACACCCTGGGGAGGAGCAGAGAGGTTTGGGGGAGCCTCTGGGGGTCCCGTGCCTGGGGAGGGATCCCACCCACCCCTCCCAGCAGGGGGAAGGGACCCAGTGCCAATCGGCTCCTCCTGCCAATTCCCCAGCTCCGGGCTGGGGAGCTCTTCCCACGGTGGCATCTGGGGAAATGCCACCACTGGATCCTTCCCATTACCTGGGATGTAGTAATTAATAAATAATAAGTATTATTAATTATAAATTAATTTTCTTATTAATTAATAAGAAAATAAGTATTAATTAAAATTAATTTTCTAATTTTGTGTGGCCGGCGCTGTCCGTGGGGCCCTCAGGAGAAGCCCCCTTGTCACAGAATTTGGGAAGGAGCCGCTCCTGAGTGTGCCCAAGGAGCAGGGGGGGCTGCTCCCCCCCGAACCCCTCATTTCCCAGCAGGAGGGGGAGCAGAGGCAGCTCCCCCGTTCCGAGGCTCCGCTCTGGGGACACATCCAGGGGTGTCCCAGGGGATGGAGCTGCAGCCCCGTCCTGCCTGAGCCTGCCCGGAGCCCCCGCAGGGCCTGGGGAACAACAACCCCTGCAAACCCCGGCTGCAGAGGGGTGCGCCGGTGTTCCCTTCCCTGCCCGGACCCTGCGAGGATGCGATTCCACCCAAGAAGTCCAGGATTATCAGATTTTGCCATGGCAACGCGTTATTATAAATGCAAATGGCAGACTGGAAAAGGGGGAAGCCTTTGGTTCTCCTAATGAGGTGGCAAAAGGGATAACAGGGAAATATTCCACGGACTTTGAAACGGGAAAAATCCTCCTCTCCTCTGCCATCTCTTTTTCTGGAGAGCTGCTCAAGAGCTTTTGGCCGGAGGAAGAAGTGATTTGGTTTCATTTGGTTTTTGTTTGGTGCGTGGTGGGGCTGACACTTCACCTGCCCCACCGAGCGGCTGCTGCTGCTTCGGGAATTTCATCTCCAGGACAAGGAAAAGATCAGTGCCAACATCGCTCCCTTTAAACCGGGATTTCACACCAGAAGCTCTTCCACCCTGACCTTTCATTTGTATTTACAGCACCTGAGCCACTCCCACCTTCATTAGGCATTTTCTGCATGTGGAATAAGGGAACTAATTGGGTTGAATTTTGACAAAGAGAAGCTTTAGCGTGTGTGGAGTTGATGGAGAGTAAAGCAGGACCTCGTTATCACCTGTAGCATCTTTATTTTAAATTTTCCACCAGTATTCACCTGCTCCACTGGTGCAAAAGCTTGCAGGAGCGCCGAGAACAGCAGTGAGCAGCCTCAGTGCCGGATCCTCTGCCCCGGGGGAACAGGAGATGCTGGAATTGTTACACGTGCCAAGCCCAGCTACTTTTCATGGAAAAGAAAGGGAAATAAAACCCCGAAACGCCTCTGAGGGCAGCGGGCGGATGGTGTCAGGGATTTCCACATGTAAACAGCAGCGTGTGGGACATTTCCCCTTCTGGGAGCCTCCGGCAGGTCCTGTTTGCACAGCCTGGAGCCTCCCCAGGGATTCCCAGAGCTCTGGGGCTGGGACCGGAGTGAGAGCAGCTGCTCCCCCTCGCTCCCTGCTCGGCTGCAAACCCCACCCGGTCTCCCCCCACTCACGGAGCCTCTTTCAAGGTCCTTTAAAAATCCATTTCTTTAATGCTCCTGCAAACTCCCCCTGCCCGCCCAGCTTTTTTTTTTTTTTTTTTTTTTTTTTTTCCTAATTTGATGAAGACCACACACATAAAATCAAATGCTTTTGTCATTTGCTTCTCATTGTCCCCCCTCGGTGAAAGGAAGCATCGCCTGCGTGGTGTGATCATAAACACGGGAGTTCAGAGCCTGGCACCTCTCCAAATGTTCATTTTTCAGGGCAGCATTTGGGATAATTGTGGGGATTGGTGGTAACTGTCAATTATGGGAGTGGCTGGAAGCACCAGGACAGTTCTTGTGTGCTGAGAGTGTCCAGGGCAGGGAACGGAGCTGGGAAGGGGCTGGAGCCCCAGGAGGGGCTGAGGGAGCTGGGAAAGGGGCTGAGCCTGGAGCAAAGGAGGCTCAGGGGGCCCTTGTGGCTCTGCACAAGTCCCTGGCAGGAGGGGACAGCCGGGGGGGTCGGGCTCTGCTGCCAGGGAACAGGGACAGGAGGAGAGCTCAGGCCTCAGGCTGGGCCAGGGGAGGCTCAGGGTGGGCAGCAGCAGGAATTTGCCCATGGAAAGGGAGCTCAGGCCTTGGCAGGGGCTGCCCAGGGAGCTTTGCAGTGCCCATCCCTGCAGGTGCCCAAGGAAGGGCTGGACGTGGCACTCAGGGCTCTGGGCTGGGGACAAGGTGGGCATCGGGCACAGCTGGGACTCCCTGGGCTGGGTACAAATCCCAGGGAATAACTTGAAATAATTACAAATGTGAAAACCATCCTGACTCAAATCTCCCACATGGATTCCCAAATCCCCGCAATTCGCTGGTTTTGAGACAATTCCTGCATTGGGGTCTGCCCCTGACAAGAAAACAGGGAACAGGTGAGATTGCATTTTAGAAAGGAAAAGTCTTGATGAAACCATCAACTGAATCTGCTGCAATGAGGTGGAGAAGTTGTGTCCAGGTGAGCTGAGGCTGCTGAGGCACCGCAGCAGCCCCGTGTGCCCCACGCTGCCGCAGCAGTTGTGCCAAAGGCAGCACCACGTTCAGTCCTGAGGGCTTTTCCCAGGGCTTTTGAGTGATTTTACTCCTGACAGTCTGTGGATAAACCCCCTGTGTTTGTACAATGTGTTTATTCATTAACTGTGCTTTATTCATTCTGCAGAAGGAATTTTCTCCAGAACTGTTCCCTCTGACTTCCAGGAATGACACACAGGGGTGAGGCTGTTCCAGCTGGGAACATTCCTGCTCTCTGAAGATCCACCTGCTCCCTGAAACACGGAGATTTTCCCATTCCCAGTCTGTATTTCAGCTCCTCACTTTGTGCCAGGTGGATTTGTTGGGAATCGCTGCTGGAAGCGCATTTGGGATCCAATAAACTGCAATAAACCTGAGTCTGTTCCTCTAAGTGCCTGAAAATGGTCACATCCAGAGAAAAACGACACAGACTAGTTCCTGCAAGCCTTTCCCTGCAGTGTTTGCTGCTGGATAAGCCATAGGAGCAGACACAGAATCCCGGGATCCCTGCTGCTGGAAAAGCCCTCGCAGCCCAGGGAGTCCCAGCTGTGGCCGATGCCCACCTTGTCCCCAGCCCAGAGCCCTGAGTGCCACGTCCAGCCCTTCCTTGGGCACCTGCAGGGATGGGCACTGCAAAGCTCCCTGGGCAGCCCCTGCCAAGGCCTGAGCTCCCTTTCCATGGGCAAATTCCTGCTGCTGCCCACCCTGAGCCTCCCCTGGCCCAGCCTGAGGCCTGAGCTCTCCTCCTGTCCCTGTTCCCTGGCAGCAGAGCCCGACCCCCCCGGCTGTCCCCTCCTGCCAGGGACTTGTGCAGAGCCACAAGGGCCCCCTGAGCCTCCTTTGCTCCAGGCTCAGCCCCTTTCCCAGCTCCCTCAGCCCCTCCAGGGCTCTCCTGGAGGCACTGAAGAAATGTCTCCATTAAATCCTGCTTTTATTTTTATTTTATTTGCATTCCCTGTTACTTCCCAGCTTACAAACCCATGCCAGCCTCTTCCCCGAGCCGGTAACTCCAAAGGCTCAGCCAGGGACACGGGTGACAGGATCCCATTCCTTCTTGCCCCTGCCCAAAGTTCCCTTTGGCCGGACTCGAGCCCTTCCCCGGCCCCAGGGCGGTACCTGGAGCGAAGATTGGTGAGCAGCAGTGCAGCCTGTCGGCCACCACGAGCCACATCCCTGAGCCACATCCCAGAGCCACAGCCCCGAGCCACAGCCCCGAGCCACATCCCCAAGCCACATCCCTCAGCCACATCCCTCAGCCACATCCCAGAGCCACAGCCCTGAGCCACATCCCAGAGCCACATCCCTCAGCCACATCCCAGAGCCACATCCCAGAGCCACATCCCTCAGCCACATCCCAGAGCCACAGCCCCGAGCCACAGCCCCGAGCCACATCCCTCAGTCACAGCCCTCAGCCACATCCCTCAGCCACATCCCTCAGCCACATCCCTCAGCCACATCCCTCAGCCACATCCCTCAGCCACATCCCTCAGCCACATCCCAGAGCCACATCCCAGAGCCACATCCCAGAGCCACATCCCAGAGCCACATCCCAGAGCCACATCCCTCAGCCACATCCCCCAGCCACAGCCCTGAGCCACATCCCAGAGCCACATCCCTCAGCCACATCCCAGAGCCACATCCCAGAGCCACATCCCTCAGCCACATCCCAGAGCCACATCCCTGTCACAGCCCTCAGCCACATCCCAGAGCCACATCCCAGAGCCACATCCCAGAGCCACATCCCTCAGCCACATCCCTCAGCCACATCCCTCAGCCACATCCCAGAGCCACATCCCTCAGCCACATCCCTGAGCCACATCCCTCAGTCACAGCCCTCAGCCACATCCCTCAGCCACATCCCTCAGCCACATCCCTCAGCCACATCCCTCAGCCACAGCCCCGAGCCACATCCCTCAGCCACATCCCTCAGCCACATCCCCGAGCCACATCCCTGAGCCCCGGGGCTGCTGGAGCGGCCACCGCAGAGGGGACCCCGGGAAATCCTGGGCAGGGTCTGGAGAGCTCCTGGCTCTGAGATCTCAGCATTTACCCACAGCAGGAACAGCGGATCCCGAGCCAGGAGCCCCTGCCCGAGCTGGGACAGCCCCAGCGACCCCAGAGCCTGGCACAAAGGAGCAGTGAGGACACAGAGCCCATCCTGTCCCCAAGAGCCCATCCTGTCCCTCAGTGTCCCTGTCCTGACCCCCCAGTGCCCATCCTGTCCCCAAGTGCCCATCCTGTCCCTCAGTGTCCCTGTCCTGTCTGCAGTGTCCCTGTCCTGACCCCCCAGAGCCCATCCTGTCCCCAAGAGCCCATCCTGTCCCCCAGAGCCCATCCTGTCCCTCAGTGTCCCTGTCCTGTCCGCAGTGTCCCTATCCTGTCCCCAGTGTCCCTATCCTGTCCCCAGTGTCCCCGTCCTGTCCCCAGTGTCCCTGTCCTGTCCCCCAGTGCCCATCCTGCCCCCCAGAGCCCATCCTGCCCCCAGTGTCCCTATCCTGTCCCCAGTGTCCCTGTCCTGTCCCCAGTGCCATGTCCCACCCCCAGGTCCCGCTGAGGATGTGTCCCCAGCTGGATTTCCCTGCAGGGAAACGCGAGCCCCGTCCGACCTGAGCGGCAGAGCCCGCCAGGGGAAACCGGGACCCACAGCTGTGCCGGGGCTGGGAGCTCCGGGGACATCGGGGGACATGTGGGGAGCTCCGGGGACATCGGGGGGGGGCGGTTCGGGGACACCTGGGGACCTTCGGGGACACCTGGGGACATCTGGAGAGCTTCAGGGACATTTAGGGAGGTTTGGGGACACTTGAAGATGTTTAGAGTAATCAGCGATGGTTTGAGGATATTTGTGGAGGTTTGTGGAGGTTTGGGGTCGTTTGGGGACATTTGGGGACGTTGGGGACACACTCCGGGACACGGGGGGGGGGCGCGGTCCCAACGGCCCCGGCCCCGCTGCGGCCGCGCCACCAGCGCCCCCCGGCGGTGCCGAGCGGAACTGCAGGGGAGTCGGAAGCGAGACAGGACCGGGACAAAACCGGGATAGAACCGGGACCAGCACCGGGCCAGAAGCGGGCCCGGCTGAGGCCGCTCCCCCCGCTGTCCCTGTCCCAGCCCCGCTGTCCCTGTCCCTGTCCCGGCCCCGCTGTCCCTGTCCCGGCCCCGCTGTCCCTGTCCCTATCCCAGCCCCGCAGTCCCTGTCCCAGCCCCGCTGTCCCTGTCCCTGTCCCGGCCCCGCTGTCCCTGTCCCTGTCCCGGCCCCGCAGTCCCTGTCCCAGCCCCCTGTCCCTGTCCCCCTGTCCCTGTCCCCCTGTCCCCATCCCTGTCCCCCTGTCCCCGCGCTCGGGGCTGTGCGCAGGGAGCGGCGCTCGCGGGCCCTGGGGAGTGGCGCAGCAGCAGCAGCAGCAGCAGCACAGGGATCGTTCCCATCACAGCACCACTCGCTCCTGCCACATTCCAGCTTTTATTGAGCTTGGATTTGGGTTCAATAAATACTGCAGAACTGCCCAAAGCCCGCTGAGCTGGAGCAGGGAGCGAGTGCAGGAGCAGTACAGTGATAAGGGGTTTAGAAGATCTAAGAACTACCTGGGTGGAGAACAGAGCTCCCTGAAAAGAGATGGCAGGTGACCTTCACCAGTGGCATGTGGCCCTCACGGGATGGCACCTGAGCCGTGGCCAAGGACAGCACTGGCCCCTGCCAGAAAACTGCCTGAGCACAATTAGACTAAATTAGTGAATTTAATGCAGAATAAAATGCAGGGCAGCAGCTCTGCCTTTCCCGGCCCCGCTGGAGGCAGTGCCAGGAGGAACCCCCCTCCAGCTGTCTGCTCCCTCCAAAGGCTGTCTGGAAAGGGCAGAGCAGGGGCCCAGGAGAGGGAGCAGCGCTGGGAGGAGGCTGTGGCAGGGTGGGGACACCACAGCAGTGTCCCCAGCTGCTCCTGTGGCCTGGCAGACACTGCACACAGCTGCCCAGGGGTTCCCAGCCGTGCTCCCTGTGGGACACGAGGAGCAGCCCTTGGAGAGCGCAAGGCTCAGGCTGGCGTGCCCAGGACAGACCCGTGAGCGGCACCAGCACCTCCCCGGCCCCGCAGGGCTCCGTGGAAGGCCAGAGCACTGAAATCCCTGGGAAGCCCAGCTGCTAAAGTGATGCTCACCCATCCCTGTGCCCCACCCCTGCGGATGGGGACGCTACCCTACCCCCTCCCAGCCCCAGCCCTCGGCATCCTCACGTCATTCCCGATGCTCCCAGCCCAGCAGCCCCAGGCAGGTGGAACGGCTCTGGAATGGCTTAGGAGCCACACATCAGGCACTCCTCCCTGTTCTCCAGGGAGCACACCATGGCTGCCTTGTTCCTCTCCTTCTCCTCCTCCTCCCTGGACGCCTTCTCGCGCTCCCGCAGCTTCTCCTTGTTGAGGGTGAACTGGATGGGGTTGGCAGCTGGCTTTGTGCGCAGGTAGTACATGCCAGTCTTCAGGCCCTGGGGGCACGGGGGGAGCCTCAGGGCTGGGAGCAGCAGGGCAGGCACCCCAGCTCTGCAGATACTCCAGGGGAAGTAGCAAACAGCCCTCTGCCCTTCCCAGAACCCCTGACACCAAGCTGCTGTGCCACAGCTTATCAGTCCCCGTGGGCCAAACTTATTGGGCCCCATTTGCTGGGAACAACCCCCCAGTCCCAGCTCCTGCTCTTGTTTTTGGGAACAAGCCCCCAGCCCCAGGTGATGCCCCAGGGGGAAGGACCACCTGCCCCAGGTGATACCCCAGGTGATGCAGCCCTGCCCCAGGGGGATGCAGCCCTGCCCCAGGGGGATGCAGCCCTGCCCCAGGTGATGCCCCAGGTGATGCAGCCCTGCCCCAGGAGGATGCAGCCCTGCCCCAGGAGGATGCAGCCCTGCCCCAGGAGGATGTACCCCCGCCCCAGGAGGATGCAGCCCTGCCCACACCTGCTTCCAGCCGTAGAAGTGCATGCTGGTGAGCTTCCCGTAGTTGGGCTCGGCGATGTGGATGTTCAGGGACTGGCTCTGGTCGATGAAGGCCCCTCTGTCTGCAGCCATCTTCAGGATGGTTTTCTGGGAGATCTCCCACACCGTCTTGTAGAGCTGCTTCAGGTCATCTGGAATCTCAGGAATGTTCTGGAAGGAACAGGAGGAGTTTTCCAGCGAGGAAAGCACTGAGTGCCCACATGTCCCCATTTAGAACATGGAATTCTTCAGTGATTGCCAGGGCTCCAGCAATCCTGACTGGAACTGAGGCCTGCACACCTGAGTTCTATCCCTGAATCCAAACACAGAATCCCAGACTGGTTTGAATTGGGAGGGAGCTTAAAGTTCACCTCATCCCCCCCATCCATGGCAGGGACACCTCCCACTGTCCCAGGAGCTCCCAATGTCCAGCCTGGCCTTGGGCACTGCCAGGGATCCAGGGGCAGCCCCAGCTGCTCTGGCAATTCCATCCCAGCCCCTGCCCACCCTGCCAGGGAACAATTCCTGCCCAAGATCCCAAGATCCAGCCCTGCCCTCTGCCCCTGGCAGCCATTCCCTGGCTCCTGGCCCTGCATCCTTTGGGAATGGTCTCTCTCCATGTTTCCTGGGGCTCCTTTAGGTCCTGGAAGGCCAAAATGAGGTCTTCTCTTCTCCAGGCTGAACAATCCCAAATCTCTCAGCCTTCCAGGAGAGGTGCTCCATCCCTCTGATAACTTGGTGGCCTCCTCTGGACATCCTGTGTCTGCAAACACCCTCTGCTCCCCCATAGCAGTTACATGAATCCATGTACTGGAGACCAGGGCAAGGCTCTTCTTTCCCCACAGGCTGCTGGCACTGCCCAGGCTCCCCAGGGAACGGGCACAGCCCTGAGGCTGCTAGAGCTCCAGGAGCATCCAGGGATGCCCAGGCTGAGCTTGTTGGGGGGTCTGGGCAGGGCAGGGGGGCACTGGATGGGTCCCTTCCAGCTCAGGATGTTCCCTAATCACCCCTTTACCACCTTCCTGAAAAGTGGGGCTCCCGAAGGAGCAGGACCTGCCTGGCAGGAGTCCCTGCCCTGCTCCCCCTGTACCTGGATGGAGCCGTTGTGGGCGATGATCTGGTTCTTCATCTCCTCGTTCCACAGGCCCCTCTCCGTGAGATCCTTCAGCAGGTGGGGATTCACAACCTGGGAGGGGGAGAAGCCAAAGGTTTTTAAATGGTTGAACAAGATCCTGCTCATTCCTGACAGACTGTCCCCTGGAAGTGTCCCAGGCTGGATGGGACTGGGAGCAGCCTGGGACAGTGGAAGGTGTCCCTGCCCATGGCAGGAGCTGCCACTACACCATCTTTAAGGTTCCTCCAAACCATCCTGGGATCCTGCTGGGCATGGCAAATTAGAAAGGGGGCTGTAGGGAACTGCCCTGCATGAGGAACTCCAAGAGATGGGAAAAGGAGAGATCTTGCTGTTTCAGGGGCACTGGCCACAACCCGAGTTCCTAACCAAGGGTGTAAACAATCAAGACTGATGTCAGGAGGGGAAAGAACAGAGCAGGGGCAGGCTGAGAATTGGGAAGAAAACACAGCCACCTTTGCCAGCTGGGACTGGGGTCCCTGTCCCCAGCCCTGCACAGGGAGGCAGGGCAGTGATCCTCCTGTCTGGGGTGACCCTGCAGCCAGGAGGAATGGAGAGCACTGGGACACCCCAGAGGGGATGGACACACCTCCCAAACAAACAGGGACAGCCTCCCCTTGTGTCCAGAGGGGTCTTTGCTCACTGCAGCCTCCAGAACTTGTTTCACTCCCTTTCCTATGTGACCAACCCCTTGGAGCCTGTGGAGCTCTTCCCTGGCCCCTCCAGACCCCTGAGTGCTTTGTTCTCAAGACCATGGCCTCAACTCTTCCCATGTCCCTTCCATCACATCACCAACCCCCTCAGCAGTTATTCCTGCAGCCCACTCGAGCCCCCACGAAGGATCTTCCCAGACAAAAGCAGCACTTGTTTGATTTCACCAATCCCACGGTGACTGTGGAACACACGGAGCTGCACTCCTGCAGCACCCAGTGCTCCCCTTGGAGCCTGGACACAAACACCCAGCTGAACTGAGCCCCCAGGTGTCAGGGCTCCCCTTGTCTTCCTCAGTCACAAAGGGCAGGAAATGGCACAGCTGTCCCCAGAGCTCACCTGGAACTCCCCCGAGAGCACCCTGCGTGTGTAGATGTTGCTGGTGTAGGGCTCGATGGACTCGTTGTTGCCCAGGATCTGGGCAGTGGAGGCTGTTGGCATGGGGGAAATGAGGAGGCTGTTCCTGACACCGTACCTGGGGACAACACGCCAGGTTAGGGAGGCAGGACAGGAAAGAGCAGTGGGAAACCTGCAAAGCCTCACACGGCTCCCAGGGAAAGGGAAGCACCACTGAAGTGGCACTGTGGCTCAAGGGGAAGTGGAATCAGGGGCTTTGCTCTTCCCATCCTTCATCAGAGGCTTTCCCAAATGATTCAGTCGTGCCATGGGGGGTAGGAGAGACAATCTGCCAGGCACTGCACAATCCACAGCCCTGAGGCAGAGCTGAACCAGCAGCCCACAAAGAGGCTGAAACTTCTCCACACACAGGACAGGAGACAGATTTACCACATTAAAAACTGGAGCAAAAAAAGACAGCATTGGACCCTGCCAGGCACTCCACACCTCAGTGATTCCTGTCTTCAGGATGTTCAAGGCTCAGCTTCTCCCTGGCAGCAGGGAAGAGCCCCCAGGGCCAGCTCATGGCTCATTCCTCACTACTCATTTAATGGGAACACAAATCTTCCTGCTGGATGCATCCAAAATGGAATTAGAGGGCAGCTAAGGCAGAGCAGTGAGGGTGGGCTCCTCAGCCTTGGAAGGACAAAAATGAGAGAAAGCCACCCAAAAAACAGCTCAGAGGAAAGATCTGCTGGTGGGGGCTGTTGTCACACTTGGACCCTGCCTTTAGCAGACAGAACACACCAGACTCATATGAAAATCAGGCTGGACACTGGGGCTGGGAGCAGCTGGGACAGTGGGAGGTGTCCCTGCCATGGCAGGGGGACACTGGGTGGGCTCTGAGGTCCCTCCCAACCCAGTCTGGGTTTCATCTGACATCTCCCACAAACTGCACAGGGTTACTCACTTGGCAATCTTCTCCTTCAAAGCCTTCCAGTCCCAAAGGTCAGAGGGGGTGACATTCCACATGTCATACTGCAGGATCTGAGGAACACAGTTTGGTCCAGATCACAGAGGGCACTCTTTCCTCCATGTTTTATAAATCCCATTGGAAATGGACCTGTTATTTCTCTTAATTCTTCTCTCCAATTAGATCTCAGTGAAGCTCCAGTATGACCTAGCAAACACTCCATCTTGTGACTGCTCCAGGGCACGGCCAGCACAGGCTGCTTGTCTTTTCCAATCAGAGAATCCCAGAATATCCTGAGCTGGAGTGAACCCCCAGGGATCCCCCAGTGCCCCCCTGCCCTGCCCAGACCCCCCAACAAGCCCAGCCTGGGCATCCCTGGATGCTCCTGGAGCTCTGGCAGCCTCGGGGCCGTGCCCATTCCCTGGGGAGCCTGGGCAGTGCCAGCAGCCTGTGGGGAAAGAAGAGCCTTGCCCTAAAAGCCAACCTAAATCCCTGCTGGGCCAGCTGCAGCCGCTCCCTGCTGCTGTCCCTGTGGCAGGAGCAGAGCCCGGAGCTGTCCCTGCGCTGCCCCTCGGGAGGAGCTGCAGCCCCGGGGAGCTCTGACCTCAGGCTCCTCCAGGCTGAACTGACCCAGTCACCTCGTGGGGCCCCTCCAGACCCTTCCCCATCCCCGGCTCCCTCCTTTGGACACTTTCCAACAGCTTCTGATCTTTTCTGGAGCCCCCCAGAGCTGTCCCCAGCACTGGAGGTGAGGCTGCCCCAGCCCAGAGCGGGACAGTCCCTCCCCTCTGGCCGGTGCTGGTGGCCCCGGTGTCCCCACACAGGGATGTCCCTCCTGGCTCCAGGGCACGGCTGACTCAGCTCCCCTGGCCATGAACCAGGTCCCTGCAGGTCTCTGCAGCAGCCCAGGCACAGATCAGCTCTCCAGAGCTTTTCCCTGTGCCTGTCCCTGGCACTCACCCCCTTGCTGACCGGAGAGCCCTCGTAGGTGTCGTAGGGGCCATGCTCCCTGGCCAGCTCACAGCTGGCCTCCAGGGCCCCGTAGTAAATGGTCTCGAAGATGTGCTGGTTGAGGCGCTGTGCCTCGGCGCTCTCGAAGGGGAACCTCATGAGGATGAAGGCGTCAGCCAGGCCCTGCACGCCGATGCCGATGGGGCGGTGCCGGCGGTTGGAGCGCTCGGCCTGCGGGGACAGACAGGGGTCAGCTCGGCACGGCTGGGATGGGGCTCTGGGAGCAGAACCTCCTGCTGCAGCGTGCCATGAGCTCTGCATCCACACACCACACACCCTGACACCGTCTGCTGAGGCCAGGCTGAGTTTGTTTGACCTCAGCACGGACTGTGATTGTTTAACCCAAAGGGAGCCAGGATTTAGAAGTGAGCACTCAGCACGTTCTGATAAATGAAGACATTTAACAAAGCAGAATCACAGGATCATGAGGTTGGAACCCCTCTGAGCCCACCAAGTCCCACTGTTCCCCAGCAGTGGCAAGGCCACCATGTTCCCAGGTGCCACATCCACATGGATATTAAATCCCCTCCAGGGATGGGGACTTCACCGCTGCCCTGGGCAGTCTGTGCCAGGCCTGGACAGCCCCTTCCAGTAAGAACTCTTTCCTAATGTTCACCTTAACCTCCCCTGGCACAGGTTGAGGCCATTTCCTCACGTCTTTTCCCCTCATCTCTGGGAGCAGAGCCTGATCCCCACCTGGCTGCCCCCCACTTCTCAGGGAGTTGTAAAACCAACCAAAATGAGTTACACTTTCTCAGGATCTTTCCAGAATCCTTCTCCCTGTTCCACTTCCCACTCTGTTCCCACTGCTGGTCAGTGCTTCATGGAAATCCTTGCACGTGAAAAAACTCCCATGGCAGAACCAGAGTGGGAAGCTTTCCCACAAGTGCTTCACTGCAGGAGTGCTCTGGGTTGAAGCTGAGGCAGGCACTGACAGGTCCCACCTGGGAACAGGTGGTTCAGGAGGCTCCCAACAGGTCTGTGGAGTTCTCCTGTGATTCCTTGTGTCCCAGCCTGCTCTGGGATTGCTGTGGGCAGGATTCAGCACTCACCTCTGGCACAGGGTAGTAGTTGATATCAATGATTTTGTTGAGGTTTCGGACGATGACCTTGGTGACCTCAGCCAGCTTCCTGAAGTCGTAGGTGTGCTCGGGGGTCACGTACATGTTCAGGGCGATGGAGGCCAGGTTACACACGGCCACCTGTGGGCAGACACCGGCTGGGAACGGGCCAAGAACACCCAGCTCTGCCCCAAACTGCACGGAAACAACCTGCCAGGGAACCTGCCAGGCTGGCAAAGCACACCCCTCTGTCCTCTGACACGTCACAAGTTGTGCAAAAAGTAACGACCATTCAGGATAGTCCAGTAGAAATTGGAAAAATCCTGCCCTGGTCAGTCCTACTGCCTGGAAACCATCCCCACACAGAATCCCAGAGGGGTCTGCGTTGGAAGGAATTTCCAAGGAGGATTTGTTCTTTGTCGCTTTCCCTCTGAAGGATGTCTTGTGTCATCCCAAATCCTCCCCAGGAGTGGGAAGGGAACCCACAGTCAGTGGAAGAGCTGTGAGTACTCAGGTCAGGGGTTTCTCAGCTGCCTGTTCCCTTCCCCAGGCAGCATCCAGACACATCCCAGAGCGCTGCCGAAGGAGCACTGCCAGGCTCCCCGAGGCTCCGAGCTCCCGTTGTGCACCCACCTCCTCCTTGCTGGTGTACTCCACGATCTCGGTGCACAGATTGCTGCACTTGATGGTGCCCAGGTTCTGCTGGTTGCTCTTCCTGTTGCAGGAGTCCTTGTAGAGCATGTAGGGGGTGCCAGTCTCGGTCTGGGACTCGATGATGGCGTACCAGAGCTGCTGGGCCTTCACCACCCTGCGCACGCGGCCCTGCCGCTCGTAGCTGCAACACACACAGAGCCCCGTCAGCCCAGAGCCCCCAGGAGCAGGGACAGCCCTTTCAACCCCTCGGGCTCTGGGGCACCAAGGCCCAGAGCTCAGCTCTGCACAGGGAGCCCTCACAGCAGGGCAGCAGCACTGCCCTTGTGGAAGGGACACAAATCTTCCACCACAGCAGGAACAGCAATTCCACAGAGCGCTCCAGGATGTCCCTCCAGCAGGGACACTGTCCCTCCAACATCTCAAATGTCATTCACACACAGCTCCACCCTGACAGCTCACAGTGTGGAGGACACATCCCCATCCTCACATTGTATCAGACAGGAAGCCCAGTGGCCACCTCTACCTGTGCCACAGCCCCGGATCCCATGGGACACAGGCAGCTCTGGGAGAGCATGGCACCACTCACAGGTCTGCTCACTCTTCCTACCTCTCATAGAGCTTCTCAAATTCCTCTCCCCAGACATCATCCAGGCCAGGACACTCATTCGGGCACATTAAGGACCAGTCCTGTAAGGGGGAAAAATATTCCCAGGAAATCTTTAGGCACTCTGTTAATTAAAGCTGGGGCTGCCCCTGGATCCCTGGCAGTGCCCAAGGCCAGGCTGGACATTGGGAGCTCCTGGGACAGTGGGAGCTGTCCCTGCCATGGCTGGGGTGGGAATGGGGGAGTTTTAAGGTCCCTCCCAAGCCAGACCAGTCTGGGATTCTGTGAAATACAAGCAGGCACAAGAAGAACAATTTACTGAGAAAATGTTGGTGCTTTAAGGAAACCCCAGAGTCAAAATAGCCCAACAGTCCAAGAACAAGTCATGGGCTGTAAGATTAAGCCCTGGAGCAAAACACTGAGCTGGAGTTGTCCAGCTCCACTCTCCACCTGCACAGCCAAGTTCTCAAACAAGGTGCAGCAGCTCTTCCAGGAAGGTCCTGGAAGGGACAAAGAGCAAAGCAGCTCTGCAGCCCTTCCTGAGCTCCTTGCAGGGCTGCTCCTCCACTCCCAGGCCGTTTCTGTGCCAGCCAAGTTCTCACCTGATTGGTTTCCACTCGCTTCATGAAGAGATCAGGGATCCAGAGCGCAAAGAACAGGTCCCTGGCTCGCTGCTCTTCTTTCCCAGTGTTCTTCTTCAAGTCCAGGAACTCAAAGATGTCCAAGTGCCATGGCTCCAGGTAGATGGCAAAAGCCCCGGGTCTCTGGGACACGGAACACAGTCCAGATCAGAACAAACTGTCCTTGGAGAGAAACCTCCTGCCCTGCTCCTGAGTGCCCACTACACCCCAAACAAGCTGGGAACTGTGGGGGCAACACCAGGGACCAACACAAGGGGAAAAATGCCCTTTTATGATTATGTGTCACCCACAACCACTGCATCAGCTGCCTGATGTTGATGGCACAACCCTTCCCAGTGTGGAAGCGCCCCCATCAGCCCAGGCTCCCCTCTGCAGCCTGGGTTAAGGTACCTTGTTTCCACCTTGATCCACGTAGCGGGCGGTGTTGTTGTACACCCTCAGCATGGGAACGAGCCCGTTGGAATTCCCGTTTGTCTGCAGAGGCACAGGAGAAACATCAGTCAAAGCAGCTCCCTGCATTTCCTGTGGGTCTCTCCTCAGTCTGCAGAGCTCTAATACTGATCACCACCAATTGCTTCTAGTCCCTTCCCCACTCCTTTTCTGACAAAAACCTGTATATCAGCTACACATCCCAGAGTTAATAAATGGCTCTCCTAACCTCTTTCCACCTAAAGGCTTGCTGGGTTGACACACACTGTGACAAGAAACCCCAAACACACATCCACACACAGTCTGGGGCAGTTAGAGACACAGAAAGGCAAAGGGCCACGGCACAAGTCCCTGGGCTGTTAATAGATAAACACTGGAATTGTCTGACCAAACAGTGGAATAATGAGATCCTCTTTTAGGAAGGGTTTCTATTAGGAAGCCAAAACACCGAGGAAAACCAACCTTCCTGCCTTAGGCCAAGGGACTAGTGAGGGAGGCTCAGTGCTGTGAACTGAGACTGGCAGCAGTGTGAGGGCATTTCCTGGGAGCAGCAGGGTCCCTGTGCTGGGCACTCACCCCAGCAATGTAGCTGCCCGTGGCACGGATGCAGCTCACGGCCAGGCCAATGCCCCCAGCAGACTTGGAGATGAGGGCACACTGCTTCAGGGTGTCGTAGATGCCTTCGATGCTGTCGTCCTTCATGCACAGCAGGAAGCAGCTGGAGGAAACAAATGGTTTCAGTGGACAAAGGAAAAGTTGTGTTTCACCAGGCTGCAAAACCCAGGGCAAACATGGGACCTTTGGCGTGCTCACAAAGCAATCCCACCGGTGTGGAATAAAGGACAAAACAGAAAACATCAGGAGCAGTACTTGTACTGCTGACACCTCTGCTATCAAACATTTTAATCACAGAATCCCAGAATGTCCTGAGCTGGAGGGACCCCCAGGATCCCCCAGTGCCCCCCTGCCCTGCCCAGACCCCCCAACAAGCCCAGCCTGGGCATCCCTGGATGCTCCTGGAGCTCTGGCAGCCTCAGGGCCGTGCCCATTCCCTGGGGAGCCTGGGCAGTGCCAGCAGCCTGTGGGGAAAGAAGAGCCTTTTCCCAATACATTGATACAAATCTTTATAAAATATAATCCTTTTCCTGATACATATAGTATCAAAAACCTATCAGTTACAGTTGCTGCTTTTAGAGAACAATTACCAGGAGTCACCTGCTAACTTGCAGCAGGCCATGCACATCAGGAGCTTTCCAATATAACAGAGCCATGCAAAGGTTTCCATTATCTCTAGAGTTTACAGAAACCTGGGCACTTTTCCCCAGTACAGCTCTAACGTGACAGCAGCTGCTCTAAACATCATCACCACAGACAGAAACTCAGCTGCTTGTCTCAGAGGCCGTGCAAGCGTCTCAGCTGAGCAGATGTGATTGATCCCTGAGCGATGTGGGTGCCCAGGGTGCAGGAGAGAGAGGGAGAGCACCTGGAGAGCTGGGGGCGGTTGGTGCCCGCGTTGAAGAGCGTGGGCGAGGCGTGGGTGAACCAGCGCTCCGAGAGCAGGTTGTAGGTCTCGATGGCAGCGTCGATGTCGGCCTTGTGGATGCCCACAGACACCCTCATCAGCATGTGCTGGGGGCGTTCAGCAACTGCAGGGACACAGAGCAGGCAGTTCCACGGGGCAGCTTGGGAAGGGCCTCAGAGCCCACCCAGTGCCACCCCAGCCATGGCAGGGACACCTCCCACTGTCCCAGGAGCTCCCAATGTCCAGCCTGGCCTTGGGCACTGCCAGGGATCCAGGGACAGCCCCAGCTGCTCTGGCAATTCCATCCCAGCCCCTGCCCACCCTGCCAGGGAACAATTCCTGCCCAAGATCCCAAGATCCAGCCCTGCCCTCTGCCCCTGGCAGCCATTCCCTGGCTCCTGGCCCTGCAGCCCTTGGCAATTGTCTCTCTCCAGCTTTCCTGGGGCTCCTTCAGGCCCTGCAAGGCCACCCTGAGCTCAGCCCAAAGCTTCTCCTGGCCAGGCTGAACAATGGCAGCTGTGCCAGCCTTTGCTGCCAGCAGAGCTGCTCCATCCCTCTGCTCATCCTGGAGCCTCCTCTGGGCTCTCTCCAGCAGCTCCAGCAGCTCCCTGGGCTGGGCCCCAGGGCTGGGGCAGCTCTGCAGGTGGGGTCTCACCTCAGGGGGCTCAGGGCACAATCCCAATCCCTTTCCTGCTGCCCAGGCTGGGGCTCAGCCCAGGGCAGGAGGATTTTGGGATGCCAAGGCACAAGGAGACTCCATGTGCCAGTCACAGAGGTCACAGCAGGAAGCTCCAAATGCTGCAGTGGGACACTTGGGAGCCAGAGTTTACAACGAATCCCAGAGTGATTGGGGTTGGAAGGAACTTGAGCTCTCCAGCCCAACTCTTGCTTGAGAAGAGCACCAGGCCTGGTTATCCAGGACTTCATCTCATCAGGCTTTGAAAAACTCAAGGAAAAATCTGCTCCAGTGCTCAACTGCTCTCATGGAGGAGGGAAAAACCCCACCTGGATTAACAGTTAAATCCAATCAAATATGCACTCCAGAATCTAATTATGTTTCTGCTTTATGATATTATAAATTATCTCTGACCCTTCTGGTGTCCCAGGATATCCAAGCCAAGGGCCTGCATCACTGACAGCACAGTACCTAATCTCAGCTTCAATTTAATTTAAATTAACTCCAATTTTTCAAGAAGTGCTCAGCACTAGGACCAGCCCTTACCTTTGGAGTTGATTTTCAGCAAGTAGGAGCGTTCCAGAGTCTTCAAAAGAGAGGATGGATTTTAGCAGACAGGAAGGTTTGAATTTTTAACTCCAGGTTTGAATTTGTTAACTCCAAACTCAGTCACCTCCACACCCCTTGTCCCAGGCCTCACCACCCTTGCATGCTGCTGCTGCTCCTCTCTTCATTAGCTTAATTAGGTGATTAATGACTGAAACTACACAAGTCCACTGGAAGATTCCAACAGTGCTTTGGATTACAGAGAGTGGAGCACGGGCAGGAGCTCTCTGGATCCCTCCAGACCCTGAGCCCCAGTCAGAGCCCAAGCACAGCTGAGCTGGGAGTGAGGGCAGCAGAGCAGCCCCTGGGCTGCTGGGGGAGCTGTTCCAGCATCAACGTGTGGAGGACACACTGAGAGCTGCCCCTGAGCAAGGGGAAAAGCAAAAATCCCTCCTTGGGCTTACCAGAGTATTTCCTTTAGGAATGGCATCCAGCAGCACTCAGTGTGATGTGCTGGAAGCCAAGCCCAACTGCTAGAATATTCCAGCAGCAAGGAAACTCCATGATTTATCCCACTGGGCAGCTGCTTCATGCAGGTCCCTTCATCTTCACAGCCCCTCTGATGTGCCACCTCCTCCTGTGCCCCAGCCCAGACGATTCCAAAGCATTCCGACCCTTCCCAACAGAGCCAGGAGCAACGTGCTCTTTACCTTGAAGCCAAAGTAGTTGTAGGAGAAGTCTCTGTCGTAGATGATGGCAGAGTTCAGGCGCTGGCAGGAAATACCAAAAGTGACTTTTACAAGGTGTAACAATGTTATCCCTGCTGGCATTCCTGGCCCCAAAGCTCTGGGGTGTGAGGGGCACCCCAGCACAGCAATGAAGAGGGAACAGCACTTCCCTCAGCTTCAACAACCTTTTCTCACACAGTTTTTGGCTGAACTTACTGAAATCTGATCGGACAAGAACAAACAAAACACAGAACCAAAGGACGAAAGGAACCTCCTGGCCAGAACACAGACCTGGAATGACCTGGAAACTGAACCCAAATCTCTTCTCTCCCTCCTGTGCTGCCTCACTTCGCTCCAGCACAAGGTACTTCTTCTCAAATTAATTGCTTGTGCTGATCATGGCAATGGGAACATCCACAAAAACAAATTTTACTACAAAAACATCCACAGAGGAAGAAAACTCCTACATCTCCTCTTACACTCTCCACTCATTCCCTGCACTGGTTTCTGTGTTGGCTTTTTACCCTAAAACAAAGATGGTTTGCTAAAAAAATAAGAAAAGCAAACTTTATTGAAGTCTTCAAGATGGAGTGCAATAGTTCAGAAGTGAAAAAAACCCCAGTACTTACATCTTTGTTGGCCAGAACTATGTCTAGAGTCTCCTTGGAGATCATTGGGGAGTGCTTCCCGTTGTGAGGGTTGATGTAGGTGTAGAGATCTTCCATCACATCTGCAAGGGAGAGGGATGTGAGCAGGACACGTCCAGGCCTGTCCCTGTCCCTGGGATTGAGGGATGGGCAAGGCAGGAATGCCCACCCTCGGGAATAACCCCCTCCAGCCCCTCAAACACACAACTGCTCCTCTGCTCACAGTGTCAGCTGAGCAACACACAGCTCTTACAAATGCTGCCAAAACCCCACTGTAAAAAGTGACAAATGAAGAGGAAAGTGGGCACAACCTAACCTCAATCCATTGCATTTTTTACCATTCCATTTCTACAACTGCTTTTCATAAACCAGGCAATTCCATTTGCCTTGGGAACTCGTGGGGTTCATCTCCATGGCATTTTCTGCCAGCCTTGGTCCTCAGGAACTCCCACCTGCGAGATTTCCATATTTCTGTGCTCCAAACCTCCCACTCTGTCTCTCCCCCCAGCAGCTGGAGACGTTCACCCACCACTGAAGACTTTCTTGGTCTCCTTGTGCAGGTTGGAGACGGCGATGCGGGCGGCCAGGATGGCGTAGTCGGGGTGCTTGGTGGTCAGCGTGGCCGCGGTCTCTGCGGCCAGAGTGTCCAGCTCCACCGTGGTGACCCCGCTGTACAGCCCCTGGATCACCTTCATGGTGATCTGGGCCTGCAGGAGGGAAATGCCCGAGGTCAGGGAGCCCCGGGTGGATCCCAGCGCCTGCAGCACCGCGTGGGACAGGGAAAGCAAACGGGAACAGCGGGCTGGGGGAGCTGGGAATGCTCCAGGACAGGGAAAGCAAACGGGAACAGTGGGCTGGGGGAGCTGGGAATGCTCCAGGACAGGGAAAGCAAACGGGAACAGCGGGCTGGGGGAGCTGGGAATGCTCCAGGACAGGGAAAGCAAATGGGAACAGCGGGCTGGGGGAGCTGGGAATGCTCCAGGACAGGGAAAGCAAACGGGAACAGCGGGCTGGGGGAGCTGGGAATGCTCCAGAACAGAGAAAGCAAACGGGAACAGCGGGCTGGGGGAGCTGGGAATGCTCCAGGACAGGGAAAGCAAACGGGAACAGCGGGCTGGGGGAGCTGGGAATGCTCCAGGACAGGGAAAGCAAACGGGAACAGCGGGCTGGGGGAGCTGGGAACGCTCCAGGACAGGGACTGGGGCCAAGGGCTGCAGGGCCAGGAGCCAGAGAATGGCTGCCAGGGGCAGAGGGCAGGGCTGGATCTCGGGATCTGGGGCAGGAATTGTTCCCTGGCAGGGTGGGCAGGGGCTGGGATGGAATTGCCAGAGCAGCTGGGGCTGCCCCTGGATCCCTGGCAGTGCCCAAGGCCAGGCTGGACATTGGGAGCTCTTGGGACAGTGGGAGGTGTCCCTGCCATGGCAGAGCTGGGAATGGGTGGGCTTGAAAGCCCATTCCAACCCAAACCCTTCTGGGATTCTGTGTAAGGATGGTTTCCAGGCAATAGGAATGACCAGTCTCTAGGGAACCTTTGCACAACTGGTGAGATTTCCAGCCTCCCTGGGAGCACTGGCACAGGTGTGGGAGGGTCACTGCTGGCCTGGGAAGCTTCTGGCACAGGCAGATCCAAGTCCCAAAGGAGAAACTGAACTCCAGGGAAAGAGGTCACACACGACTGCAGAATAAATAACAATTCAGGGGCACAAGGACTCAGAATTTCACTTCTGTCCTCAGCACCAACTCCCAGTCACTGGGGACAAGTCAGGACACTTCGTGCTGTGGTCAGCAGTGTCCTCCTCCTCCTGCTGTCCATCCCAAAGACTGCTGGGTACAGGACCAATGGCAACTGTTTGACAGGTGGAATTTCAGAGAACGGATCATGAGAACCTGGGAGATGGGAAGAGCCTTAACTGGTGACTGCAAATGGCCATGCTGGGTCTGAGTCCTGCACAGAAATCTCACAGACATCAGTGGATCCAACAGGGAGTCATCCTGGACACAGGCTTTGGAAGGAGAAGCTTCCCTGAGTGGGATCAATGTCCACCCCAAATCAGCTCAGAAAAACAAGCAGGGATGTGGCACTGGCAGGGAATGCTGTCCTGGTTTGACCAGGATGGGATCCAGAGCTACTTCCATGGGGCATTGCTCCAGCTTTGCAGACTGATGCTGGGAGCAGCCCACCAAATCCAAAATATGGGAACTGGAGCAACAAAACTCTTTATTTAAAAAAAAAAAGTTTCCACAAGGTTTGAGAGGAAAAGGATCTACGGCAGGGAAAGAGGATTTTCCCCTCCAGGGTCTCTGCAGCTGGGAAGCAAAACCCCTCAGAACACAATTCCAACAAACACGTTCTGGATGTGTTTGCCAAGAGTTCACGGAATCACAGACCGTCCTGAGTGGGAACAGGAACCCTCAAATCCAGCCCAGGACACCCCGGGAATTCCTGCCTGGGTTTCCACAGGGCTTTTGCCCAGGAGAAGTCGGGGCCAGGGCAGGGTGGGACTCACGGGATCCACGAAGTCGGCGTTGAGGCCGTAGCAGAGCTTCTGGATGCGCGACGTGATCTTGTCGAACATGACCCGCTCCTGGCGCCCATCTGGGGACACACCACACCAGTGCTGCCCAGTAAGAACCAGTGTGGCACAGAGTGCCCCTGCCCAGCCCCACCAGTGCCCCTGCCCAGCCCCACCAGTGCTGCCCAGTAAGAACCAGCCTGGCACAGAGTGCCCCTGCCCAGCCACACCAGTGCTGCCCAGTAAGAACCAGCCTGGCACAGAGTGCCCCTTCCCAGCCCCACCAGTGCTGCCCAGTAAGAACCAGCCTGGTACAGAGTGCCCCTGCCCAGCCCCTCCTGTGGGGGAATTTGGTGTGGGAATCACCAGGAACAGCCTGCTTGGGTGGGGTACAAGGAAAGGGGAGACTCCCCCTCCACCCCAGGAATTCCCAGCAAGAACTGCACAAACCGATTCCCAGGGTGGGGACCCAGCTGAGGGTCACCCCCACCTCAGCTTGGGGACCCCTGGGAGGGACAAAAGGGGCAGGGACCGAGCCCAAAGCTCCTGCCATGGGACCCAGAGCAAGCGTGAGGTGTGATCCCTCACTCCCGGTGTCGGGGGAGCTCTCTCACCCTGGGCTCCCCCCGAACCGAGGGGAGCCCATCTCCCACCAGGTGCCATCTTCTCCCGTGAGACCCCCCTGAGGGAAAGGGGCTCCCCCTCTGCTCCCTCTGGGCGCCATGAGGGGGACCCCAAAGCCAAAGGGGGTTTCACCCGGCCGCACCGTGTGCCGTAGGTACCCCAAAGCTGAGGGGTGCCATGAGGGACCCTTCCAAAATGGGGGCATTCCCATCTGCTTACCTGGGGTGCCAAGCAAGGGACCCCAAAGCGGAGGGAACCCCAGAATGGGGCAGGGATTCCCCTCCAGGTGCCATTAGGGACCCCTAAAGCCGGGGGGTCCCAAGCCCGCGGCCGGGGTGCCCTGGCCAGGGCAGTGCCCGCCATCCCCGCCACTCGCTGCCGTGCGTGACCCCCCGAGCAGCGGGGGGAGCGCTCACCTCGCTTCACGACGTGCATGGCGGCGGCGGTTCCTCCTCAGTTCCCCTCAGTCCCCTCAGTTCCCCTCGGTCCCTCTCGTCCCTCCCGGCAGCTCCGCTCCCGCCGCTTCCCGCGCCCGCCGCGCGCGCCCCGCCCCGCTGAGGCCGCCGCCGCCGCCATCTTGCCTCCGGGCACGGCCCCGGCTGTGCCCCCTCCCGCACTGCCCCGCTCCCGGCGCTGCCTGTGGCCGGTGACGGACACTGATCCCGTCCCTCATCCCGATGTTCTCCCCGCCTTCCCCCCGGGAATCGCCGCCCCCCCGGGGAACACCGCGAATCCCGCCCGCTTCAAAGATGGCGGCGCCAGGGCTCCCCCCCCCCGCGGGGGGAGGAGACGGAGGGACAGGACGGGGCCGAGGGCGCCAAAGACAGAGCCCGCGGAGGGACAAAATACCCTCGTCCTAAAACGCCAGAACAATAACGATCGGAATTATAATTATTGGAAATCAAGGCCCAGGAGCGAATCTTTGATTAAACTTTGGATCCCACTGCCCAGGGAGGTTGCGGAGCCCCCGTCCCTGGAGGTGTCCAAGGAATACAGGAACGATCTGAGGCTCCGTGGAACGGCCGCGGTGCCCTCGGTCTCTGCCTGGGGCACAGGAGCAGCAGGGAAAGAGCCGAAATTACAGAAAGTTCTCTCCCAAGTTCAGAAGCAGCAAAGCTGCACCTGCAGAGCCTCCAGCCCTGGGACACCAACAGCAGCAGCACCTGGAGCTGCTGGAGAGAGCCCAGAGGAGCCACGGAGCTGCTCCAGGAGAGCTGGAGAGGGACTGGGGCCAAGGGCTGCAGGGCCAGGAGCCAGGGAATGGCTGCCAGGGGCAGAGGGCAGGGCTGGATGGGATCTGGGGCAGGAATTGTTCCCTGGCAGGGTGGGCAGGGGCTGGGATGGAATTGCCAGAGCAGCTGGGGCTGCCCCTGGATCCCTGGCAGTGCCCAAGGCCAGGCTGGACATTGGGAGCTCCTGGGACAGTGGGAGGCACTGGGTGGGATTTGAGGTCCCTCCCAACCCAAACATTCCATGGATCTGGAAATCCCGAGAGGATTCGGGACAGCGGCACCAAAGCCCTGCCGAGGTTCCGTGCAGAATGCAGCCCCAGACTCCACCAGCTCCTCTCCGGTCCCGCTCTGGCTGTCCCGGGCAGCAGGAGCTGTGGCACTCGGGAGCCAGAGTGGCAGCAGAACATCTCCTGTCGGGGGTTTGCAGGCTCTGCAGGGAAAGGCTCATCCCTTTCCCTGGATCCCAGCAGGGTCGGGGATGCTGCGGGGAACGGGGCGCAGCAAATGCGGCAGCACAGCGGAGATGTTCGCTCAGAACAATGAACCATCAGCAGGCAAGTCACCCTCGGGCTGAGGCTGGTCCTGAGAGGCTCAGGGACAAATCCCGGGGCTCAAAGGGGCTGCAAATTCACCTTTTTATTGCTTGTGGATGGGCCACTGTCCCTTCCGAGGTGAGGGCTTTCCTTCCAAGGCAGGTGCCATGGGGGGTTCCTCGGCCCCCAATGCACCAGGTGAGCCCGGTCCTGCTCAGAGAGTCCCGAGGGGATACAGGGAATGTCTGGAATTGATCGGGAAATGGGAATAAAGTTGGGGTGGTGCCCCTGTTTTATTGGGAAAGGACCTACATTAGGAAAATAACCCCAAATGGCATTTTGCTCTGCTTGGAGCCCGAGCTGCGCTCAGGGATGTTTGCCCCGAAGTTCTCCTGTGTTTCACTCCCCCGTCCTGGAAGCAGGAGTGGCTGGAGCAGGGGGCTGGTTTGAGGCCGGGGGAGCAGGGGAAAGCCCCGGTGCTGCCCCAGCAGAGCCCTCGGGGCGCGGCAGCAGCGCTGGGGGAGAGCCGGGCACGGAGCCGCTGCTGGCCCCGCCGGGCTTCACCTCCCGCGGGGAACGGATGGAGACTCCATCCCTGCCCGAGCCGTGTCCCGAGCCCTGCCCTCCTCCGGGAGCTTCCCCGCGCGGGCAGCCGGCCCTAATGACTGCTAATGAGCGCTAATGAGCGCTAATGAGCGCCAGGCTAATGAGCAGCCAGCCCCAGGGCTGCGCGGTTTGCAGGAGCTTGGCCGCCTGGAGAGGCCGGGCTCGGGAAGCGCCGGTCCTGCCATGGAAAATGTGATTTTGCAGAGTGAGGATGGGCAGGCTGAGGCTGCAGGGAGCAGCATCTCCCCCGAGCAGGGTGCTGGAGAGACAGGGGTGTGGAGATGGGGACATCAGGGCACTGGCAAGGCCGGGACACATCCCACGGGATGGCTGCTGGCTGTCCCTGTGCCATCCCCGTCCCGGCACACGCCAACCACTGATCCATCCCAGTGTGGGATTCATTTTGTCTGGAAGCGTCCCGCACCTCAGAGGTGTTTTGGGGGCCTCTGTGAGCAGGGCCCGCTGCCCACGGAGCTGGCACATCTCTTGAGGCAGCTCGGGGGTGGCTGCCTGTCCCCATACCGAATGCCAGCAGTGTCCCCATGGCCGTGGCAGTGTCAGGATGGGCCCGGGGTGGATCCAGCCCCATGCCCGCCCTGCCTGTGGAGCTGTGATCCAATTCCCATGGGAGAGGACCATGGCAGGGCCCTGGGGCAGGGGGGAGCCGGGGTGTCCCTGTCCCCACCGACCTGGCCAGGAACACGTCCCCAGCAGGCATCCAACGCCCCGACCCCACTGTGCTGGAAGCCTGGGAGGGGCAGGAAGAAGAGAGCAGCAGCCAGCAGCTCGTAAAATAGACTACATGCTTTATTGGATTGAAAAGTTTTATGAAATGACAAAACAAAAACAAAAAAACACCTTAAATCAAGAGTTGGCAGATGCGTCAACAGTTGCCGTTTGGGGGATCCCCAACCCCTTCTCCAGAAGCATCCACAGGTCTCTGCCACCACAAGCAGCTCCGGCCCCGACCCTGCTGGCCCCGCTCCCAGGGGCCCTGCCCGTGATGACAGCGGGGTGCCCGGGAATTGGGGTGCCCACAGACCGGGGTGCCCGGGAATTGGGGTGCCCACAGACTGGGGTGCCCACTGATCAGGGTGCCCAGGAATCGGGGTGCCCAGGAATCGGGGTGCCCACGGATCAGGGTGCCCGGGAATCGGGATGCCCACTGATTGGGGTGCCCACGGATCAGGGTGCCCATGACAGCAGGATGCCCACGGATCAGGGTGCCCACGGATCAGGGTGCCCAGGCAGCAGCCCTGGCTGTGGGGCCAAGCGCGTCCCCCCCGTCCCCAGGGAAATGCAGGCACTTAAAGTCATTAAGAGGAATTTTTCACTTATCCCAAAGCAACAGTGAAATTGTTTAACTCCCACCTACAGAACAAAAAACACCTTTGTAGCCCTTCCTGAATTGTCAAGACACAAATATATTACTCTGGCATAAAGCAAGGCCCCGGGGGCTCTCGGCATCTGGCCCAGCCTCGGCAGGAGCAGCCCCTCCCCACCCCCAAGGACGCACGGGATGGTGGTCGGGGGGCTGGAGGGGGGCTGAGGAAAGGGACCCTGGGCTCGGGGGGTCATGTGGCACCAGGGAGCCTCCTCAGGAGGGGGCTTGGGGGTTCCCCTGGCAGCCCTGGGGCTGGGGGATGCTCCTGGAGGAGCTGGGAGAGGGGGGCAAGGGGGTGGAGCAGTGCTCAGCCCTGGGGATGGAGCAGGGCCCAGGGATGGAGCAGGGCCCAGGGATGGAGCAGGGCTCAGGGATGGAGCAGGGCTCATCCCTCGGGATGGGGCAGGGCTCAGCCCTGGGACCCGGCCCTGGCCCTCGGAGGGAGTGGGACTCAGCCACAGTTGCTGCCCAGAGTGGGGACCCCCTGAGTGGCCGGGGCTGCGATGGGGGACACCCGAGCAGCAGGATGTGACCCACAGTGTGCTGAGGGAGGACGGGAGAGCCCCTGGCAGCGGCTCAGGACAGACCGAGACCCGGGTCAGGCTGTGCTGGCAGCGGCCACGGGCTGACACAGCCGGGGACACCCCGGCATGTGGCCTCGGGACAAGGTGACACTGCCTGTGTGAGCCTCCTGCGAACCTGGGGAGGGCACAGAGCCCGCAGCACCCGGCCTGCTCCAGGGCACGGCTCTGTCATGGCTCTGTCCCCGAGGCACAGCCTGTCCCTGCCCTGCAGAGCCCCGCTGTGTCGCGCTGTGTCCCCAGCCAGGACAGGGGACACGGGCACGGGGGACACGGGCACAGGGGACACGGGCACAGGGGACACGGGCACAGGGGACAGGCCCTGCCCCCGGGAGCCCCCTCCTCTTCGTGTGGCTGTGGCGGCTGGCCCTGGCCCTTCCCTCAGTGTCCCTTGTCCCTGGGGAAGGAAAGCCGGGGACAAGCGTGGGCTCCTCCCCGCCGGGCACAGCGCCGAGCGCTGGGGACCGGGACACTCAAGTACCGGCAAGGGCAGAGTCCTCCCCTGCTCCCCCGCAGCCAGGGCCGCCCAGGAGGGGATGGATCCCCTTCCCAGGGCCGCGGCCGTGGGGGCCGGGGGGGAAAAGTGACTCGGAGAAACGAGGGAGAACCGCTGCGACCGGAGTCAGCCCGGGGGGAGCGCGGAGCAGCCCCCGAGCCTCCATCAGCCTGTGCAAAACAAATTAATAACAACAATAAAAAATAAAATTAAAAAAAAAAATAAAACCACATTGAAACCAAACCCAAAGGCCGCGTGGCTGAGCAGAGCAGGAGTAACTGGAAGCCATGCACAGCAAAGCCGGGACCGCAGCGCTCGGAGGGGACGCAGGGGCGGCTCTTCTCCCGGGCCTGGCGCTCTTTCGTCTCGGAGATGGGGAAATAAATAAGTTTAAATAGCTCCTCCCGTGCCGGCGCTGGGTTCCCGGTGCACGGCCGGCCCCGGGCCCGGCGGGACGCGTCCGGGGGTGTCCCCCCCCCACCTCTACTTCTTGGGCTTCTTGAAGATCTTTAGGGGGAACTTTTTCTTGCTCTGGCCGGGGTCAACCTCGTCGCCCGTCAGGCTGCTGTCCTCGTCCCCCGGGCTCTTCTTGGCGGCCAGCTGCGGGATGCGGGTGTTCCTGGCGCCGCTGGGCCGGCAGTCAGAGGTGGGGGAGGGGGTGTCGGGGTCGGTGGAGCTGGGGCTGTGCGACCGGGACGAATCCGAGTGGCTGGGCTTGCCGGCCGTCGGGTGGCTGATCTCCCCCAGGCTGGAGGACTTCTCCATGCCGTGATTCACCATCATCATCTTCTTCATCACCATGGGGCTCTCGGGCAGCCGCTCCTGCAAAGCCGCCAGGGCGGGGGGCTCCCCGTGCCGGCTGCCGCCGTTGGGGGTGGGCACGCCGGGGCCCGGGGGCCCGGGGACAGCCTCCTCCATGGAGCGGCTCAGCAGCGTGGGCCGGGCAGCCAGCAGCTTGGGCGCCGAGCTGGGGATACGCTGGTGGTCGCTCAGGTGCGGGATGGAGGAGTCGGAGTCGCAGCGAGTTAAATCTCTGCGGTGGGGAGGGCGGAGAGAGGGGGTCAGTGCCGGCCCGGCCCCGCCCGCACGGATGGGGCGGCGGCTGAGGGGACCCCCGGGACCCCCGGGCGAGCCCACCCCGGCTCTGCCCCGCTCTGTGCCCGCGGGACCAGCGCACGGAGCGAGGACACGGAACCGGGATGGGGACTCCCTCCTCCCCGCTCCCGGCTCGCCCCAAGCCCCGAGCCCCCCCAGGCTGCCCGGAGGGTCCCTCAGCCCTCGCCACATCCGTGTGCGCGCCCCCCGCCCGGCCCAGCCGCTGCCAGCCTCTAATCCCAGCAGTCGGGCAGGAATTGGAGCTTGGCGAGCCCACACGAAGCCATGCCCAGCCCCGCCGCTGCACGCGGTTTGTGCCCAGCCTGTGCCTGCCGGGGACGGGCCCAGAGCGGCTCCCGGAGCCTCTGCAGAGAGGGAGGCAGGAGGATGGGGGAAATGACAAATCACAGCTCGCTCCTCCCGGCTGCACGGATAGATGGATGGATGGATGGATGGATGGATGGATGGATGGATGGATGGATGATGGATGGATGATGGATGATGGATGGATGGATGGATGGATGGATGGATGGATGGATGGATGATGGATGGATGATGGATGGATGGATGGATGGATGGATGGATGATGGATGGATGGATGGATGATGGATGGATGATGGATGGATGATGGATGGATGATGGATGGATGGATGGATGGATGGATGGATGATGGATGGATGGATGATGGATGGATGATGGATGATGGATGGATGATGGATGGATGATGGATGGATGGAGGGATGGATGATGGATGGATGGATGGATGATGGATGGATGGATGGATGATGGATGATGGATGGATGGATGGATGATGGATGGATGGATGGATGATGGATGGATGATGGATGATGGATGGATGATGGATGGATGGATGGATGGATGATGGATGGATGGATGGATGGATGATGGATGATGGATGGATGGATGATGGATGGATGATGGATGATGGATGGATGATGGATGGATGATGGATGGATGGATGATGGATGGATGATGGATGGATGGATGGATGGATGGATGATGGATGGATGGATGATGGATGGATGATGGATGGATGGATGGATGGATGATGGATGGATGATGGATGGATGATGGATGGATGATGGATGGATGGATGGATGATGGATGGATGGATGGATGGATGGATGGATGGATGATGGATGGATGATGGATGGATGGATGGATGATGGATGATGGATGGATGATGGATGGATGATGGATGGATGATGGATGGATGGATGGATGATGGATGGATGGATGGATGGATGATGGATGGATGGATGATGGATGGATGGATGGATGATGGATGGATGGATGGATGGATGATGGATGGATGGATGGATGATGGATGGATGGATGATGGATGGATGATGGATGATGGATGGATGATGGATGGATGGATGGATGGATGGATGGATGATGGATGGATGATGGATGGATGGATGGATGATGGATGATGGATGATGGATGGATGATGGATGGATGGATGGATGATGGATGGATGGATGATGGATGGATGGATGGATGGATGGATGGATGATGGATGATGGATGGATGATGGATGATGGATGGATGGATGGATGATGGATGGATGGATGAATGGATGGATGATGGATGGATGGATGATGGATGGATGGATGATGGATGATGGATGGATGATGGATGGATGGATGGATGGATGATGGATGGATGGATGATGGATGGATGGATGGATGGATGATGGATGGATGGATGATAGATGGATGGATGGATGATGGATGGATGGATGATGGATGGATGGATGATGGATGGATGATGGATGGATGGATGATGGATGGATGGATGATAGATGGATGGATGGATGGATGATGGATGGATGGATGATGGATGGATGATGGATGATGGATGGATGATGGATGGATGGATGATGGATGGATGGATGATGGATGGATGGATGGATGGATGATGGATGGATGATGGATGGATGGATGATGGATGGATGATGGATGGATGATGGATGGATGATGGATGGATGGATGATGGATGGATGGATGGATGATGGATGATGGATGGATGATGGATGGGTGGATGGATGGATGATGGATGGATGATGGATGATGGATGGATGGATGATGGATGGCTGCTGGCCCCACGTCCCCGGGGCCCTATGGCCCGCCTGGGCCGTGGGATGGGGCGAGGGGCCCGGCCCCACCCCACGCACAGGTTACAGGAATGGCAGGGAAATGGAAAGGAGCGAGGGACAAGAGAAGCAAAAGGGGGTGAGGAGAGATGGGAGGTGCTGCCCTGTCCCTCGCCCTGGAGACCCCCTGACCTCTGCTCCTGGCACTGTCCCTGAGCGTGGCTCACCCAACCTGCCTGGCACTACACAGGACCCCCAGATCATCTCCTACAGCACCACCATCAACACCTGAACAGAGCAGCAAGGCAAGGGAAAACCTCCTCGAGAGAGCTGGCACTGGGGAGATGTTCAGGAATCCCAGAGTGGTCTGGGTGAGAAAGTACCTTGAGGACCACCCATTCCCAGCCCTGCCATGGCAGGGACACCTTCCACTGTCCCAGCTGCTCCCAATGTCCAGCCTGGCCTTGGGCACTGCCAGGGATCCAGGGGCAGCCCCAGCTGCTCTGGCAATTCCATCCCAGCCCCTGCCCACCCTGCCAGGGAACAATTCCTGCCCAAGATCCCAAGATGCAGCCCTGCCCTCTGCCCCTGGCAGCCATTCCCTGGCTCCTGGCCCTGCAGCCCTTGGCCCCAGTCCCTCTCCAGCTCTCCTGGAGCCCCTTCAGGCCCTGCAAGGGGCTCTGAGCTCTCCCTGCAGCTTCTCCTCTCCAGCTGAGCACCCCAGCTCTCCCAGCCTGGCTCCAGAGGGTTCCATCCCTGTGGCCTCCTCTGGGCTCTCTCCAGCAGCTCCAGCTGCTCCCTGTGCTGGGCCCCAGGGCTGGGGCAGCTCTGCAGGTGAGGTCTCACCTGAGCACAGGGGCACAATCCCAATCAATCCCTTTCCTGCTGCCCACGCTGTGGGATCAGCCCAGCTCCCAGTGCTCGTGGCCAGGCCCTGGGGAGCCTCTCCCAGCAATGCCCAGCTCCTTCTCCCCAGGGCTGCTCCCAGCCCCTTGTGCCAGGCTGTTTGTGCTGCCATTGCCCCGGGCCAGGTGCAGCCCCTTGCCCTTGGTGCTGCTGAGCTGCCCGAGGCTGGCACGGTGCCAGCTCTGCAGCCTGGCCAGGAGCCCGTGGCTGCCCCGTGCCCTCCCTGCGGCGTGTGAGCGCAGCACGCAGCCCCTGGCTGGCCCTGCCGGTGTGTGGGGCTGCCCTGGAGCCGTGGCCTGGCACCAACAAAGGCATTTCCCAGTGCTGGGCCCAGTGCCGGCCTCAGGGACACCACTGCTCACTGCTCTCCACAGAAATGCTGCACGCGCTGCACGCCCGGCACGGGGAGGCCAGACAGGGCCAGAACGTTCTCCTCATCCTGGAACAAGTGCACTTCTTTAACAAAACCCAGGGAACAAAGTCGGGCCCTCGTTCTGCAGGAACACCCAGGGAATCCTGAGAGCCCAGGGGTGGCTGGGATTCAGCCGGGTGTGCTGGGGGAGCCCGGCCGTGGAGAACACCTGAGCTCTTCTGTTCCCCAGCAGCAGAGCCCGGGCACCGCTGCCATCAGCCCTGTCCTCGCACACGGAGCCGAGGGACAATCCTGAGGCTGGGAAATCCCCAGCTCCTCCCAGGGAGCAGCTGCAGCCCCTCCAAGGGACACAGCAGCCATGGATCACACGTGTGGAGCCACCGAGCTCCCAGGGCCACCAGCCAATACTGCCAGGGCCACCACGGCTGGTCCCATGGCAGTCACTGGGAAAAAACTGAGGGAACTGGGATAAAACTGGGATATCTGGGATAAAACTGGGATAAAACTGGGATAAAACTGGGATATCTGGGATAAAACTGGGATAACTGGGCCTGGGGAACAGCAGCAGCCATGGAACACTGTGGGGCCATACATGAGGTGTTGGAGCTGACTCCCAGGACATGGACACAGCCACACACCTGGGCTGGGACACCTCAGCCAGGGCCTGCAGGTGGAATCACTGCCACCACAACCTCCAGCTCCTGCAAGGAATTCAGCAATCTCCTGCTCTTCCCAAGTGTTTCTTGCTCATGGCTTACACCTGCAAAGGGGAATTTCTGCTGGGAATTCCTGCCTGGACTCTCCTCTCGCAGGGAAGGTGGCAGAAGCCCCCACCTGCACATGGCTGAGCCCTTGCTGAGATGCCACCGGGGCAGAACACCCACTTCCAGAGGTTTATTTCCTCCACAATTCCCTGGGAAGCAGTTCCCTTCCAGGAGAACCACGAAGACTTTGGCTGCAGGAGCTGGTACATGGAGTGGCTGGCGCTGGGTCCCAGCAGAGCTGGGAGAAGGGACGAGGCTGTGGGGCAGAACCTTGGCACGGGAATGGTGTCGCCCTGAAAACTCAGTTTCTGAGCTTGCTGCCATGGTTTCCTAAAGACTTTCTCAGGACAGTAACTGCAAACATAGATATGTGAACATTCTTTCTGTTCCACGTCTTGTGATGGGCATCTCTCATGGCCAGTGCAGGGGGAAAGTGTTATCCTGACCATCCAATCCCTGGTCGTGGTCACAAGCCTATAAATCCTGGGAGGAAAAATAAACTCTGCTCTTTCTTTCACCACACCTCGACCTGCGCCCGCGTGATCTGTTCATCTTCAGTGGCACGGGAATGGTGCTGGCTGGAGCCAGGCTCAGGGACAGGCAGGATTGGATCCTGGCAGGAATGCAGTGCTTACTCAGGACTCGGGTCATGGAGGAGGTGGGGGAGCCCCAGCGGGCCCTGGCTGGGGATGGAGGCACAGCAACACTTCACAGTCAGAGTCCCAACTCCACCCAGGAATCTTCTTTGCCGGGAAATCCATCCCAGGGATCCCACAGGGTGCCATCTGGGTGAGGGTTGGTGATAATAATCCTTTAAAAGAGCGAGACAGCAGCAAATACAGGAAAAAATGGCATTTTTTCCACTGAGGAGACGTCAGGAATGTGTGAAGAGGGTGAGTGCTCCTCGCTGGGCTCTGGAGAGCCGCTCCCTCAGCAGGTTTCAATCCAGCAGGGACCAGAGCAATCCTGCAGCGCTGGCAGCGTGTGGAGAACCCACGAGAGCAGATGGAGAGCCATGCTCTGCTCCAGGAACACTGGGAACCCCATCCCAGGCCAGCCGGTCCCGCGCCGGGGGAGGTGGGACAGCAGCTGGGCAGGGCCTGGGTGACACCACAGCCACTGTGGCACCCCTGGGCCTGCCCTCCCTGCGGCACAGGGGGAGCTGGGGGCTCACAGCCCCACCCCTGGGGTGGCTGCTCTCTGGGATCCTCGGCCATGGAGCTGATGCACCACACGGGTTCCACCTCGTTGGAGCTCCACTTCTTCCCTCTGGGCTCATCCGGAGGGACTGACGGAGCAGATGCCCAAGAGCACAATTCCCAAATATTCCAGTGGCCTAAGCTAACTCTGCTGGTGCACAATCTCTCCAGCTGTGACTCAGGAATGTATTCCTTCAGGACACAGGGGAGAGCTGGTGACAGCAGCAGTGCCCACCCTGCTGTGCCAGGCTCAGGGACATCCCGGCACACAGGACACAGCCACCACGCCAGGGACAATCCCAGGGACCTCCTGCACTCCTCCCGTGGCTCCCACGGGCCGACTCTGCGAGCTCAACACCAATGGCCAGGAACTTGTGGGATTCTCTTCAGCCCCCAGTGAGCCTTTTCCTGGTGGCTCCCACAAGGAAGTGCACAACAGCAGGGGCAGGATTCCCGGGATCACACTGCCTGGGTCAGAGACAGCAAGAGCACTGGACACTCCTGAGCCCATGCCAGGACGAGAGGGAGGAAAGAGCATTCCCAGGACACTGCCATCATCCCGGATCAGGCTCAGCCAAGGCCTGGCCTGTACCCACTGATTTCCATGAGGATTACGCTCCTGAACTGCTGTGGCACATTTTCAAGAGGAAAAGCTATCCCAGGACATGGCTGGCCTTGATGGGATCCCAGGAAGGGATCAGAGGAAGTTTCTGCAGAGCAGCAGGAGCCCCTGACAGCTCATCCCTGCTGGAAAGCACGGAGCAGCAACTGGACAGGGAAATACCCGGGAGCCCGAGCCTTCCTCCATCCCAGCAGTGCTCCCTGCTCTTTTCCATGGATCCAGGCACTCCCACCACCTCCACAGAGCGACCCTGCCAGCGCTCACCTGCCCAAGGCAGGACGGACCTGCTTCCCCCTGCGCTTCCTCCCACCTCACCAGGATCCACCCGAGCGAGGGAGAGAGGGAGGGTGAGGAGATGGGGATGGCAAACAAAAGAAGCAGAGAGCAAAGCATGGAGTAAGGAATGCCAGGAGCACAGGAAGCCTGGGAGGGGAGGAGGAGCAGGGGAGGAGCAGGAGGAGGAGGAGGATGGAGAACAAACACCTATTTTTCCCCAGCCCATTTCTCTGGGTGTTCCCGCTCGGGTCCAGCCCGGGGCGGCCCAGGAGCTGCCCTGGGTGTGCTCCAGCAGCCACAGAGCCCTCGTGCACGCAGCACCAGGGACCAAGGCTTTTCTTAAAGCAAATTCCCAAATGTGCTGTGGGGCCGAGCCTGGCGCAGCCTCAACGCAAACCCAACAGCGGCTTGCACCCTGCCAGAGCTGTGAATTACTCATTTCCCTGCATTCCTGACTCTCTCCCTTCCCTGAGCTTTAGCTGCCGCTCCCTTCCTGCCTGGAGAAGGGCCTGGGCACGGGGATTTGGCGCTAGGCTCCCATCTCCATCGGTTTCATCCACCTGAGGCAGGCACTGGCAGCAGAAACCTGTGTGCACCCCCAGCCCCTCCAGCCCCTCTCCCCCCGACCCCGCAGCCGCTCTGACCTTATTGGCGCCGGATCCTCTGAAGCCAATTGCAAAAGAGAAGCAAAGAGTGAGGAGTGAGGGAGCGGCTCCCTGCCAGCACAACCCCAGCAGGACTCCGGAGATCCCCAGCCTTGCTCGGGGGGCAGCTCCTTGGAGAGGTTTCTCCTGTGAGCTCTGCCCAGCCTTGGCATCTGCTGGATGTGGGGGAGGCTAAAGAGCTCCAGCAGCCCCCACCACCAGGGTGGCACATTCCTTCTACCCAGGGAGCCAGGAATCTTTGGGGCTCTGCTCTGGTCCTCGGAGTGACTCCCTGGAGGGCCTTTCTGAGCCTCCCCAGGAGGCTGTGGAGCTCCAGGGATGTAGGGAAAGGCCTCCAGGACCGGGGATGTCAAGGAGGAGCAGCAATCCATCGGCCCGGGGATGCATCAAAGCAGGATCTGCTAATGATGCAGTTGGATAAAACCATTAAAAGTGACAAACCCACACCTTTGGGCACCCAGCTCCTCATCTCTGCTGCTGGGCTGAGCAGGGCTGGGTGGGCTGGGGGGAGCTGCCTGTGTGGGGCAGCTGGAGCAAATCCCACGGGGGAGGTTCTGACTCCATCGCTTCTCCTGCGTCACCGGCTGGGCTTTGCCATGGCAGCGGGGAGAGGACAGAGCTGCTGGCACCCAGCGGTGACCAGCTGGGCTCTGACCAGGGCAGCCCACACTCATCCCCTCCTAACGACCGCTGGCACTGCCCCCTGCCCTCCCTGGGCCCCCACACCAGACCCCTCAGATGTCTGCAGGGACTCGGGCAGGAATTCCGTGTGCCACGGGCCTCAGGTGGGAATAAATCACATTTAAACAGCTGTTCTGGACACAGGACATGAGCCCCAGGCTGCCAGGATGAGCTCTCCCTCCTGCAGTCAGGGAGGCACTGGAAGCAGGGACCAGCAGCATTCCCAGCTTTTACCAGTCCAGCTGGGACAGCTGCAATGAAGCTCCCACGGTAGGAGTTAATTAATTACACTGCTTCTCATCATCCCCAACCAACCATTACTGGATTCACTGAGATGCTGCTCTTTAATTCTCCATTGTGGAGCAGGTCCAGGAATTTCCACCTTGGAATTCCAGACTCCAGAATGTGCCTGGGGCTGCTCAGCTTGGGCAGGGAGGGGGTGGAACATCCAAACCAGAGGCTGTGAGCAAGGCCAGGAGAGATCCCAGCACCTGAGGGCACAGGGACCCACAGGTAAGGGGATAATGGGACAACGTGCTGGGATGGGTGAAGATGTGGTGACTGGCAATGTTTCCCTGCCCGGAGAAATTATGGTGGAAGGACATTTCTCCCATCCTCTGCCTCACCCAGAGACTCCCAGCCTTCTCCCAGCAGTCTGCTCCCCAGTACTGAGGATCAGGAGAGCGTTTCTGGTTTTGCCATGGAGAAAGCATGGAACAGAGATGGAATAACCTGGCAGGGACAGCATTCCCTGGTCCATCACAGCCTTCCCACTGCCTGCATGGAGACACCTGAGGCCACGAGCACAGACCCCCTGCCCTGATCCCAGGGGATCCCACACCTGCAGGGACGCTCGGGACTGCACCCAGGACCCGTGGGATGAGGACATCCGGGGTCTCACTCGGGTGAAAGCCACTCCAGGAACCTGGTGCTGAGCTTGGGACACACAGCATTCCTGGCAGAGCCCCCTTGGAGCACCAGGTGGGATTCCTGCTCCTCCCTGTCAGCAGCGAGGTGAACTGGGACAGCTCTGGGATTTAGGGATGGAGGATAACCGGTCCCGAGGATGCACCAGCTCTCCGGAGCCAACTGAAAGGGACCAAGCTAAAGCAAACAAAAGCAGCTCCAGCTCCCTCCTCAGACATTCCTGAGCCAAAATTCCCCAATTCCTCATCCCTACCAAACCAGAGGCAGGGTCACTCCAGGAGTCACTCCTGAACTGCCACTCTGGCATCCCAAATTTCTCCAGCTGCTACCTCGTGGTCCCCACCCATCCTGTTCCCTTTGCAATTCACTTGTGAGGAGCCCAGGGAGGTCCAGGCTTCAAACGAGGCCGGGTTTGGTGATGGGTTCTGTTACCTCCTCACACCCCCTTGTTCAGGGAATACCGAGCACCTGGGAATTTCCATTTGCTCAGCTCCAGTAAAACAACAGCAGAGCACCTTGGGAAGGCCCACACTGAGCTCGTGGGAGTGGGGACGGCCCACGGAATCCTCCTCAGAGGCTCCAGCGGCTCGGGAGAGCAGTGGGAGGAAAAAAAGCAGATAAAACCATGGAATAGAGGCCCGGAGAAAAAGGGCAGGAGGAATGTGAGAGAAAGAGCACCCCAGCAAGCACCAGCTCTGAGGCACAGCAGGCAGGAGGCAGCTAGAAAAGAAACAGCAATATACCCAAAGCTCCCAGTGCGACAGCGAACTCCAGAGGTGACATCAGGAGGGGGCAGGTCGGGGATGGAATCCATCTGGAGGAAATAAGAGGTGGTGTGATGGTAATAGATAGGGTGGACATGGCAAGCAGGAGCAGGTGCGGTGGTGGTGGATGAGGAGCAGGAGGTGGAGGAGGTGGAGCCGGGCGGGTCGGAGCTGAAGGACTGTCCGGAGCTGAGGCTGTGCATTCGGCGCAGGGACACTCGGCCCGCCCGCAGCGGGGCCACGGGGCCGGCCTCGGGCTGCCCCGGCACGGGACTCTCTACCAACCTCTGCGATCCGTGGCCGTGCTGCGGCTCCACCAGGCGCTGCCGGACTGTGCTGGGCAAGGCCGGAGCTGCAACGAGACACGGTGGGGAGTGAGGGCAGGGAGGCCCACGGAGCCCTGCTGGCACCAGCACTGCCCTGCTGCCAGCAGCCCTGTGCCACTGGCACTGCCCCACAGCCCCTGTGCCACTGGCACCAGCCCTGTGCCACTGCCACTGCCCCACTGCCCCTGTGTCACCAGCCCTGTGCCACTGCCACCACCCCACTACCACCAATCAGTCCTGTGCCACTGCCCCACTGGCACCAGCCCTGTGCCACTGCCACTGCCCCACTGCCCCTGTGTCACCAGCCCTGTGCCACTGCCACCACCCCACTACCACAGTCCTGTGCCACTGCCCCACTGCCACCAGCCCTGTGCCACTGGCACTGCCCCACTGCCCCTGTGTCACCAGCCCTGTGCCACTGGCACCAGCCCTGTGCCACTGGCACTGCCCCACAGCCCCTGCCCCACTGCCCCTGTGTCACCAGCCCTGTCCCTGTGCCACCAGCCCTGTGCCACTGCCCCACGGCCCCTGCCCCACTGCCCCTGCTGCCACCAGCCCTGTGCCACTGGCACCACCAGCCCTGTGCCACTGGCACTGCCCCACAGCCCCTGCCCCACTGCCCCTGTGTCACCAGCCCTGTGCCACTGCCACCACTCCACTACCACCAGCCCTGTGCCACTGCCACTGCCCCATTGCCCCTGTGCCACCAGCCCTGTCCTTGTGCCACCAGCCCTGTCACACTGCCCCTGTGCCACCAGCCTTGTCCCATTGGCACCAGCCTGGTCCCTGCCCCACCAGCCCTGTCCCACTGGCACTGCCCCACTGCCCCTGTGCCACCAGCCCTGTCCCTGTGCCACCAGCCCTGTCCCACTGGCACTGCCCCACTACCCCTGTGCCACCAGCCCTGTCCCACTGTCCCTGTGCCACCACCAGCCCTGTCCCACCTGGTGCCAGCAGTTAAGGCCTGTTTAATGCAGAAGCAGCTTTAAGCTGGTGCTGAACATGCTGGATTAATGCCCAGCCCATGGAAAACTCCAGCATTGCTGCTGTAGGTGCCTCTGAACACCTTATCTGAGCATCTTGCCTGACGCAGAGAGTGGCTGTGTGATTCACCCCACCTGGAGCCACCACCCGAGAACGGGGCACGTCCAGGGCCATTCCACCCTCACAGGCATCTCATGGCTCCAGTCCTGCTGCCCTGGGGGCACCTTCACAGCCCAAAGCAGAAGCCCCAGGTGAGCAGGTCGATGCTGGCACCTGAAGCTGCACTCCTGGAGCTCAGCTCTGCTCGAGCATCGCTGTGCAGGGGCAGCACCAGGAGCAAAGCACTGGCACCATGGAATCCTGCAGGGGACTGGGTCAGGAGGGACCCCAAAGATCATCTCCTCCCAGCCCTGCCATGGCAGGGACATCTCCCACTGTCCCAGGTGCTCCAAACCCCAGTGTCCAACCTGGCCTTGGGCACTGCCAGGGATCCAGGGGCAGTTCCCTGCTTGGTTGAAAATACTGGGGTTGAGGAATCTTGGGCAGGAATTGTTCCCTGGCAGGGTGGGCAGGGGCTGGGATGGAATTGCCAGAGCAGCTGGGGCTGCCCCTGGATCCCTGGCAGTGCCCAAGGCCAGGCTGGACATTGGGAGCAGCTGGGACAGTGGGAGGTGTCCCTGCCATGGCAGGGCTGGGAATGGGTGGGATTTGGGGTCTCTCCAGCCCAGACTTTCTGGGATTCATGCCTGACTCCTCCATGCCTGAACTGGTGACTCTGGCCCCAGAGTGGCCTCACCTGCTCCCAGCCTGTTCCATGAGCACTGTGACTGATCAGAACAACCCCCACCCTGAGAAATATTCTCTGGTTGCCAATTCCCCTTGGTTGGGGGAATGTCCTTTGGAGCCCCAGCTCCTGAACTGGAGCTCAGCAATCCCTGAGGAGCTGCCTGTGCCCCAAACCTGCCCCAGGGTCACCCCCAGAGCCAGGGGAGGCCCCTTCACCAGCCTGGAGCCTTGGGAATGCTCCCATCCTCCATGGAAAACAGGATCCCGGGGCTGCAGCCCCATCCCAAGCCAAGCAGGCTGGCTTTATTCCATCCCCCTGCTGCCATTCCATACAAGATGTTCCTCCTTTGGCAGGAGATAAGGTGTTCAGGATTGCTCAGGATTTCTTATGTGCATAAGAAATTAATGTACAAATGGGTTAAAAAGATGCAGAGACAGGAAAGCTCAGGAATGGAGGAGGAGGAGAGCTCCTTTGGGAATGGAAGAACCAGCTCTGGAAACTCCCAGCTGGACACACAGGGCTCCTCTGGCAGAGCAACTCAGGACTGAAGGATCCTCAGGGATATATTTCCAGTGGAAGAAGGAATAAGAAGGAATAATTCTGGCTACTTGGCTGTTTCCACACCCCCAAGGTGAATCCTGGTCTTTCCCACTGCTCAGGTTTGCTGCTCCTTGTTCCCTACAGTGCCCATCCATTCCATAACTGGAATTTCACACCATCCACCTTCTACTGCAAGATGTTTTTTTCCAGCTCCAGAGCTGCAGTTCCAATTTGGGCACCTCACTGTGCAGGGTTCACAGGATCTGACTGCAGAGTAACTCACTGGGGTGATTGGTTTCTGCTGCCGGTTTCTTTCTCCCTTGAGTCAAGCTTTTTTCCCTAAGGATTCCCAGTTTTTTCCCTGGTGTTCCACCCCTCATTTCCCCACTCAGTACTTCCCACCTCTGTGCTCTCCCTCTCCAAGGCTCACCCTGCTCTGGAGCACAGGCTGGGGCCTCGCTTGCCAGCCCCAGGGTTTCCCCACATTCCCCATGAGCAGCCAGCATGGCAAGGGAAGGGGAGGCAAGGGGAGGGGAGGGGAGGGGAGGGGAGGGGAGGGGAGGGGAGGGGAGGGGAGGCGAGGCGAGGCGAGGCGAGGGGAGGGGAGGGGAGGGGAGGGGAGGGGAGGGGAGGGGAGGGGAGGGGAGGGGAGGGGAGGGGAGGGGAGGGGAGGGGAGGGGAGGGGAGGGGAGGGAAGGGAAGGGAAGGGAAGGGAAGGGAAGGGAAGGGAAGGGAAGGGAAGGGAAGGGAAGGGAAGGGAAGGGAAGGGAAGGGAAGGGAAGGGAAGGGAAGGGAAGGGAAGGGAAGGGAAGGGAAGGGAAGGGAAGGGAAGGGAAGGGAAGGGAAGGGAAGGGAAGGGAAGGGAAGGGAAGGGAAGGGAAGGGAAGGGAAGGGAAGGGAAGGGAAGGGAAGGGAAGGGAAGGGAAGGGAAGGGAAGGGAAGGGAAGGGCTGGCACATCAGCTGCTCCCTCCCACCACAGCCAGCGCTCGGCCCTGCTCCCAGGGGAAGGCATCCAGGGGAAGCCAAGGCCAGGAGGCACTGGGCTCCAGGCACAGCTCTCCCCAAGAGTTCACCCAGGGATTCTGAGGGAGCACGGCACCAGCTGCACCTGCAGGGAGGGATGGGGCAGCAGGGAAGGAGGTGGGATGGGACAGGGAATGCTGCCACCTCCTCCTGGCCTCACTGGGTCCTTCATCCCCACCTCAGGGGTAAAATGGAGTGAGTCCAACCCTCCAGATTCCCTAACTGCACCCAGGAGCACGTGGGAGCTGCAGCTGAGATTCTTCTTCATCCCACCAGACTCTTCCCAGGGTTAGTACAGGTGGCGATGGCTCAGTGAGGAGAGACACATTCATTAGTTCCCGTGCCAGAAAGGTGGGAAACTGGTGGATGTATTTTAGTCCAGAAAAAGGCCAGAGGGCAGAAAGAAAAAAAAAGAAAATATAATTGAAGAGAACCAAACCAGGGTATTTCCAGAGGGACTGATCCTCCGAGGACAGCGAGGAGCGGTCGCTGAACCTGCGCCCGAAAAGCCAGGCTGCGTCTGGGGGGGCAGCCAGGTGGGAACAGGAAAAACAGCAAAGAGAGAGATGGGATTTACTGGGAGAAGCACCACGGGTCCTCAGTGACACATCTGAGCAGGGGAAACTCAGCACTGCTCTCCTAAGGCAGGGTTTGTACACAAAGGAAATAAATCCTCAGGGAAAGGCTCCCTTGCTTTGGGAACTGGAGCTCCCAGCGCTCGCTGCAGGGTGTGCCAGCTGCAGGGAGGGACAGGGGGCAGCTGGGCACACAGGGGGCAGCTGGGCACACAGGGGGCAGCTGGGCACACAGGGGGGCACACAGGGGGCAGCTGGGCACACAGGGGGCACAAGGGGAGCAGCTGGGCACACAGGGGGCACACAGGGGGGCAGCTGGGCACACAGGGGGCACAAGGGGAGCAGCTGGGCACACAGGGGGCACACAGGGGGCAGCTGGGCACACAGGGGGCACAAGGGGAGCAGCTGGGCACACAGGGGGCACACAGGGGGGCAGCTGGGCACACAGGGGGCACAAGGGGAGCAGCTGGGCACACAGGGGGGCAGCTGGGCACACAGGGGGGCAGCTGGGCACACAGGGGGCACAAGGGGAGCAGCTGGGCACACAGGGGGCACAAGGGGAGCAGCTGGGCACACAGGGGGCAGCTGGGCACACAGGGGGCAGCCGGGCACACAGGGGGGGCACAAGGGGGACAGGCTCTCTGCCCAGCTCTGCCATGGTGGAACTGGAACTGCTCCCTGGAAATGTCTCACTCCAGGGGTCTCAAGTCTGAAGAAACTAAGGCTGAAATCAGGATTGAAGGCTCACACCCGGCCCAGCTGAGGTCTCAGGTGTCACCTGGGACTGTACCCAAGCATCCCTGCCATCAGTGCCCAGCTGGGGCTGTGCCAGGCCTTTATCAGACACGTCCAGCCGGATTCTGATGGTGACTGGTGGTGACAAAGAGCAGGAGGTCTCTGTCCCCTGGAGCTGTAATGTCCCCAAGCACACCTGATCCCACAAACCGTGGCTCCAAGCCCTGAGCCTGCAGCACCCCTGTTCCTCCTGCACCACCCAAAGCTCTGTCTCCCCCTGCCCTGAGCCCCAGGCTGAGGGGACGTGGCCCTGGCACAGAGTCCCCTCCTGCAGCACACAGTGCCAGCCCCGAGACCCCTGTGCTCCTTCTCCTGCTGCCCACACAGCCCTGCCCTGGATGAGATGGAGCAGAGGGGCCAGAGCAGCTGTGGCTGCCAGCAGCTGGGGACAGTGGCAGGTGTGGGTGGAACTGGATGAGTTTCAAACCCAGTGCCCTCTGTGACTCCCTGATTCACTGACAGCCCTGGCCAGGGGCTGCTCCTGTGCCCCCAGCCCCTGGCACTGCTCTTCAGCTCCCTCACTCTCTCATACCCAGTGGGAAACTGTTTGGAAAACGCCCTTTTGGGAGGAGCAAGGCAGGATCTGGGCAAGCTAAAGGCAGGAACAGGCAGGGCTGAGTCCCAGCTGCTGCACAGAAGTGTCACCCAGCCCAGCTCAGCAGCTGGGGGCTCAGAGGCACAGGGTGATCCATGCTCAGCCCTCCCTGTGTGGGATCTGGACTCGGTGGAGCAGGGACAGCCACCCTGGGTGTCCCCCTGGGTGACCCCCAGCCCTGCACACGGGGGCCCAGCCTCTGCTCCAGGGGATGTTTAACAGGACCCCCAGGTCAGCAGACTGCTGCTCCCAGCCAGGATGGTGCAGCTCCAGCTGTGCCTCAGGAGGGGGAGCTTTGAGTCCTTTAAATCCCAAAAAAGTGCCTGGGCAAAGGGGACATCGGGATAATTCCTGTTCCTGTCTCACTGCCATGGCTACCCATGCCTTTGGCCGGGGGGTTTTTGGTAAATGCTTCAATCACTGAGTTCACCAGAACAGCACAGATAGAATGCAATGATGATTAACTTGCTAAATTACCAGTTCTGCTGGAATCAACAGGCTCCCAACAACCCCAGCAGTGGGGCCTGCCCTGTTAGGGATGCTCCTGATCCCAATGGACCAACTGTGGTCTTTGGGCATGGAAACCCCAACTTGGATCAACCCCTCCTGATGCAGGTGAACTACAGATGCAGGTCAGCTCTGAGTCACAGCCCCTAAGCCCAGCAGAGAGAGCCCCCATTCCCAGAGAGCCCCCATTCCCAGGGATCCCCCATTCCCAGGGATCCCCCATTCCCAGGGCTGACGTACACTGCATGGACATGGGTGACACCAGCTCCTCGTCCAGGTCATCCACGTCGTCGGTCATGATGAAGTGGGAGGGGTTGGGCCGGGGCGTGCCCATCCAGCCCGGGTCGATGTTGAGGGCGGAGGCCAGGGAGTGGATGCCGGGGTTGTTGACGATCTGGAAGCCGCAGAGGAGCTCGATCTGCTGCCAGCGGTGCAGCCGCTCCCGCAGCGCCGCCGTCACCTCGCTCAGAGCTTGTCTGGGGACAGGGACACACAGGGACAATGGAGGCAGCGAAGGGAAAACACCCCCTAAATCACCTGCAGGAGAGCCCATGGGGTCAGCTGTGCATCCTGAAATCCGAGACACTTCTCATCCCAGTTCCAGGAACACAGCCATTCAAAAATGCAGCAAAGTCAAGTGTCCAGGGATAATAAAAAGGGGGAATGGCTGCCAGTGGCAGAGGGCAGGGCTGGATCTTGGGATCTGGGGCAGGAATTGTTCCCTGGCAGGGTGGGCAGGGGCTGGGATGGAATTGCCAGAGCAGCTGGGGCTGCCCCTGGATCCCTGGCAGTGCCCAAGGCCAGGCTGGACATTGGGGAAGGGACAGTGGGAGGTGTCCCTGCCATGGCTGGGATGGCACTGGAGGGGCTCTGAGGTCCCTCTCAAATCAAACCATTCCAGGACAATCCCTTAAGGGTCCTGCAGCCTCCTGGAAGCTCATTCTGGCAGGAGTTTTATTTGCTCCAGGTAACTGTGATCCCTTGTTTCTCACAGGTAAAATCAGAAGAGGAGCAAGTCCAACCCCAGGTCATTGAGGACAAGAGAAGTTCAGCAAAATGAGCCCCAAAGCCCTGCAGAGGTGAGGCCACTGCTGCCTGGGCCAGGGGAGGGGTGGAGAGAGGCAGGGATGAGGGAGGTGTTGAGCAGACACTCACTTTGCAGTTAAGATTTTATGATCAACATCATCCAGAGAGGAACTGTGAGCGACATGGAACGTTCCAAAAAGGGTGTTTCGCTTCTTTTTGATCTTTTCAGCCTGCAATATCAACAGAGGAAGGTCACAGGAAGAAAACAACCTGATGTCTCCTCCAGGCCATGGACATCCTGGATGGGATGGGACAGGAACAGTCCCTGCAGCTGCCTGCACAGGTGGGAATAGTGGGAATGCTGTTCTCCCTGACACTGGCGTGAGGAATTCACCAGCAGCAAGTACCAGGCTGGGGATTTCATTCTCCCCTCCCCCAGTTTCCCAAAAAATCAGAGGGAACTGGACTGAAAAGGCTGAACTTTCAGGGCAGAGTTGGAGTCCCCATCCCTGGAGGGATTTCACAGCCCTGTGGGTGTGGGGCAGTGGTGGGCACTGCTCGGGGAATAGGTGGACTCAAAGGTCTCCAGGGGTTCCTCCAACCCAAACCATTCCATGATTCCATCAACCAGGAACCTCACTCAGTGAAGGGCTCTCACACACTGGCTGCTCTCCCCTGTGAATAACCACCAAACACACCCCAGGGTGTGGGCTGGGCAAGCTTTTTGGTTTGAGGTCATTTGTGTCATTGTATCACAAATTAAAGTCTCCTCCCAGAGTTCTTCCATTCCCAGCCCCGTGGCATGAACCTGGCACTGAGGAAAGCCAAGGATGTGGATGCAAGAACTGACACAGATAAAGGAAAACTTGGAATGGTAAAATGTTCCAATCAAAGCAGATTAAGGCAGACAGAGTTTTCCCTCCTGCCAGCTCTGCTGGCTCTGTGTGGCCATGGGGATGAGGACGAGTCTCAACAGCTCCCTGGGCTCATCCCTCAGGGCTGGCACACAAAATCCTGGATTGGGAATGCAGCAGTGATTCACCTCAGATCTCAGATTCCACTGCCTGTGCGTGCTCCTCACCTGCAGCAGGGACTGTAGTGGGAGCTTACAAAGCCTCCCAGGTACCCAGAGCAGCAATCCCTGCCCCACATTCCCAGGGCTCCAGGCTCCAACTGTGCCCAGGTTGGGACCTGCCCACCCTGAGAGCCCATGGCTCAGCATCCTCATCCTCATCCTCATCCTCATCCTCATTCTCATCCTCATCCCCATCCTCATCCCCATCCCCATCCCCATCCCCATCCCCATCCTCATCCTCATCCCCATCCTCCTGCTCAGCCCCTGCTCACACCTTGCTTGTGCTGCACTTTTACAAGATGCAGATTCAAGGCATGGAGGGAAACTGCCCTGAGCTGAGGGAGGGCAGGGCTGGATCTTGGGATCTGGGGCAGGAATTGTTCCCTGGCAGGGTGGGCAGGGGCTGGGATGGAATTGCCAGAGCAGCTGGGGCTGCCCCTGGATCCCTGGCAGTGCCCAAGGCCAGGCTGGACATTGGGAGCACCTGGGATAATCAAAGGTGCCCCTACCCAGGGAATGAGATGAACTTTAAGGTCCCTCTCAACCCAACCCAACCCAACCCAACCCAGCCCAGTCTGGGATTGCACAAAACAAAGAAGGTGCACAGAAATCAGCTCTCCAGGCTTCCCTCCCCAGCTCTCCCCACAGACCCAGCACGAGGCCGCTCCAGCTCTCACCCCTTCCTTGGCCACCAGCAGCTGCTTCTCTGCATTCTGCTTCTTGATGTTGTAGTACTGCACCTCCACCTCGTGGGTCAGCTGCAGCCACTTCTGCAGAGCCTCGGGGGCGGCCCAGCTGCAGTGGGACTCCAGCTCCTTCTCGGCGTTCTTCAGCGCCATCCGCACCTGCGGAGAAGTGCCCGGGACACCGTGGAGCAGCCGTGGGGACCCGGCCCTCCCGCAGCTCATCGTCCCCCGCCGCTGACAAATGGGAAAGGACTTCCCAGGCGGCTTCATCCCAGTGCTGGCAGCAGGAAAAGTCCTCTGGAAGAGCGGTGGCGCGCTGGGGACCGGGGAGAGGAGCCACCCACGTGCCAGGCCGCTGCTCCCGGCACCAGAACCCACCACGGGCCATTGCTGCCATCCTGGAACCGGGCTCCTGCCTCAGGAATTGCCAGCCAGCGCCACGCCGTGCTCCCTGTGCACCCCTCCCCGCCAGCTCCTCTGCCACCAGCCACGGGCAAAGCCCCTGGAGCCGATGGCACGGTGCTCAGGGCTGTGAACAGGGATTTCACTCGCATGGAGGATGCTCTGGGGCTTTTGTGCAGCCTCCAGAAAGCCGTGCAGAGCTCCCTGTAACTCCCCAGATCCTCCTGCGGAGGCAGAATCCCTGACAGGAGCGTGCAGGCGAGCCCTGTCTCACCACAGCTCCGAGCCAAGCCCAGGGAGCTCGTCAGGAGACAACTTCCACACGGAGAAAGTGAGAAAAATATTTAGACACAGAACATGTGCTGCTGGTCAGGAAAAGAAACAGCCAGGCTGGATCAGCCATTCCTGGGGTGTCTCCTTCCACCCCAGCCCAGGCTCCTGCACGCCCTGACATCCCACAGAGATCCAGGATTAGAGGGAATGAGAAGGCAGCTGAGGACACTGCAGCCTCGCAGGACAGCCTTGGGTGAAGGACACCACCAGGAATGGTCTCCTGCAGTGCCCAGCCTGTGGAGGGGCTCTCCCAGCCCTGCAGGAGGGAGCGTGTCCCACACTGCATGGACACACCGTGGGGCTGGGACACACAGCTGGGACACACCGTGGGGCTGGGACACACCGTGGGGCTGGGACACACATGGGGCTGGGACACACATGGGGCTGGGACACACCGTGGGGCTGGGACACACCGTGGGGCTGGGACACACCGTGGGGCTGGGACACACAGCTGGGACACACATGGGGCTGGGACACACCGTGGGGCTGGGACACACCGTGGGGCTGGGACACACCGTGGGGCTGGGACCACACATGGGGCTGGGGACACACCGTGGGGCTGGGACACACATGGGGCTGGGACACACCGTGGGGCTGGGGACACACCGTGGGGCTGGGACACACAGCTGGGACACACATGGGGCTGGGACACACCGTGGGGCTGGGGACACACCGTGGGGTGGGGGACACACCGTGGGGCTGGGACACACCGTGGGGCTGGGACACACCAGGGGGCTGGGGACACACCAGGGGGCTGGGGACACACAGCTGGGACACACATGGGGCTGGGACACACAGCTGGGACACACATGGGGCTGGGACACACCGTGGGGCTGGGACACACCGTGGGGCTGGGACACACCGTGGGGCTGGGACACACAGCTGGGACACACATGGGGCTGGGACACACCGTGGGGCTGGGGACACACCGTGGGGCTGGGACACACCGTGGGGCTGGGACACACCGTGGGGCTGGGGACACACTGTGGAGCTGGGACACACATGGGGCTGGGACACACCGTGGGGCTGGGGACACACCAGGGGGCTGGGGACACACTGTGGGGCTGGGCCACCACGGCACCCCAGGCTCGGGGGGCTGTGGTTTCCCACTGCACAACAGCTTTGCCTCCCACCCAGAGCGGCTCCCAGAGCTCCCCTGCTCCTGCAGTCCCAGCCCACGGACTCAGCCCTTTCCCTCACGGCGGTGGGCGGATGCACAAGCGTTTCTGTGAAGGATTGCTCACGCTTGGAGCTTTTCCCTGCACGGCTTTAACTCATCACAGCTCAGCGAGCCCAGCCCAGGGGGGAGCCAGCAGCCCTGGGGTACAGGCAGAGACCGAAACTCCCTGTTTTATCCATCCACACAGGGGCAGCCCCAAGGCACCACACACGAGGTCAAACACTTCCACTGTCTGTGTGTGATTTAGGGCTGTTCATCAGTAGGACATTGCCCAAATCAGTCCCAGAGTGCCAAACCCAGCCCCAGAGCCCGGGCTCTTCCTGCTGGGCACCAGCAGTGCCAGGTGCTGCTCCCAGCCCAGAGAGCTCTGAGCCTCACACACGGGCATCTGGGAGCTGGGAATGTGGAGAGAACACGGGTAGGAAACCTGTCACTGGTGGCTGGGGGGGAGGAGTGCTCGTAACGCTGACAGGAATGATTTTAGGGAATGGTGGGAAAGGGAAGTGCTGAGGAACAGGCAAGGAACAGTGGCTGAAATGAGTGTCCACGACCCAAACCCTCGTGGTTCTGCAGGGAATCTGTGCAAACAGCAGTTATTTTGTGTCTCCATTCTCCTGGGAAGAGCTTTAAGATTTCATTTGGATCACTAAGATCAACAATTTATAAGGAAATTTATAAAAAGTTGTACTCTGCCCTGGTGAGACCCCAGAGTGCTGCCTTCAGCCCTGGAGCCCAACAGCAGCACCTGGAGCTGCTGGAGCCTATCCAGAGGAGCCACAGAGCTGCTCCAGGGCTGGAGCCCTCTGGAGCCAGGCTGGGAGAGCTGGGGGTGCTCAGCTGGAGAGGAGAAGCTGCAGGGAGAGCTCAGAGCCCCTTGCAGGGCCTGAAGGGGCTCCAGGAGAGCTGGAGAGGGACTGGGGCCAAGGGCTGCAGGGCCAGGAGCCAGGGAATGGCTGCCAGTGGCAGAGGGCAGGGCTGGATCTTGGGATCTGGGGCAGGAATTGTTCCCTGGCAGGGTGGGCAGGGGCTGGGATGGAATTGCCAGAGCAGCTGGGGCTGCCCCTGGATCCCTGGCAGTGCCCAAGGCCAGGCTGGACATTGGGAGCTCCTGGGACAGTGGGAGGGCTGGAAATGGGATGAGATTTAAGGTCTGTCCAACCCACACCACTCTGGGATTCTATTCCACATTTCTGTGTTCTCTGGGTCTCATGTGGCCCCATGGGTGTCTGTGGAGGGTGACCCAGTGAGGAGAGAGGGGATGGATGAAGATCCTGGGAACAGGACATGTCTCCATCCCCAGCTCCAGTGTGGCTTTGGTGTTAAGAACCAGCTGGTGCAGAAGGTCTGGGTTAATGCTCCCCAGGAGCAGGGAATGTTGAACTGGGGGGAGCTGTGGGGTCAGAGGGGTGCCTGGTTAATGTCACGAGTGTCCTGGAGCTGCTGGCACGGTGCTGGGGTTACGCTCACACGGTGCTCGGGTGGGACACTCCGGTACTCACCTCCCCAGGGACCGAGGAACCCCAGAGGCCACGTCCACACCGCCTGCCCGGGCTCCTTCCAAACGGGAACGCAGGGGGAAGCGCAAGGGGTGAGAGCTGGGCTGGGAGCCAGGGCTGGGCACCCGAGGCCCACCTGAGGCCCCCCAGCCCATGTGGGTCAGAGCACAGAGCCCCGGTGCCCGTGGCAGGATGCACAGCCCGGGGAAGGGAGCTCAGTGGCCCCCGGGAGAGGAGGGCTGGCCACGGGAGGAGGCTGGCTAAGAGCGCTCCTGGAAATGGCACCGGGGCTCTGCTGCTGTCCCAGGCACAAGGGGAATTTGCACCCTGCACTGCCCCAGGGCTCCCAGGACACCTGCTCCTGCCTTGCCAGGGGAAGCCCTGCATTCCTGCCTCACTTTCTTCCCCGTCCTCCACGGTGGCAGAAAAGACTGAGGAGACACACGTGGCCTTGGAACATCGGGGAACCTGCCTGGCTCACACAGCTCTGGCTCCCAGTTCCAGTCTAAACTGATCTGTAACTCAGAGCCAGCTGAGAACTGTCCCTCAGGGGAGATAGGAAGCAGCTACTGGGATTGTGGGTTTGCATTTTCCTGTAGGTTTGGGGAGGTTAAGGTGGGATACTGGGGAAATTTCCTTATGGAAAGGGCTGTCCAGCCCTGGCACAGGCTGCCCAGGGCAATGCTGGAGTCACGTCCATGGAGAGATTTAACAAGATGTGGCAACTGGGGACATGGTCAGTGGTGGCCGTGGCAGTGGCTGGACTTGATGGTCTCGGAGGGTTTTCCCAACCCTTACACACCCTCTGATCCATGAGAAAACACGGGAAGCATAACTGAACTCATTCCAAATCCGACCTAAAACCATGAACACACATAAAGAGATGATTTATGGACTGAGGAGGGAGTCAGAAATCCCAGAGGGTGCAGCTCCAGGGCAACTCCAACCCCTCTGCTCCTGCTGGGATGCCACAAGGTACCAGCACCTGCCCTGCCTGGCACCACGGCACTGACCAAGATGTGTCATGGACACCACGGAAAAGAGACCTGGAGCTTTTCCTCCACAAAGGGGAGTGGGAAAGCAAAGGCAGAAGCAGCATCCCTGGATCCAGGGGTGGTGGAGAGCAGTGAGCAGTGGTGTCCCTGAGGCCGGCACTGGGCCCAGCACTGGGAAATGCCTTTGTTGGTGCCAGGCCACGGCTCCAGGGCAGCCCCACACACCGGCAGGGCCAGCCAGGGGCTGCGTGCTGCGCTCACACGCCGCAGGGAGGGCACGGGGCAGCCACGGGCTCCTGGCCAGGCTGCAGAGCTGGCACCGTGCCAGCCTCGGGCAGCTCAGCAGCACCAAGGGCAAGGGGCTGCACCCGGCCCGGGGCAATGGCAGCACAAACAGCCTGGCACAAGGGGCTGGGAGCAGCCCTGGGGAGAAGGAGCTGGGCATTGCTGGGAGAGGCTCCCCAGGGCCTGGCCACGAGCACTGGGAGCTGGGCTGATCCCACAGCGTGGGCAGCAGGAAAGGGATTGATTGGGATTGTGCCCCTGTGCTCAGGTGAGACCTCACCTGCAGAGCTGCCCCAGCCCTGGGGCCCAGCACAGGGAGCAGCTGGAGCTGCTGGAGAGAGCCCAGAGGAGGCCACAGGGATGGAACCCTCTGGAGCCCAGCTGGGAGAGCTGGGGGTGCTCAGCCGGAGAGGAGAAGCTGCAGGGAGAGCTCAGAGCCCCTTGCAGGGCCTGAAGGGGCTCCAGGAGAGCTGGAGAGGGACTGGGGCCAAGGGCTGTAGGGCCAGGAGCCAGGGAATGGCTGCCAGGGGCAGAGGGCAGGGCTGGATCTTGGGATCTTGGGCAGGAATTGTTCCCTGGCAGGGTGGGCAGGGGCTGGGATGGAATTGCCAGAGCAGCTGGGGCTGCCCCTGGATCCCTGGCAGTGCCCAAGGCCAGGCTGGACATTGGGAGCTCCTGGGACAGTGGGAGGTGTCCCTGCCATGGCAGGGCTGGCACTGGGTGGGATTTAAGAGCCCTCCTGGTGCAGACATTCTGTGTTTCTGTGATTTCCCAGAGGGATGAAGCAGCACTGCCCTCAGGACCACGTCTCTGTGGAGGTTCATCCCCCGAGGTGAGCCCTCACCTGCTCCAGCTCCTGCTCAGCGTATTTCTGGCGGCTGAGCTCGTTCTCGGTGCCCTCGCGCAGCTCCCGCAGCCTGTGTGCCTCCTGCTTGGCAATGCTGATCTCGTCCTGCAGCTTCTTCTCCAGGTGCACCTTCTCCACCTCCACCGAGCGGTGCTCCTCCTGCGCCTTCTGCAGCCTGCAGCACACAGAGAGAGACAGAGACAGTGCTGGGACAGCTCTGGGACAGTGCGGGACCGGGACCGGGATCAGGACCGGGACCAGGACCAGGATCAGGACCAGGACCCAGGGCTGCCCACCTGACCCTGCCCTGTTCACCTAGCCTGGGAAGAAAGGAATTGTCAGCTTTTCAGTCTCAGCTTTATTTGTTTATCAAATACCAAGAATTCCTTTGTTTTCCAAAGCACATCTGGATTTCCTCTAGTGAGTCTCAAACTAAGATCAATTTTTGGTATTTTTACCAAAGTGAAGACTTTGAGAAAATAAAGCAGGGGAAGATCTGCCAGAGCACATCAGACCACCCAGAAGGGATAGCTCTGCATTCCTCCTGCAAAATCCTGCAAATTCAGACATGTCTTCATCTTGCCCGGATGTTCTCATTCCTCCTCATGACAGAGTTTTATCAGTAGGAATATACAGCAACAACTCGGGAATGGTGGCAGCAATGAAAGCCTGGATCTCCATGGATCAGTGGATCTTCCCTGAGGAGCTGAGCTGTGCTGAGGCTCCCAGCAGGGCTGTGAGGTTGGCAGGGTGTTAGCTGGGCCAGTGACTCTCAGAGAGCATCCCATTGTTACCTGGGGCTCACAGCCCAGGAGCTTCCATACCATCCACGCATCCCCAAAGCACACCTGCCCACCCCTCAGGCTTCAGCAGGATGTGCCAAGGCTTGATCCTGCTGAGTCACTCAAGGGGCTGAAGTGTCAGTGCTGCAGGATGCTCTCAAAGCTGCTCTGAAGATGAATACAGGGTTTGGTATGGATGTTCCCAACTCCTCAAACTGCAGCAGCAGTGGCACTGGAGAGGCATCCCGTGCCTTCCAGGGTGTGCTCAGCACTGAGCCTCTCCCAGCCAGCACAGCCAGGCCCTTCCATCTCTGGCAAAGACATCTCTGAGCAGAACTCCAGCACAACTTCTCCAGGAGCACTGGGGCTGTCTGGAGATTTCACTGTCCCTGTGGCAGCTGAAGAGCCCAGCTGAACCTCGCTGGGCAAGGATGAGCAAGTGAAGGAATATTTCCCTTCAGGAGGCTCCCAAAGCTCCCCCTTCACCTCCCAGCCCCTGAGCTCGCTGCCCTCTGTGGAGGACGAGCCCTCCCGAGCTGCTCCGGCTCAAGGCAGTGCCAAGTTCCAGCGGTTTTGTGTTTCTTCCTGAGGGGCTTTAGAGCATTAGTTGAACTTCCCAGAAACATCCACTTGTTTACATGGCTCTGCCCTCGGCAGCAGGGCCCAAGGTCGTTCCCCACAGGCACATTCCCAGTTTGGAGCTGGAGGTGCCACCCAGCTGAGCCCTCCTGCCCCAACACCGCTGCTCCAAGAGATGGACACGGAGAAGGGATTCCTGTCTCCTCCCAGATGCAGAAAAAATAAACCAGACATTCTTTGGGAGTATTTCCAAGCTGGAACATAAGACCCCACGAGGCTGTGTGTAACCAGCTGTGGACTGGAGCCACAGAGGGGACTGGACCTTGTGCCAGGGGCACGTGGCCAGTGTGCCTCCGTGGCCAGGGAGTTCCCCGAGGGGCTCCACTCACAGCTCACAGGGCAGCCTAGTTAAGGTTTATCCTCCCAAACTCCACTGAAACCTCACAGAAAATGGTTCCAGCCCCAGACTATCCTGCTCTGTTATTTCCTAAATCCACCCTGAAAATACTCCATTGCCAGAGCACCCCACGGGTTTGTCATCACCAGGGCTGAAGGCTCCTCCCTGTTCCAGAAGATGCCAGAAGTGTCCAGAGGGTCTCTTGGAGCACATTCTCCCATCAGGAGCTTTACTGGCAACATTGCAGTGATTCCTGGGAGTAGAGACCCCATTCCTGAGGCTGCAGGATTTGATCCATATGCCAGAAGCCCAGATATTCCTATTTCATACTTCCAAATGATGTATTTTTTTAACTTTCCAAGCAATACGCTTTGATTGAGGTATTGATTGCTTCCCCACACAGCTCCAAGAATCCAAGGGGGGGATTTGTAAATCCTCTGACTGCTCCCACTGCTCCAACACGCTTTCCCCCCATCAAACGACCTTGGATGACAAATTCCACATGCAGGAGGTGGGACAAGCTCTAAGGTCCCTCTGAACCCAAAGCATTCCCTGGGGCTGTGACTGTGAAATGTAAAGGAATAAGGAGCAGGGAGAGCTGGACGGACAATGGGAACCCACCTCTCCTGTAGGTCATGGAGAGACTGCTCAGCCCTGTGGAGACCCTCCAGGTCCTTCATCATCTTCTTCATGTGCTCCTTGGAGTAGCGGTTCTGGATGTAGGCAAACCAGCAGCCGCCCACGCCGATGACGATGGACACCACCAGCATGAAGTCCTTGAGGTGGTTGTGACGAGTCACTGCAAGAGAGCACAGACACTGCTGGAGTCACAGGATCACAGCAAGAAACTCCAAAGGGCTGTGCCTGCACCAGGGTGGGACAGGGGAACTCGGGGGAATCCTACAAGGAATTGTGGCACAGGATCCACCAGGGGAAAAATTGACCTGGGTCAATACTTAAGGGGAAAAACAGAAGCTTGATGACATTTATTGGGTTTGGAGACACAACAATAACAACAAAAAAAGATAAAATTCTTTATCTTCCATCTCCAATTTGCCTGGCAATAAGTGGTCCAGGGGAAACTGCACATCCAGAGTGGCTGTGATCTCACAGGGCAGCACAGGTAGCTAGGAACAAAATAATTACTTGCAAAACACTGCTGAGATGGCAGAGCTGGGGCAGCTCAAGTGTCCAACTGTCAAGCTGCCAAACCTTCCATCAGAATCACAACTCAGTCTGGAAACTCCCTTTTTCAACAGTTAATTCAAAAAAAGGTGTTGATGCATGTGAGAGGATGAAAGTCATTAAGTGGGGGCTCAAGTGCTAAACAAAGCCCAAAAAGATGAGTCAAACACAATTTTTTCCTCTAAGTCAACCAAATGTGTGCTGGAAAAGCCACAAATGAAAGAGCAGCTCAGTTCAGTGAGCTGGGACTTCAGTGATCAGCATCCACTGGTTTTGAACCAAACAGCAGGCAATTCACACCAGGTACAGGGGAAAAATATCTCTACTGAAGGGGGCAGGGTGCCCAGAGCAGCTGGGGCTGCCCCTGGATCCCTGGCAGTGCCCAAGGCCAGGCTGGACATTGGGAGCAGCTGGGACAGTGGGAGGTGTCCCTGCCATGGCTGGGTGGATTAGACAGGGGCTGAAGCCCCTCCCAAGCCAAGCTGCTCTTTGATCCCAGCTAAAGCACGTCTGTCACGCTGGCAGAGCTGGGGGGACACAGGAGGGGACCTGGGAGGTGGAAGCTGCCCAGCAGCCCCACACCAGAGGGACACATGGGGGACAGTGCTGCTGCTCCTTTCCCTGTGGAGGGACAGGGACAGGACCCCCCCAAGGCCCAGGGGACACCCCCAGCACATGTGATCCATCCCTGCCTGCAAACACCCAGTGTAAATTCAACACTCAGAACTAAACGAGGTGAGAGCTGGCCCCGCTCCCCCTCCGGATGGATTAACACAACATCCTCTTCCGAGGGAGCAGATCCTGGCAAGTGGCTACAGATCCCTCAGTGTGAATCCTTTCAGCTCCCATCCGGACAGCAGCGAGGCTGATGTGTTCAGAGGATTTGTGTTCCAGCTCCCACAGCCACCACAGCCCTGCTCTCCTGCCCTGCTGCCCCCGCCGGGGCCATTCCCTGGCTGGAGCTGGGCACATCCAGGAGCTGCCTGGAGCAATCCCTGCCAGCCCCAGCCCAGCGTGACCCCCCTCCTGCCCCAGTGCTCAGCAGCGCTTGCACACATCCTTCCTCCTCACCAGCATTGCCCAAAGACACCCGAACGAGGAAACTCTAAGGAAAACTCAGCTTGGATGGAAATGTAGAAGCAATGGAATGGTTTGGGTTGGAAGGGGACTCAGAGCCCACCCAGTGCCAGCCCAGCCATGGCAGGGGCACCTCCCACTGTCCCAGCTGCTCCCAATGCCCAGCCTGGCCTGGGCACTGCCAGGGATCCAGGGGCAGCCCCAGCTGCTCTGGCAATTCCATCCCAGCCCCTGCCCACCCTGCCAGGGAACAATTCCTGCCCAAGATCCCAAGATCCAGCCCTGCCCTCTGCCCCTGGCAGCCATGCCCTGGCTCCTGGCCCTGCAGCCCCAGAGCAGAGGGCTCCAGCCCTGGGAGCATCTCCATTTTCTCACCTTCAATATAGATGCTTTTTTCTGGTATCTAATCCAAATCAACCCTCCTGCAGTTCCAGACCTTTCCCCCTTGTTCAATTATTTCACCTTCTTTCAAACACAAAGCCCAGGCAGAGCTGCAAACCCGGCAGGACATCAAGCCCTGCAGCTGAGCAGAACAATCAGTCTGTGATAAAGCTGTGCCTTTCCCAAATCCCTCCTTCCCTCAATAAAAGCAAAGGAGAAGGGCACAGCAGTCTGTTTTCCATGGTGTGTGTGGCTCTTCCTGCAGCCTCTGCAGGTGTGAGCTGTGCTGGGAGCAGCCATGGCCACATGAGTGCACAACAGGCTGTGCCAGCCCCGCTGCCAGGGACAAATCCAGAGGGATTTAAATCCCAGTGAAGTGCACAGGAACGATCTGAGGCTCCGTGGAACGGCCGCGGTGCCCTCGGTCTCTGCCTGGGGCACAGGAGCAGCAGGGAAAGAGCCGAAATTACAGAAAGTTCTCTCCCAAGTTCAGAAGCAGCAAAGCTGCACCTGCAGAGCCTCCAGCCCTGGGACACCAACAGCAGCAGCACCTGGAGCTGCTGGAGAGAGCCCAGAGGAGCCACGGAGCTGCTCCAGGAGAGCTGGAGAGGGACTGGGGCCAAGGGCTGCAGGGCCAGGAGCCAGGGAATGGCTGCCAGGGGCAGAGGGCAGGGCTGGATCTTGGGATCTTGGGCAGGAATTGTTCCCTGGCAGGGTGGGCAGGGGCTGGGATGGAATTGCCAGAGCAGCTGGGGCTGCCCCTGGATCCCTGGCAGTGCCCAAGGCCAGGCTGGACATTGGGAGCTCCTGGGACAGTGGGAGGTGGCCCTGCCATGGCAGGGCTGGGATGGGTGGGCTCTGAGGTCCCTCCCAACCCAAACCAGTCTGGGATTCCATGTTTCACCTGAAGTTGTGCTATTTTGTGCCAGATAAATTCCTGAACCACAAGAACAGAACCCCAAAGGGACAGACACAGAAGAAGCAATCACCTCATCTTGCTTAGATTATAATTGTACCATGCTCCCTTGCACTTGGATTAATTACAGAACTGAGGTGGTCAGACCTGTTTGCTGTAGGAAATGGCAGGGCTGGAGTCTGGCAGCAGGAACCAGAGCTGGAGGGACAGCAGGAGCCTGCAAATCCATGTGGAAACTGGCCATGGAAACTGGTTGAAACCTCTGCCACGAGCCAGACACCCACCCCTGGAGCCCTGGGCTGGGAAAAGCTTCACCCAGCAGCAGGAACAGCACTGTGCCCACGTGCTGTGATCCCCACGGACAGCAGGGTGTCTCTGCATTCAGGAGCCTGCAGCAGGACTGGGGTTCCAACCGAGGCTGTTTTCATTTGATGTTTTTACACAGTTGGCAACACAGAGCTTCAAGAGAGGAGACAAAGCCTTGAAACTCTGTACCTGTGCTCCACATTCTGCTGCCAGCCCCAGAGCCCAGCTCCCCTCCAGAGCCACCTCCCCTGGGAAAGGTGTAGAGCAGCCTCTGCAGCTTAAAAGGTCACTGAGCACTTCACTGAGCCCATTGCTGAAAGGTGTTTTGCAATCCATTCCTGAAGGAATTGGTTTAGATAAACAGCCTCTCCCCCATGACTGGAGCCAAAGCCATTCAGGTGACCAGAAACCAGAAAATTTTACCTTCTGAAAAGGGATAAATCTCCCCTTCAGCTGCAGATTTCAAGGGTATTTCCTCTCCTCACATACCCTGTATGCTCAGTCATAGAACCATGGAATGGTTTGGGCTGGGAGGGACCATAAAGCTCATCCTTCCACCTCCTGCCGTGAGCAGGGACACCTTCCCCTGTCCCAGGCTGCTCCAAGCCCCGTCCAGCCCAGCCCTGGAAGGTTTCCAGGCAGGGGGCTGAGGGTGAGAGCAGCCCTGGGTGCGGAGCAGCCCGCCCGCCGCGCTCCCCTGCGCACTTTGATCCGCGCCAGCCGGGCAGGGCCAGGCTGCGGGGCCAGGGGAGCTGTGGGGCGGAACAGAACAGCTCCAGCCTGGGGAACACACATTAATTCCCAGCCAGTACAAGCCATTCCCTCAGCCATTTACACAGCACACGGCAGCGCTGGAGGAATTCCACCCCCAGCACAGGAGTGGCTGGGCTGGAGCTGCTGCTGCAGGAGCTCACCCAGGCCGGCTCCACCAGGCCACCAACTCACCAAAGAGCTTCGTGTTTAACACAGGCAAGAAATAAAAACCAAACTGTGCCTGTACAAAAGGAGGCTTTTCAATACCTGTGGGCAAAAATGGCTGATTGTACAACCCAGGCTTGTGATTGCCTTCCTCTGGCTCTGCCAAGCCTCACGCTGTGGCTCACACTGGCAGGCAGTTTTCCCAGGACTGGGTGGGAATGGCTGGGGAGAAGGACTTGGGGGTGCTGGAGTGGGAGAGGCTGGACATGCCCTAGCTTAAATTCCTCTGGTGATCCCCCAGCAGGGGCAGCAGGAAAGGAGGGACTCCAGTCTCTGCACCCAAAGCCCAGGAGAAAGCCATGCCAGAGAAGGAGAGAGACAAAAGTACCTTTAATAGGGAGCAAATATGGATGGCAAAGGGAGCACCTGGAGCGTGGAGACACACATCAGAGAGCTTGAGATCCTGATAAAGCATCAAAGGAGCCCAGGGCCTCACAGCAGCCATCCTCAACTCCTTCCCTCCTCCAGAGGTGGGTAATTCACAGCCTGAGTCACCAGCAGAGCCTCGGGATGTGACAGAGCAGCCCCAGGAAAGGCCAGGACAGGATGAGAGCTCCAGGACATGGCAGCAGCTTCCCTGGGAGCAGGCAGGGTCGCTGCCCTCAGGCACCTCGCCCCCACCCTCAGCAGCACAGAGGGGCAGCAGGCTGTGCACACAGGGGATCCCAGCAGGACAGGGGAGATCCCAGCTGCACCTCTGGGAACAGCTCTCCGAGATGGGAGTGCCAGCCCAGGGTGCCTCCAGAGCTGCTCCCATGCATCCAGAAACAGCCTGCTCCTGCTCCAGGGGAGCAGCCTGCTCCTGCTCCTGCTCCAGGGGAGCCGTGCTGGGAGCAGCCTGGGAGAGGCTGCGCTGGGCCAGCCAGCCCTCTGAGCACACACAGATCCCCATCCAAGGGGCCTGGGGGTCCCTCCCAGGGCTGGCAGCTGGAGTTTGGGTACTCACACAGAGGAGGCCCGAAGAGCACCGTGTCCAGAGCCTTGAGCTGCAGCTTCTGCCGGTGGCTGCGGTCGGTCATTTTGAGCACAGTCCCCATCATGGTGGCGTTGTTCACTGCCAGCCTGCACAACGGGGGAGAAACAAGCTGTGGGTACCTCCACCAGCAACACAGCAGGGCTTGGGGAGACATGGAGCAGGGCCTGGGAGCTCCCTGCCCCCAGGACAAATCCCTCCCTGCTGCTGTCCCTGAACCAGGGTGTCTCTAGGACACTTCACTGCAGCAGTTTTAGGACTGGGACAGAGCAGGAAAAACCAGGGCCAGGCCTAATTCATTAACCCAACAGCATGAGGGACTGATTTCCCATCTTTTGGTGTCTTACCAGTCACTAATAACTACTTTTGAACCAAATTTCAATTTTATATCCTGTGTCACAGACCATAAACCACAGTTCTCCCTTGGAAGGAATGTGGACACACACTGTGCTGCCTCAGAAACATCCTCAGTTTATCCCCAGTTAATCCCTCCTTCCCAGTCAGTTGAAAAGCTCCTTTTTCAGCAACAGGAACCATCATCCAAAAAAGCTGCCCTGAGGTGTCTCAGACCTGTTACAAGTTTAGGTGGACTCCCAGCCAGTGTTTCTCTTACATGAAATCATGGAATGGTTTGAGCTGGGAGGGACCTCAGAGCCCACCCATTCCCAGCCCTGCCATGGCAGGGACACCTCCCACTGTCCCAGCTGCTCCCAATGTCCAGCCTGGCCTTGGGCACTGCCAGGGATCCAGGGGCAGCCCCAGCTGCTCTGGCAATTCCATCCCAGCCCCTGCCCACCCTGCCAGGGAACAATTCCTGCCCTATATCTAACCCCAATTCCCCCTCTTTTCACTCTCAGCTGGAGCAGGAATCAGGCTGGGCACATGCCAAGGAACTTCAGGTGATGACAGGAGCTGACTCCTGTCAGGCCCTGGTTCCCTCCCTGCACACATCCCATGGGGACACTGTGGGTACTGACCCTGGCCTGGCACTGTCCTGGGCCTGGAACTGACCTGGGCATGGTGTGGCACTGACCCTGGCCTGGCACTGACCTGGGCATGGCACTGACCAGGGCCTGGCACTGACCCTGGCCTGGTACTGACCCTGGCCTGGCACTGACCTGGGCCTGGCCTGTGACTGAGCTGGGCATGGCACTGACCAGGGCCTGGCCTGGCACTGACCCTGGCCTGGCGCTGACCCTGGCCTGGCACTGACCAGGGCCTGGCACTGACCCTGGCCTGGCTCTGACCAGGGCCTGGCACTGACCTGGGCATGGCGTGGCCGCTCAGCTGCAGCTTGCGGAAGGTCTCCTCGTACTGGGGCAGCTCCACGTAGGAAATGAGCCACTGAACCACCTCGTCCACCGTCCAGTTGTACACTGAGGAGAGCAAAACAGGCCAACAGCTCATTCTGGGTACATGGAGCATCAGGGAGTCACAGGTTTGGGTTGGGAGGGATTTTAAATCCCACCCATTCCCAGCCCTGCCATGGCAGGGACACCTCCCACTGTCCCAGCTGCTCCCAATGTCCAGCCTGGCCTTGGGCACTGCCAGGGATCCAGGGGCAGCCCCAGCTGCTCTGGCAATTCCATCCCAGCCCCTGCCCACCCTGCCAGGGAACAATTCCTGCCCAAGGTCCCATCCAGCCCTGCCCTCTGGCAGTGTGACACCCTGGGCAGTCCTGCAGGACCTCAGCCTCCCCTCATGGGAATATTTTTGCCCAGACTCCAGGAACTCCTGAAGCTCTGCTGCACCTGAGCCCCCACAGACCCCACATGGTGTGGGAAGAGCTGCCTGGAGCTTTCCCCGTGACAGCACTCCTTTCCCAGGGTTGGTTTTCCCTGTGTTCCCAGCTCCCCAAATTAACACATGCAAGGAGGCCATCAGATAGAGGAGCAGCAGGGGCTCCACCTCCTGCCATGGCACCAGCAGAGCTCAGGCCTGGCACCCTGGCAGGGCCAACACCCAAAGTGCTGCCAGGTGACAGCTGGCACCACTGGCATTTCCATCAGCCCGGTGATCCTGCTGCCTCCAAACTCCCACCAGGGAATGTTCATCCTCAACACATGCCCAAAGCCCTGGAACTCTGAGGGCAGCTCCCGAAGCCTCACCCCCTGCTCCAGATCCAGGCACCATCCAGAGGATGTGGCTTCCAGGATGGATTGTCCATCCCTGGCAGTGTCCCAGGCCAGGCTGGATGGAGCTTGTAGCTCCTGGGACAGTGGGAGGTGTCCCTGCCATGGCAGGGGTGGCACTGGGTGGGCTCTGAGGCCCCTTCCCAACCCAAACCAGTCTGGGATTCCCTCTGAGCTTTGACTAAAAAACGCACATATGGAGCCATACCAGAGAAGACTGACTTGAGAAGGGATCTGTGGGAGGAGGTGGAGCAGGTGCTGCAGCACAAGTGAACCAGCTGAACTTTGCTCCTAAACCTCCTCCCCTCAGCACCAGTGGATTATTTTTGGAGCTCTCCTGCAGCTCCAGAGCCGTAAGTGAGGGAACCTTAGGAAACCAAGCTCCTGCCTTTGCCACTTTGTTGTGCTGTACTTACAGCAGTGCTCTGAAGGCAAAGACAATCCCAGAATGCCACGTTAGTTTGGGTTGGGAGGGACCTCAGAGCCCACCCAGAGCCACCCCTGCCATGGGCAGGACACCTCCGATGTCCCAGGTGCTCCCAATGTCCAGCCTGGCCTGGACACAGCAGATGTTTTTATTGGAGCTTTGTCACACTTCAGTTCATCATCCTCTGTCCCTGCTGTGGGCAGGGCTGCAGGGCTCTGCTGCAGTGCCAGCCCTGAGCGGGCCCACGAGCAGGAGAAACATCTTCCCAAGCTCCAGGGAGCCCAACACCACCCACGGGGAGCTGAGGGAGAGGAGGGAGCAGCAGTCTGGGAGAGATGAGGGAGCTGAGGGAGAGGAGGGAGCAGCAGTCTGGGAGAGATGAGGGAGCTGAGGGAGTTCAGAGCTGAGGGAGCTGGAGCTCAGAGAAATAAGATGAGAGAGATGAGCGAGATGAGGGATCTGGGAGAGCTGAGGGAGATAGATGAAGACTCTGGTGGAGGTAAGAGGGCTCAGAGATGGAGCTCAGAGAGCTGAGTGGATGAAGCTGAGGGAGCTGAGGCAGAGCCCAGGGCTGAGCAAGGACAGCAAGGCTCCAAAGGAAGGTGCCATCCCCATGGACACTGGCACGCTGACTCAGCTGCAGGGTGGCACAGGCCAAGCCACCGAGCCGTCCTGGCTGCAGGGAGCTCCCCACAGCTCCTGGTCAGGGTCCCCCACACTGGGGGCACAAGCAGGGTGTTACCAATGGAAGGGGTGGGAGAAGCCACAGGCCCTGCATGGTGACAGCACCGGTGCCTCGCCACAGGGCTTGAGGCCACGTGCCCAGCCATCAGCACTGGGCCCCTCCAGAGCCCCTGGCTTCTCTCACTTCCACATCCAGGGCTGTTTCCTCTGGGAGAAGTCCCTGAGAAGCGAGCTGGCGGCATGCACAGGCACCAAGAACCCTGCCTGGGGGCTGATCTGCCCTCACTTCCACGGCTTTGGTGGAGCCAGGCTCGCCCAGGACATCACCTGCTGGATCCAGCACCTCCTAAGGGCATCACAACCTTTAACTTCTGCAATAATTCAGGGGCAGAAATATCTTTTTACTGTGCACATGTGACCAGGAACAGCAGCAAGAGAAGGGAGGAAAAGCAGTGGCTTGCAAACAAATGCAACAGCCCCATCCACGCCGTCCCTGCAGGATGTCAGTGCCCTTCACAGCTGCTTTTCACACCCACAGGAAGGAGCAGACCTTTCCTACAAGCCTGATTCCAGCTTCATGACTTCAGTTCAAACTCCAAAATTAGGCTTTAATTTTCCCTGGAAGTGTTCCAGGCCAGCTTGGACAGGGCTTGGAGCAGCCTGGGACAGTAGAAGGTTCCCTACCTGGCAGGGGTGGCACTGGATGAGGTTTCTGGCCCCTCCCAGCCCAAACTCTCTGTGATTCCATGACATGAGATCACCCTTCAGAAACCAGTCCCTTACTCTATCAGCCAGAGTGTGCCAGAGGCAGGGACAGAGCCAAGGCAGCTCAGGGATTACAGGGCCTGGCCAGTATCAAGGGATGTTCTCCTCCATCCCTTAACGATTTCTACCCTTTCCCAGCTGACAGCAAAACACACTCCAGGCAAAGCCATCTGTAAACAGCCCTGTAATGGGATAAATATTTCTTACAGAGGCACTCCTTGGACACAGGAGATGCAGGGACTTGGAGTCATGGAATCACAGGATCCTTGAGGCTGGAAAATCCCTCTGAGGCCACGGAGTCCAACCGTCCCCAGCACTGCCAAAGCCACCACTGACCATGCTCCCAGGTGCCACATCCACAGGGCTGTGAAATCCCCCCAGGATGTGATTCCATCCCTGTCCTGGGCAATTGTGCCACTGCCAAGTGATGTGGACAAGAACTTTTAACACATAGGGATGTGTTAAAGCTCCATGGGAGAGAGCCTGGTCTGGAACACACAGCTCTGGAATCATCACAGATAGCACAGACTGCTTTGGGTTGGGAGGGACCTCAGAGCCCACCCATCCCAGCCCTGCCATGGCAGGGACACCTCCCACTGTCCCAGCTGCTCCCAATGTCCAGCCTGGCCTTGGGCACTGCCAGGGATCCAGGGGCAGCCCCAGCTGCTCTGGCAATTCCATCCCAGCCCCTGCCCACCCTGCCAGGGAACAATTCCTGCCCAAGATCCCAAGATCCAGCCCTGCCCTCTGCCCCTGGCAGCCATTCCCTGGCTCCTGGCCCTGCAGCCCTTGGCCCCAGTCCCTCTCCAGCTCTCCTGGAGCCCCTTCAGGCCCTGCAAGGGGCTCTGAGCTCTCCCTGGACCCTTCCCTTCTCATGCACAGCCGCACTGTGCTCTCAGTCCACGCTGTAAATGCTGCACCTCAGTGCCCATGCAGCGCTCCTGGGATGGGAGGGACTGCTGCACTCCCTGCAGCTGGATCCAGAGCTCTGGAAACACACAGCACATCCCACCCACAGCAGCTGAAGGGCTAATACAGAAAAGTCAAATACAAACAGGACACAAGTGAGAAACTGAAATGTCTATGGCTGATGAACTGATTAGAAGACTAATATCCAGTATTTCAAGGAATGGATGTAGACAGAACTCCTGTTCTAGAGATGAGGAGCACCGAAAAAAATGGGATTAATAATTTCTGTGGAATTCTGTGTGACAGCACTGGGGAAGCACTTGCCAATCTTAAGTTTGTTCCAAGATTCCCAGGTGTCAGGAAGTTTCTCACCAGAGGCTGAATTCCCACCCTCCCTGGGTGCTGGGATGAATAACAGCATTTTGGAACAGCTAAAAGTTATTTCTACAGGGGCTGTACTTATGACACTTCCTGGATTTCATTCTCCTTTCTTCTCACTGTGAAGGAGTTTTTCAGGTTCAAAAAGTTTCTGCTAAGGGAAACACAACCTGCAGGAAAGCTCCCAAGCAGCTCTATTGAATACTTAGGATGTTATCACCACAATAAATTCCATCTGAAACGGAGTGTTTGAAGGAGAACCTGGAATTGGACAGTTTTGGCTCCATTTAACACACATTTAGGGCAGGGGAACAAAACAGTAACTGATACTTTGGCCACGCTCAGGTGCAGCATTAACAGCTTGGAAGGGAACCTCAAAAAGGGAACTGCAAGAGTCCAAGGCCTTGTAACAAGGCAAGAAAAGCAGCACATTCCTCCTGAGAGCTGCAGACTGCCCAGGACATCTGAAATCCAAACTCTTTGGCACTCCTGGGAAAGGATTTCTTGGCTTTTTGTCCCTTTTTTACCTTCAGATGTTTTCCAGGCCTTCCAGAGATCTTCCACACTGATGAGCTTGTCTTCTCCATGGAAAGTGCTGTGCTTGACTGCTGGGTCATGGTAATTCAAGTCTTCCCTCAAGAACTGAAAGAGGAATTAACAGCAGGATTAGGCTTTCATTCATCTTTTAGGGAGATGAGTATCATTAAAAAAAAATTTGAATAATAATAATTTTGTTGGGAAAGTCATAATAAATCTGAATAAATGAAAAAAATATAATGGATATATTATATATATATATTAGATATACACATCTATCTTTTATACAGATATAAGTATATTCCCTGCAGTACCCCTGAATATTTCTGTTCCTGGGAAGACCAGCCAGGAAATATTCAGTGAGTAAATATGTTCAATTCATTTTAGTACAGAGAAGGGATAATTAATTAGAACCTTGGGTCTTGGGATTCCAGACTTTTCTTCAAATTATAGTATCACCAAAAATTCACCTAAGTGGCACAATGGAAGCAGCTTTATGTCAACGGAGTAAGAACCCAAAAATTATCACTGGATTTGATCTGCACCTTCAGATCCAGCCTGGAACAAATGCCATGGGCAAGAGGGGAGGCAGTTCCACTGAAAAATAGATTTAAATATATCTGTCCTAGCTCAGTGGGTGCCCAGAGCAGCTGGATCCCTGGCAGTGCCCAAGGCCAGGCTGGACATTGGGAGCTCCTGGGACAGTGGGAGGTGTCCCTGCCATGGCAGGGGAGCTGGGATGTCCTTCCCAACCCAAAGCAGTCTGTGAAATCCTCAGCAGACAGAGAACCACTGACACTCCAGTGCCCAGCAGATGGAACCAAGTTAAAGGATAATTCGGCATTCCTGCCCCTCAGGACACGATCCCCACACAGGCAGCTTCACCTCTGGGCTCTTCCCTGTGCAGCAGGATGATATCCACACCAATGACCACCCTTAGCTCTGGAGATGGTGTTTTAACAAGATCTGGGCAGGTTTAAATTCCAGGCTCCCTGCCCGGCAGCTCCAGCCTGGGGCTCCCTGCTCTGCTGCCCAAAAGCTGCCACGGCTCTTCCTGGCCAGCAGAAAAGGTGGAAAATGGGAGAATTTGGGTAAACCTGTGTTCTCAGCAGGGGCTGTGCCGATCCCTGGGCGAGAGGCGCCGTCGCTGCGCCGGGTGACGCCGTGACCGGGCAATGTCACCCACGGCAGCGGCCCTGCTCCAGCTCCTGCCGGCAGCACCATCAGCTGCTGCTCTGTATATTTAGCTCGGGTTGCACAGAGAGGAAAAGTGATCCCTCAGCTTCCCCTGGGCTCACAAAGGCCAAAACAAACCCCAAGGACTCGGCACAGGGGACAGAGCTGGGCTGGAGGGATGTCCTGAGAAGTGAGCAGGGAGAGGATGCAGGATGGGGCCGGGCTGGGCCCACCAAAGCCCAAAAACACCTTAAAGCACATTTTCCACCAGTACCTTCTGGGGAAAAGACAAAACCACGGAATCCCAGACTGGTTTGGGTTGGGAGGGAGGGACCTTACAGTCCACACAGTCCCACCCCTGCCATGGACAGGGACACCTTCCACATCCCAGAAATTCCAAAGCCCAGGCACCAGAGCCACTGTGCAGAGTACTGACCTACCTCCAAACCACTAAAAAGCAACACTTGCAAGTGTTAAAGATCCCACTGATGCCAGGCCTGGAGACACCCAAAGCTCTGAGTCCTGGACAGAGGGTGACCAGACCATTTCCAAGGTCCCACACAGACCTCAGCCAGGCCGTGAATCCACAAGGGCAGAAGGAAACTGAGTCAATCCCAAGAGGATTTGAAGGGAAAGACAAACCATGGTCAAACCAGCCGAAAGCAACAGGACCAGAATCACTGCTACAAAGCCCAGGATGAACTGGGATCACAGTGGGAAGGCTCAGCCTGGGAATGCTGATCTTCTCCAACAGCAGCAGCACCTGGAGCTGCTGGAGACAGCCCAGAGGAGCCACGGAGCTGCTCCTGGAGCCCTCTGGAGCCAGGCTGGGAGAGCTGGGGGTGCTCACCTGGACAGGAGAAGCTGCAGGGAGAGCTCAGAGCCCCTTGCAGGGCCTGAAGGGGCTCCAGGAGAGCTGCAGAGGGACTGGGGACAAACTTGCTGGCTGAAGGTACAGTCAGAAATGAGCAGACTCACAAAATGGGATTTTCTGCAGGGTTTTTTTCTCATAGAATCACAGGATCTTCTGGGTTGTAAGGGACCCAAAAGGATCATCAAGTCCAACTCCTGGCTCTGCACATCCCAAACAATCCCACCCTGTGCCTGAGAGTGTTGTCCAAACTCTCCCTGAATTCTGTTTTGAGTTGTTTTTTTTTTTAATGTGCAGAAACTCCAACTACTGAAGTGATTTTTCAAACCTTCCCATCCCTCCCACATCCCTGGATCTGTGCCACCCTCCCTCCTGAGCACGAGCTCCCGCTGTGCCGGAGCCAAGGGCCAGACCCGGCCACGTGCCGGGAGCTCGCTGCTCCCCAACTTCAACAGCTTTGCTGAGCTACCCCTTCCATCCAAATTACAGACAACTCCTGGCCCCAAGGCCTGACCCCAGGCAGCAGGATCAGGGCCTGGGAGGAGCCAGAGAAAGACTGAGCAGCAACACAAACCTTGTTTCCTGAGGAAACCAGGCTGGCAGCATCCGAGAGCCCTGGCAGCAGGAACCCACATCCCAAACAGCCAGAGCTGCCTTTGCTGTGAGCGTGGAGACAGGAATAGATCCCTAATTAGAAACATTCCCCATGAGGGACACTTCTTTCAATTTAATCGAGGCCACTGGTGTGATCTGAAACTTCATTGAAAATTCACTTCCCAACAGGAAAACTGCAAGGATGATTTATGGACAGCGTGAAGCTGTGGGACAAAACTCCACCCATAACTTCTTTTAAAAGTACCATTGTCTGTGTGTCCCCTCCTGCCCAGGCAGGGGTTTCAGACCAAACAAAATACTCCCATCACTTACCCTCAAAGGGTAGGGGTCAAAATAATAAATGAAAATATGAACTTCTCAACCAACCAGGAAAATGCCCATCCCTGGAAGTGTTCCAATCCAGGCTGGACTGGGCTTAGAGCAGTCAGAGATAATGGAAGGTGTCTCTGCCCATGGCAGGTGGTGGAACTGGATGAGGTTTAAAGTCCCTCCCAACCCAGACCATCCTGGAAGTCCATGAACCCTGTAAAAGGTTTAAATTTGAGCCTCCTGCATTCTTCCCAATAATCCCCCAGCAGCTGTCCCAGCAGAGCCCAGAGTTAAACCTGACTGCAGGGTCCGTGTGGGGGAGAGTGATAACCTTGACAGGGAGAGCCCAGCAGGAGCCAGCCCAGAGAGGGAAATTCCTGCCATGCCTCCCTCAGTGGCTCCAGAGCTTATTGACAGGTGAACCTAATGCAGCTTCACTAAAAGCTCAGCAGAGGCAGAGCTGCAACTGCAGGTATGGAACCCCAGGGACAGGAATCACTGCGCTTGGAAACCACTCCAAAATCACTGAGTCCAACTGGAAATGCAGCAAGCCAAGAGCAGCCAAGCAGGGCAATCCCAGCACAAACAGCCTGGGGGGAATGGACTGGGAGCAGCCCTGGGGAGAGGGAGCTGGGGGTTGGTGGGAGATGCTCCACATCAGCCCTAGCCTGAAATCCCTGTGCCCTGGGCTGATCCTTCAGCATGGGCAGCAGGAAAGGGATTGGGATTCTGCCCTTCTGCCCCACTCAGGCTGGACAGCCCTTTCCAGGAGGAATTTTCCCAAATACCCAATCTGAATCTCCCCTGGGGTTCAATTAAGGCCGTTCCCTCTCCTCCTGTCCCTGTTCCCTGGCAGCAGAGCCCGACCCCCCCGGCTGTCCCCTCCTGCCAGGGACTTGTGCAGAGCCACAAGGGCCCCCTGAGCCTCCTTTGCTCCAGGCTCAGCCCCTTTCCCAGCTCCCTCAGCCCCTCCTGGGGCTCCAGCCCCTTCCCAGCTCTGCTGCCCTCCTAAATGCAGAGCAGAGGTGCTGGAAGCAGCCCTGCCAGGGCTCAGCAGTGCTCAGATGCAGCTCAGAGGGGGTTGAGGAGTGGCTGTAAGAGCCCCAAGACAGTGATTCTGAAGCCTTTTGGAAAAACCCACAGGATTCCTCCCACCCTGGCAGTGTCTCTGTGCCAAGGCTCTGAGCACACATTCCCAGCACTGTTTTGTACCAGGAGCTCCCAGTGACTCCAGTGGTTTGACTCCAAGGTTTGCTCAGAGACATAAAACTGCCAGTTCTGCCCAGCCCTAAGGACACGAGGCTTATTCCTGATTAAATGCCAAGGAGCAGCACACATGGGCTGAACTGGGCTGCCCCAGGCTGCCCCAGTCCCTGGGAGAGGCTGAGCTGCAGCTCCAGCCTCTCAGTGCAGGGAACTGCCTCCAGGGAAACACCTCATGTGGTGGAGGAAACGCAACTGGAAGCTCTTCAATTGTTTTCATTACTCACTCAAGTGGGGTTGAGGCAGAGGGAACAGCCCTGCAAGCTGGGAACAGCCACCCAAAACCAGCAGCTCCTGGGACCAGGGGCCTGTGTCCCTGGGGACTGTCACCACTCCAGAGGGACATTGTGAGGGCTGGATCTGCAAGAGCAGCTGGGGCTGACCCCGGGTCCCTGCAAGTGCCCGAGGCCAGTTGGAGCCTTTAGGGACAGTGGGAGGTGTCCCTCCCATGGCAGAGGTGGGACTGGATGGATTTAAAGTCTCTTCCAGCCCAAACCAGTCTGGGATCCTGTGACCTGGGACTGCAGAGCTACCTGTGAGTGGCAGCAGATCCTGCACCCACGTGCTTCCTTTCAGCTTCCCCTACTCTGACTTTCCTGTTTAGCTGCCAGTTCTTCCTAGAAGAGAATTCCTCACCTCCAACGAGCACCCACCACAAGTGAGGAAACACTAAAACAAAGAGCTTTCCCTTTTCCAGCAGACTCTTATTTCCATCAGTGCTTGTGTAAACAAAGAACAACAACCTTCTTTCTCTTCAAGCCTTTATCAGCTAAAACATCCAAGGCTGACACAACAAAAAGCTGTTCCCTTTTTTGCAGCGAGCACACATGGACTGTTTTAGTTGGTTGCTGGAAGAATGCAGTGAACATAAAACCATGGAATGGTTTGGGTTGGGTGGGACATTAAAGTTCATTTAATTCCACCCCCTGCCATGGGCAGGGACACCTTCCACTATCCCAGGTTGCTCCAAGCCACATCCAGCCTGGCCTGGGACACTTCCAGGGATGCAGGGGCAGCCACAGCTGCTCTGGATAACAGTGAAGTAGCTACAAACCCCCAGCAGTGATGAAAAGCCCCAGCCAGCACTGATGACAATGCTGAGACACCCTTTGGATCATCTCAAGGTGACACATGCCTTCCTCTGTGAGGAGGAGGAGGCACCAAGCCCAACCCCAGGCCCTGGCCACAGCAGCCTGACCGTGAGAGCAGCCCCCAGCAGTGGCCTGGACCCTGACTGACCTCGTCGCTCTCCTCCACGTCCACGTTGCCGTTGGCGTCGTCGTCCATCTGTTTGTGGATGTTGCGCACGGCCTCGAAGCTGAGCTGCTCGTCCTCGTCGTGGCACAGGGCCTTGTCGATGCGGCAGAACTCTGCTGGGGGCAAACACCAGCACGTCAGGCAGCAGAACAAAGCCCCTCCTGCTGTCCCTGGGAGCCACTGCGGGCTGGGCACAGGGCACGGCGGGCCAGGGCTGCTGCTCTCCCCCGCTGCGGGGCAGCTCTCTCGGCAGGGGCTGGCTCCTGCCCGCGGCCACAGCTCCGCATCTCCCCTGGAGGCTGCTGCCATTGGCACCGCGTGCGGCCGGGGAGGAACAGCTCTGTGTTTATAAAACCCAGCAATTGAAACCCTTCCCTGCTTCCTGATTATGGAACGGGCTCCTCTGGCTGCTTTTCACATCATTTCCTACTTCCCAAGACTCACACTTGACATTTTGCTGCGTGCCCGGGTCCATGCGAGCACCGAGCGGGGCTGATCCAGCCAGGCGGTGACAGCAGAGCCAGGGATGGGGAATCCTGAGGGACCTGGGCAGGCTGCAGAGCTGGGACCGTGCCCAGGCCACGGAGCTCAGCAGGGCCAAGTGCAAGGTGCTGCGCGGGCTGGGGGAGCGGGGGGTGTTCACCTGGAGAGGAGACACCTGAGAACCCCTTCCAGTGCCCAAAGGGGCTCCAGGAGAGCTGGAATGGGACTGGGACACGGGAATGGCTTCCCACTGACAAGCTGGACAATGCTGAAGCCTCCTGCAGAGGCAGGGCTGGTGTCCTGCTGCTTCCCAAACCTCGGGAAGTTTTTTCCAGGCTAACTCAGGTCTGTCCATGTGGCCAGGAGTGTCCAGCAGTGCTGTGACCTGGTGGCCAAACCAGTGAGTGAACTGGGAACCCTGACTGGGGCTCTCTGCTCCCCCAGGACACTCCTGGCCAGCTGCTGAGGGGACGCCCGCAATCACAGGGACCTCGGAGGAACACTGGATACCCTGAGGTTGATTTGGAGAGATTTGGGGTTCCTCTCCTACACTGCAAGAGTGTTCCCGTGGCTCAGAACTTTGGGCTGGGCCTTTCTGTGCGGGCTCCTCCTGTTCTCTCCGAGGCAGCGAGCCGGGACACGAGATGGTCTCTGTGTTTATGCTGCCCTTGGACCCGGCTCCAGAAGGAAAAATGAAGCCGGGCTAAGCTATCTCCCAAAATATTACATGGTTATCTTGTTCTGAGCCTGTGCTTGTTGTTGCAGGGGAGAACGTGGCAACGCTCTAGCAAAGTTTGGATTAAAGGAAGGGAAGGTCGTGTTATTGTAAAAGTGGATTTGTTCAGATTAACCCCCTCCTGACCACGGAACTCCTGAGCCCTGGCTCACGGCTGTCCAAGGGGCTCAACCAGGGAAAGGGACATGAAGGGATGAAGCATGGAAGGGATGATGGACTGGGGGAGTCAGGGACTGAGGGGACCCTGCCCAGATTTCCTGCCACCCCAAGGACAACCCCTGGGTACTTCCAACACAGATGCCAGGAATGAAGATGGACTGAGAGCAGCAGTAAGGACAATAAAACAAGCGTTTCAAGAGCTGCCAGGTGCTGATAACCAACTACACCATCAACAGCAATCAAAACAAACCCAGGGAGGAATTCGGTGCTTTCATCAAGACCAGAAAGAGCCTGAATATGGGGCACAAGTGATCAGCAGACAACTCTGATCTGATAACAGAACAGTCCCAAAACTTCAGCAGCCAGGATGGGCTATTCATTCCCCTCCCTGTTATCTCCCTTCCTCTCCCTCTTATCTCCATGGGCTGCAGCTGCGGGAATACCCAAATGAAGGAACAAAGACCAGCACCAGCCACTTTGCCTAAGCCTGATGGAAGATTAAGCCTAAAGATCAAAGCACAGAATCATCCTTTGGGTGGGAAGGGACCTTATGGCTCATCCACACCTTCCACTGTCCCAGGTTGCTCCAAGCCCTGTCCAAGCAGGCCTGGAATACTGCAATCAGGCTATTCCAACACACCTTCAGCGAACAAAAGCTTCAAAATGAGTGAGAAATTTGCTTTGTTTAAATAAATCTCCCTGTCCAGAACTTCCAGCAGCTTCCCCAAGAGCCGCTCGCTGCCTCAGCAGGGCTGTGGCTCCTGGAGAGGGAAGGAACAACACCATCACCTTCACCTTCAGTCCCAGCGCCCCTCTGAGTCATCGGGAGCCTCCCGGCTCCATCCCGCTGTTCCTCGGCTCCCGGCCCTTTATCTCCTGCCGTCAACTCAATGGTGGATCTGCCCTGCAGAACAAAGAGTCTCCTGTCCCTCCCAAGGGCTGTTCTTGATGGGCCATTAACCTGGGCACATCAACATGTTTGTCCTCCCATCCCTCCTGCGGGCCTCACATGGCTCCTGAGGGCCTCACAGCCCTCCTGCGGGATCTCCATTTCCCCTGAGGGATTTCCATCCCTCCTGCCGCCCTCCCATCCCTCCTGAGGGCCATTCCATCCCTCCTGCTGCCCTCACAGCCCTCCTGAGGGCCTCACATGGCTCCTGAGGGCCTCACAGCCCTCCTGCGGGATCTCCATTCCCCCTGAGGGCCATTCCATCCCTCCTGCTGCCCTCACAGCCCTCCCGAGGGCCTCACATGGCTCCTGTGGGATTTCTATCCCTCCCGTGGGATTTCCATCCCTCCTGCTGCCCTCCCATCCCTCCTGAGGGCCATTCCATCCCTCCTGCTGCCCTCACAGCCCTCCTGCTGCCCTCACATCCCTCCTGAGGGCCCTTCCATCCCTCCTCCTGGCCTTTTCATCCCTCCTGCTGCCCTCACATCCTTCCCGGCCTTTCCATTCCTCCTCCTGCTGCCCTCACATCCCTCCTGAGGGCCATTCCATCCCTCCTGCTGCCCTCACAGCCCTCCTGAGGGCCCTTCCATCCCCCCCGAGGGCCCTTCCATCCCTCCTGCTGCCCTCACAGCCCTCCTGAGGGCCTCACATGGCTCCTGAGGGCCTCACAGCCCTCCTGCGGGATCTCCATTCCCCCTGAGGGCCATTCCATCCCTCCTGCTGCCCTCACAGCCCTCCCGAGGGCCTCACATGGCTCCTGTGGGATTTCTATCCCTCCCGTGGGATTTCCATCCCTCCTGCTGCCCTCCCATCCCTCCTGAGGGCCATTCCATCCCTCCTGCTGCCCTCACAGCCCTCCTGCTGCCCTCACATCCCTCCTGAGGGCCCTTCCATCCCTCCTCCTGGCCTTTTCATCCCTCCTGCTGCCCTCACATCCTTCCCGGCCTTTCCATTCCTCCTCCTGCTGCCCTCACATCCCTCCTGAGGGCCATTCCATCCCTCCTGCTGCCCTCACAGCCCTCCTGAGGGCCCTTCCATCCCCCCCGAGGGCCCTTCCATCCCTCCTGCCAGTCTCCCATCCCTCCCGGCCTTTCCATTCCTCCTCCTGCCGCCCTCACATCCCCCTGTGGGATTTCCATCCCTCCTGAGGGATTTCCATCCCTCCTGCCAGCCTCCCATCCCTCCTGGCCTTTCCATCCCTCCATCCCTCTCCTCTCCCCATCCTCCTCCTGCCACCCTCAGCCCCTCAGGGCTCGCTGTCCCCACAAAGACACTCTGCAGCCTCTGTCAGGGCTCCTGCTGCCACCCCTAAGGTGCCACCACCCACATCACCAAAGGACACTGAGGCCTAAGTGCCAAAACAGAGCTGGAATTCCACTGAGACATGGAGGTTGGAAAAGCCCTTGGACACCATTGAGTCCAAGCGTTCCCCAGCAGTGCCGAGGCCAGCACTGACCGTGTCCCCAAGTGCCACATCACAGGGCTGTGAAATCATCCAGGGATGAGACTCCACCTGTGCCAGCGCCGGACAACATTTTCCATTCAGGAATTCTTCCCAATGTCCAACCTGCCCCTCGCCGGTGCAATCTGCAGCCATTTTCACCTACCACAGAAGGCGGTTTGGGGTGGTTTTACAACAGATGATGAAGAAGTGTCTTGTGGTGGTCCTGGCTGGCACAAGTTGCCCAGAGAAGCTGTGGAGGCTGCGGCCACAGAGACCCCAAAACCCAACGGGACACGGCCCTGGACCAGCAGCTCTGGGGACGATGATCTCCAGAGCTCCCCTGGAACATCATTTCATTCCAGACCTTTCCTTTCTCATGGCAGATTCTCTCAAACAAGGATTTTGTTTGTTTAATTTCCCTTGGTTTCCTTCTGTGAGCTCCCATTATCCTCAATAACGCCCCAAACTCGTTAACAGCAGCTCGGCCCCTGCAGCAGCCGTGGGGACAGCACTAAACAGCAGCTTAATTATTACAATTGTCATTTACATAACTGGCTTTTATAAACACCGGGAGGGCAGCCAAGGAAAAAAGCCCTATATTTGGGGAAAAAGAACTGTTTACATATTTCACCCGTGTAAACAAGGGCTCAGTTGAACTTCCGTGCTCAGGGTTCCTCCCATGGAACTCTGGGTTTCAATTAAAAAACACCAAGGACAACTTCAGGAATTTTAACGAAGGCATTAAACTGTGAGGGATGTATCCAGAGATTTCCATTCCCTCTGGAATAGCAAGGGGAGTCCTGGGAGCCCTGACATCTTGCAAGGCTGCAGAGCAGCAGCACAGAGAGCAAGGGCAAAAGGGCACAGCAATAATCCTGGGTTTCCAGCTCTGATTCCCAAACATCAGAGCCTGATGGAGCTGTGAGAGTATCCAGCCATTCCCACTGGCAGGAAAGGACTCAGAGTGTTTTTATAGTTCAAGCTGACACTGTTCAGCTTGTTTACTACAGAGAGAACTACAGGTCTAACGTGCCACACTCAGCAACAAGCACATGCAAAATTCACATATGAATCCATTTTTCCAAAAAATTATGTGGATTCATCAAACAGAATTGGGATTTTAGTTTTTGCTCATTTTCCTATTCCTTCTGACCTACCTTCCCTGGCAAACTCCTTCCCTGGGAGGTGCAGAGCCAGGGCACCAGGTCTTGCTCAGGGCAGGCAGCAGCCCAGAGGGCAGGGCTGGATGGGATCTGGGGCAGGAATTGTTCCCTGGCAGGGTGGGCAGGGGCTGGGATGGAATTGCCAGAGCAGCTGGGGCTGTCCCTGGATCCCTGGCAGTGCCCAAGGCCAGGCTGGACATTGGGAGCTCCTGGGACAGTGGGAGGTGTCCCTGCCATGGCTGGGGGGGAATGAGTGGGCTCTGGGGTCCCTCCCAACCCAAACCTGTGACTCCATGACCCACAGGGACCTCATCCATGTTCCCACCTCCCTTACAGTGTGCAAACCCCAACAGTGATTCTCCCAGCAGTTTTGGGATGTAGAACCCAGCAGCTGAAGGGGGTTTGCTCAGAGCACACAGAAGACAGCATTCAAATATCTGCTCAACAGGGAATTATTCCCATGCTCCTGTGGTCCCATCCCCCTTGGGACAGCAGGGTCTGGAACAGTTCAACAGGCATTCAATGCACTCAGCCAGTTTTCCACTCCATGGAATTCCACACTGGTTTGGGCTGGGAGGGACCTTAAAGCCCATCCAGTGCCACCCCCAGCCAGTCCCAGGTTGCTCCAACCTTCAAGGACCACAAAGTTTCAGCAGGAGTTCAAAGAGACTTTTTTCCTCTAAGGGAGCGCCTTGCACAATGCAAAACCCCAAATCCTTGTACTCAACTCAGATTAAACAGTCTAGGAAAAATGTAAATCCAGGCAGAGGTTGGACTGTTTGATCTCTGAGAGACTTTCAAAAAAGCACCAACGCCCTCGGGTGTCTCTGCTGGAAGGTCTAGCCCTAAATGTTCACAAACCACTTAATAACAGTGCCCAGGGAAACAGGATCAGCATGACAAAGCCACACAGGGTCAGGCAGATGCAGGAGGAAGCCCTGTGGGATCCACAGAGCCTCCCGGCACCACCACAGCTGAACACAGCCACAGGAAGGAATTAAACAGCAAAGTGAGGTTACTGCACAGTCACGAACTTACACTCAATTAAAACCTTAAAATTCCCTCCCCAAATGGGCTTCTCTCCTTGGTACACGCTCAGCATTTATTTACTACTGTAAATCCTCTCATCACCAAGTGCAATCAGCCTCTTTCATCCTCTCCATGCACTAATTTACTGATTTAATGTCAGCCCATTGCTTCCAAACATCCTCCCCCTTCCCTGCAGCAGCAGCACAGCCCTTTCATCCCTGCCTTCCACCCAGTCCCCCCCACCAGAACTTTGTCACCCTGTTTGTCTTCAAGTGCTTCACTCTTTCCATCCCTTTAAAACAACACACACAACCCCCAGAAAACAAGGCTGGAGTGGGGACACATGCCACCATCCCATCCCATCCTGGCAGTGCCCACGCTGCCCAATGATGCACTCCATCTGTGACCAACCCCGTGCCCAGCAGTTTTTGGGAATGACCCCACCCTCCCTGTGGCTCCCAAACCTGCCCAGAGCAGATCTGGGCACCCTGGCCTGGGTGCTCCGGCCTCCAAGTGCCAACTTCACCCGTTTCCTTCCCGAGGGCTCTGTGACTGCCAAGGCCCGTGGGACATTTCTCCTGGGCTGAACAAATAAGATAACAGAGGTTGTTCTGGTCCCACCCTGTCAGGCACAGCGGCTCTGCCCACGGACAGCTCCAAAATACCATGTCAGGGCCTTCTCCAGAGGAGCAGCAGAAGCCAAAATACCCCGTGGGCAGGGAAGTTCTGAGGAGCTGAAATAACTGGAGATTGGGTTACTTCATAACCATAAAGCCAGAAATCTGACTGCTGACACACTCCTGCCCCGCTGTGTGGAACAAAACTGAGTCACTGAAAGTGCAGCCACAGCCAGGGCCATCCAAAACTGACAGGAGAGGGACTTTTACACGGGCAGACAGGAGCAGGACTCGGGGAAATGGTTTTGAACTATGAGCAGCGTTAGATTGGAGACTGGGGGGAAGTTCCTCCCTGTGAGGGTGCTCGGGCCTTGGCCCAGAGAAGCTGTGTCTGTCCCTGGATTCCTGGAAGTGTCCAAGGATGGGATTTGGAGCAAGCTGGGATAGTGGAAGGTGTCCTGCCCATGGCAGATGAGTTTTGTGGTTCCTCCCAGCTCAAACCCCTGTAGGATTGTGTGATTCCGTGTGTTGGGAATGCTCTGCAGAGCCCTGGCAGTGGAATCCACGGCACTGGACAATCCTGTGGCACCTGCTTCAGGTCTCAGGGAGCCAGGATCAACATTCCTGCCCTGCAAAGGGACAGGATTATCCCACAGCCCACACCGGTTTTCCAGTGATTTTCACAGAATCCCAAAATGGTTTGGGTTGGGAAGAACCTCAAAGATCATCAAGTCTCAGCCCTTACCAAGGGCAGGGACGCCTTCCACTGTCCCAGGCTGCTCCAAACCCCATCCAAGGTGGCTTTGGACACTTCCAGGGATGCAAGGGCGGCATCAGCTTCTGTTCTGTGTACTCTGAAAGACTCCCAGGGAGGGGTGGGAAGGAATCCAAGTGCTCTGAGCCCCCGTCCCAGCCGTGAGTCAGCGCTCCAGGCAGCCCCAGCCCACGGCGCTCGCGCCAGCTGCCGCACACCGGGATCCAAACTCGTAATCACTGAGCCAAAGAGAAATTGCTGAAAGTCAGGAAACCACATAATGGATGAGTGAGTCATCCCTGCCTGAGAAATGGAAGACGCCAAAGAAAGCCTAGCAGAAGTCAAAGAAAACCGCACAAGATTCCTGCTGTTGCACCCCGCCAGCCCTGAGCCAGGAGAGCCATTCCTGCCCAAAGCCAGCGACCCCCAGGGCCAGCTCTGGGCACGAGCTCTGTGACATCCATGGCAAAGAACACCTGGAGCAGGAAGAGCTTGAGACACAGAAGCCAAAGTTCTGGTAGCTCTGACAAGGTAACAGAAGTACAGAATTGCTCTCCTGCCGTCAGAATTTATTGAGAAATCACAGAATGGCAGAAAGGCTCATACTGGCCTCAAAGCCCACCCAGTGCCACCCCTGCCATGGACAGGGACACCTCCCACTGTCCCAGGTGTTCCCAGCTCCATCCAAACTGCTCTTGGCACTGGCAGCCATTCCCTGGCTCCTGGCCCTGCAGCCCTTGGCCCCAGTCCCTCTGCAGCTCTCCTGGAGCCCCTTCAGGCCCTGCAAGGGGCTCTGAGCTCTCCCTGCAGCTTCTCCTCTCTGGCTGAGCACCCCCAGCTCTCCCAGCCTGGCTGCAGCTCTTGGAGCATCTCCATGGCCTCCCCTGGACTCATTCCTGCAGCTCCATGTCCATTCCAAGCTGGAGGGCTGGGATGGAGAGCTCAGAGCTGACCCAAGATGCAGGCTCACAGCCTGGTTCTGTCTCTTCAGGACAGCTGAGGGAGCCCAGTGCCCCAGGAGGAACGTGGACCTTCAGAAGGGCTCTTCCCCTCATTTCCTGGCCTGTGCCCGCTCCTCCCCAGCAGCCCAGGCTCCGAGGACTCCCCTGGTCCCTTCCCAGACACTCTGCTGTGTAATTAACCCAAGGGAAGCAGCACCATTCCCACACTGCCGTACAAGGACAGCTTCTCCCAGTTTTAGCCATATTTATCCCTCATGTGTCTCAGCAGGAGCTGATGATTTCCATGTTCACAGGAACCCTGGGGAGCAGGAAACAGGGTGACAACAGCCTCTGCCTTGGCCATGGCACACACTGCACAATCTGCCTTTCCTACAGCCAGAAGGAATGAGCTGCTCCCAAGCCACCCACGCTGTGGGACGTGGCCCTGCTGCAGCCAGCTCCTGGCGTTCCCAGCAAAGTCCTTCCCTTCCCCTGAGGAACAGGACACCAAGAGGGCAAAGCCCTGCCTGTCCCCAGATTCCTACAGCTGATCCCACAGGAAATCCCTAACCCCAACTATCCAACCTCAGCAACAGCCTGCAAGCATCACCTTGACTTCTTCAGGAATAAAAACCCTTCCCAGTGATCCCGTTATCCTCTACTTCCCTGAACTCCAGCAAAGCCACCCTGCTGTATAATTCCCTTCCCACAAGGACCAGGACAGCAGCCAAGGGGACCCAAGGCAGAAGGACCCATCCATCCCAGATGTGGATCCCAGCACACGGAGGAGCAGAAAGGGATGGGAAGAAGGGGGAGGAAAGGAGCAGGAGGAGGAAGGAGCTTGTGAATAACACAAGTCCACAAAAAAGCTGAGTTTTGTTATTCTTGGTGCTCCCAGACCTGTTCAGCTCCAGGCACAAAACAGCCAGGAACCCTGGGAGAAGAACAAGATCCTGGATGTGCCAGGCACTGCCTGTGCAGAGCCTCAGCAAGGGAATGCTACCAGACCCCAGATGGGACAAGGTCAGGGACACGGCAGGCCTAGAGGTAAAAGGAGGAAAGTGAGATCTCCCTGCAGGACAGGCTGCTGGAGTGGCCACACTGCTCCGAGGGGAATCCTGACCTCCAGACATGGGGAGGAAAAAGACTCTTCTCAGAAAACCCCACACATCTTTTCTGTAAAAGATGACCCCAAGCCCCAGGTACCTCCTGTCCCCATGCCCAGCCAGTGCCAGGGGCCACCAGGCAGCACAGGGGTGGCAGAGTGTGAAAAGCAGCAATTTAGGGGCAACACCAGTGGCACAAATGAAAATAAATCCCTGTTCTAGCAAGCAAAGATCAGTCACATTAGGAAAAGAGCAATTTTAAAATATTTTCCCTTCCCTGCCAGCCACACATGAGCACTTTGAGTTACATCAGGGCCAGGAGAATCACAGAATCCCAGAATGTCCTGAGCTGGAAGAGATCCCCCAGTGCCCCCCTGCCCTGCCCAGACCCCCCAACAAGCCCAGCCTGGGCATCCCTGGATGCTCCTGGAGCTCTGGCAGCCTCGGGGCCGTGCCCATTCCCTGGGGAGCCTGGGCAGTGGCAGCAGCCTGTGGGGAAAGAAGAGCCTTGCCCTAAGAGCCAACCTAAATCCCTGCTGGGCCAGCTCCAGCCACTCTCACAAGCTGAAAAATTCATCCATGAATGGGAAGGGCAAACAGCAATGATCTCAAACGTGCTGGTACAAGGCTGAATTCTAAATTCTAAACCTTCTGCCCCAAAGTGAGAGCTGCTGGTTTTTAATCCAGTGGGAAAATGAGAAGCCCCCCCAGCTCTGAGCAGCACCATGCCAGCAATGAATGAGCCCTGCCTGCCTGGAGCTGCCTCACTGAAAAGGTTGTTACTAAAAAAACAATTTAAAAAGAAAGTCTTGAAATGAGTCACTGTGGAATCAGGATTAAATTGGGAATTTTATGCTTTGCTACACTGCAAGATGGAAATGCTACTTTTGGAGGAGATTCACCCCTCAGATAAAAAAACACCTCTCCTAAAGTGGCTGTTTTCGGAGGGTGATCAGGGAAAGAGGAACTTTCTAGAACAGATACAGACCAAGAGCACCACTGGAACCCTGAGGCTCCTCATCTCAGGATGATGATGCTGGGGCAGCAAAAGGTGACACAAAACACGATGTGTCACCTCTAGGCCATGAAATCCAGGAGGTGACAGCAGGAGCTGCCAAAACCAGAAGGGGATCCCGGAATCCTGGTGCTGGAAAAGCCCTCCCAGCCCAGGGAGTCCCAGCTGTGCCCGATGCCCACCTTGTCCCCAGCCCAGAGCCCTGAGTGCCACGTCCAGCCCTTCCTTGGGCACCTGCAGGGATGGGCACTGCAAAGCTCCCTGGGCAGCCCCTGCCAAGGCCTGAGCTCCCTTTCCATGGGCAAATTCCTGCTGCTGTCCACCCTGAGCCTCCCCTGGCCCAGCCTGAGGCCGTTCCCTCTTGTGCTGCCCAGGGGGAAGGAGAGAAGGAAGGGAGGAGGGGAGGGGGGAAGGAGGGAATGCTCTCCAGTGACAAGTGGTGATTCCATCAGCTTAGCAGCTCCTAAAACCTCACCCTTGGCCTGAAAAATCGGCAGAGAGGCAGCTCCCACACCTGGCTTCCCTGAGGACCAGGAGACACACAGCCACTTGTGCTCCAGCAGGAATTTTAGAGCGATCCCAAACCTCAGATGCTCTTTCCCTGAACATGGACCTTCCAAAATCCTCCAGGCCCTTTGCAGTAATGAAGAGGCTTTAAAGGACAAGCTGGGAACTCTTTGGACAATACACTCTTCATCCTCAGCACACAGGGAAGAGCTCTGCCGTGATGCAACCCCTGTTGCAGTTCAGCACTTTAAACTGATGTTGTGTAAGTGAAAACCCAAGGAAGGAAACCCCCAAACCTTTCCTGAGCCCAGCTCCAGTGCCACCCCACAGCTGCTGCTCCACTGCCTGTGCTAAGCCCAGCCTAAACCTCCCTGAGACTGCCCAGAGTCACCTGGGAACACGGAGTGTGGAACAGCCAGAAAATCTTCAGATTTGAGCAGGTCTGGGGTTACCCTCGGAAGGGCAGCTCACCTTTCCCCCACCATCCCTAAACCATGATTTAGCTGTGGCTCCCCCCAGGCAGCTGGGGCTTGGGATGTGCCCTTGTTCTGAGCCCTGTGAGGAGAGGAGTTGGATTCAGGGGAAGCTGAGGCAGGAAAGGGGCAGTTTTCCAAACCCCAGGCACCAGGAGTCAGGCTATGACACCCCAGCCATGGAATCCCAGAATGATTTGGGTTGGAAGGGACCTCAGAGCCCACCCAGTGTCACCCCTGCCATGGCAGGGACACCTCCCACTGTCCCAGGAGTGCCCAATGTCCAGCCTGGCCTTGGGCACTGCCAGGGATCCAGGGGCAGCCCCAGCTGCTCTGGCAATTCCTGTGCTAGGGAACAATTCCTGCCCAGGAATTCCTAACCCATCCCTGCCCTCTGTCCCTTGTACCATCTACCTGCACACACACCTTTTACTGCCCCAAGTGCCCCCAGGGCTGTGGGGTGGGGGTCCAGGTGCCACTGCCACCTGCCTCACAGTCACTGCACACCCAGATCCCACCCTGCTGCTGCTTTCCCAGAGCCCCACAATCCCTGTCCCCCGAAATCCCCAGCGCCCAGGAGGGAACGCATTTTGGAACGTTCAGAGCACCCCGGGCACGGAGCCAGGTGAGCGGGGCTGGGTCTGACCCCGTCCTCACTGGAGCTGAACAAACAGATCCTTCCCACACCCAGCAACTCGGAGAGAAAATGCCCCCCTGGGTTTCGGGGAGGGATAAATCACTGTGAGGGAATGGAGAGGCTGAGGTCCCGGAGCCGGTGGCCCCAGCAGGAATCCATGGCACGGGCAGTGCTCGGAGCAGCACTCCAAGGGCAAACAAATAAATTCCTCAAGCACCTTCCCCAGCGCTCCATAAATCCCACAGGCACACGGAGGCAGAAGGTGGGAGCCCCTGGAGCCATTCCCAGCACAGCTCCAGGCCTGGCTCGGGACTGATCACAAACAGGAGAGGAAGGGCTGTGAGTGCTCACGGGGGGCTCAGTGCCATGGAGAGGGGCTCTGGGAGCAGGATCCCAGTCCCTGTTCACATCCTGACAGCTGGGCATGCTGCACGGGGAATATTCCCTATGGGAGCTGTGCCCCTGGAACAACAGCTCTCACTAGGAGCTCTCCTGGAACTGCAACCCCTGAGCAAAGCACTCGGAGTGGGGAGCACACAGAGCATGGAGCAGAGAGCTCCAGCTGTGTGGAGCACACAGAGCACAGAGCTCCAGCTGTGTGGAGCACACAGAGCACAGAGCTCCAGCTGTGTGGAGCACACAGAGCAGAGCAGAGAGCTCCAGCTGTGTGGAGCACACAGAGCAGAGCAGAGAGCTCCAGCTGTGTGGACCACACAGAGCACAGAGCTCCAGCTGTGTGGAGCACACAGAGCAGAGCAGAGAGCTCCAGCTGTGTGGGGCACACACAGAGCAGAGAGCTCCAGCTGTGTGGAGCACACACAGAGCAGAGAGCTCCAGCTGTGTGGGGCACACAGAGCAGAGCAGAGAGCTCCAGCTGTGTGGGGCACACACAGAGCAGAGAGCTCCAGCTGTGTGGAGCACACAGAGCAGAGAGCTCCAGCTGTGTGGAGCACACACAGAGCACAGAGCAGAGAGCTCCAGCTGTGTGGAGCACACACAGAGCAGAGAGCTCCAGCTGTGTGGAGCACACAGAGCAGAGCAGAGAGCTCCAGCTGTGTGGGGCACACAGAGCAGAGAGCTCCAGCTGTGTGGGGCACACAGAGCACAGAGCTCCAGCTGTGTGGGGCACACAGAGCAGAGAGCTCCAGCTGTGTGGAGCACACAGAGCACAGAGCAGAGAGCTCCAGCTGTGTGGAGCACACACAGAGCACAGAGCTCCAGCTGTGTGGAGCACACACAGAGCACAGAGCTCCAGCTGTGTGGGGCACACAGAGCAGAGAGCTCCAGCTGTGTGGAGCACACAGAGCACAGAGCAGAGAGCTCCAGCTGTGTGGAGCACACACACAGAGCAGAGAGCTCCAGCTGTGTGGAGCACACACACAGAGCACAGAGCTCCAGCTGTGTGGGGCACACAGAGCAGAGAGCAGAGAGCTCCAGCTGTGTGGAGCACACAGAGCAGAGAGCTCCAGCTGTGTGGGGCACACACAGAGCACAGAGCTCCAGCTGTGTGGGGCACACAGAGCAGAGAGCTCCAGCTGTGTGGGGCACACACAGAGCAGAGAGCTCCAGCTGTGTGGGGCACACAGAGCAGAGAGCAGAGAGCTCCAGCTGTGTGGGACACACACAGAGCAGAGAGCTCCAGCTGTGTGGGGCACACAGAGCACAGAGCAGAGAGCTCCAGCTGTGTGGAGCACACACAGAGCACAGAGCAGAGAGCTCCAGCTGTGTGGAGCACACACAGAGCACAGAGCAGAGAGCTCCAGCTGTGTGGAGCACACAGAGCAGAGAGCTCCAGCTGTGTGGAGCACACACAGAGCACAGAGCAGAGAGCTCCAGCTGTGTGGGGCACACAGAGCACAGAGCAGAGAGCTCCAGCTGTGTGGGGCACACAGAGCAGAGCAGAGAGCTCCAGCTGTGTGGAGCACACACAGAGCACAGAGCTCCAGCTGTGTGGGGCACACACAGAGCAGAGAGCTCCAGCTGTGTGGGGCACACAGAGCACAGAGCAGAGAGCTCCAGCTGTGTGGGGCACACAGAGCAGAGAGCTCCAGCTGTGTGGGGCACACAGAGCACAGAGCAGAGAGCTCCAGCTGTGTGGGGCACACAGAGCACAGAGCAGAGAGCTCCAGCTGTGTGGGGCACACAGAGCAGAGAGCTCCAGCTGTGTGGGGCACACAGAGCACAGAGCAGAGAAGAGAGAGCTCCAGCTGTGTGGGGCACACAGAGCAGAGCAGAGAGCTCCAGCTGTGTGGGGCACAGAGCACAGAGCTCCAGCTGTGTGGAGCACACAGAGCACAGAGCTCCAGCTGTGTGGAGCACACAGAGCACAGAGCTCCAGCTGTGTGGAGCACACACAGAGCAGAGAGCTCCAGCTGTGTGGGGCACACACAGCAGAGCAGAGAGCTCCAGCTGTGTGGGGCACACACAGAGCAGAGAGCTCCAGCTGTGTGGGGCACACAGAGCACAGAGCAGAGAGCTCCAGCTGTGTGGGGCACACAGAGCAGAACAGAGAGCTCCAGCTGTGTGGGGCACACAGAGCAGAGCAGAGAGCTCCAGCTGTGTGGGGCACACAGAGCAGAGAGCTCCAGCTGTGTGGGGCACACACACAGAGCAGAGAAGAGAGAGCTCCAGCTGTGTGGAGCACACACAGAGCACAGAGCAGAGAGCTCCAGCTGTGTGGGGCACACAGAGCACAGAGCAGAGAGCTCCAGCTGTGTGGGGCACACAGAGCAGAGAGCTCCAGCTGTGTGGGGCACACAGAGCACAGAGCAGAGAAGAGAGAGCTCCAGCTGTGTGGGGCACACAGAGCAGAGCAGAGAGCTCCAGCTGTGTGGGGCACAGAGCACAGAGCTCCAGCTGTGTGGAGCACACAGAGCAGAGAGCTCCAGCTGTGTGGAGCACACAGAGCACAGAGCTCCAGCTGTGTGGAGCACACACAGAGCAGAGAGCTCCAGCTGTGTGGGGCACACACAGCAGAGCAGAGAGCTCCAGCTGTGTGGGGCACACACAGAGCAGAGAGCTCCAGCTGTGTGGGGCACACAGAGCACAGAGCAGAGAGCTCCAGCTGTGTGGGGCACACAGAGCAGAACAGAGAGCTCCAGCTGTGTGGGGCACACAGAGCAGAGCAGAGAGCTCCAGCTGTGTGGGGCACACAGAGCAGAGAGCTCCAGCTGTGTGGGGCACACACACAGAGCAGAGAAGAGAGAGCTCCAGCTGTGTGGAGCACACACCATGGAGCAGAAAGCTCCAGCTGTGGGCAGCAGCAGCTCAGAAGATGTTGGAACAAGCCAGGAACACAGCACAGTGCCCTGTGGCTGCTGGGGAACACAGGATGTGCCTTAGCACAGCTCCATTAGAGAGCAGCACAGCTTCCAGAGGGCTGGGGCTGCCTCATGTGCTTCAGATCACAGAAACTGGCCTGGACTTATTTCCTGCCCCAGATCCCAAGATCCAGCCCTGCCCTCTGCCCCTGGCAGCCATTCCCTGGCTCCTGCCCCTGCAGCCCTTGGCCCCAGTCCCTCTCCAGCTCTCCTGGAGCAGCTCCGTGGCTCCTCTGGGCTCTCTCCAGCAGCTCCAGGTGCTCCCTGTGCCAGGACCCCCAAGCTGGAGCAGCTCTGCTGTGGGGTCAGCCCAGGGCAGGGGCTCTGGGGCTGGAGCTTTCCCTGCTGGAGGAGAGCAGAGCCCATCCCAGCCAATCCCACTCCCAGATCACCTGGCTGGAAGTTTTATTTGCCCAGAGTTTTGGCAACTTCACTTGGAGAGATAAAAGCATTTATCGGGAAAAACGAATGTTACTTTTTCAGTTTTGTATTTTCAGGCTACATCAGCTGATCTGAAGGAAACCCCCAAAAAAGGAAGCTGAGTTTCTCTCTGTCCACTCTCCTGAGCAGCAGCAGCACAGGACACAGCGCTGGCTGCACTGCTGCTATTTCTCTCCCAAGAGCAGTCGTGTCACCTCTGCAGCATTTCCCCCCCAGCCAGAACACACAGGACTAAGTTTAGCCACAGTCAGGCCACAGATAAATCCCTCCTAACCCCTGTCCACTCCCAGAGCCAAGGAGGCACCAGCAAACCCAACCATCTGCAAAGAGCTCTGCAGTCCCCCAAATCTGACCATTTATTCGGGGCTGATTCCTTGCAGCTCTTCCAGGACCGGAGGAGCAGCAGCCCCAGGGTCTGAGCAGCAACACTTGGGTAGTTGGGCTGCACAAACCCTGTCAGAGTGTGAAATTCTGTGTTATTTGTGTTGTGCTGGGCTGGCTCGGTGCTCAGCACCAGCCACAGCCACGCTGAAGAGCTGTGTTTACCAAAGGCATAACTCTGGCTACCAGGGAAGCTCCCTGCCAAATCCCAACACAAACACTCAGGTGACTCAGGAAGACAAGCCCAGACTCCTCTGGATCTTTTTTAATACCTCATTATTCAGGAAAAAACCACTCTATACCCTCCAAGCAGACAGTATTCCTTCCAGCAGCAGCAAAAAGGGGAAAAGGAGCCACGAGCTTCCCTCTCTCCTCGGCTGCAAACAGGAACTTCCCTGCAAACCCTTGTCCAAACCGATCACAAGTGGCCCAGGCTGCCAGGGCAGGGCTGGAATCGCATCCCTGGAGGGATTTAACAGCCCTGTGGATGTGGCACCTGGGGACAGGGCTCAGTTAAACTCTGCAAGGGCTTTTCCAACCTAAAGAATTCCATGATCCTCTCCAGCAAACCCAGCCCTTTCTCACCCAGCACACCAAAGCCTTCACCAGCACTTCCACCAACGCTCACAACAAAGGCTCTACTGAACAACAAAGCCTCTTCCCTCCTCTCCAGCACAAACTGCCTTGTTTCTTTAGGACCGAAGGTGCTCGAGTTACTCCCAGAGCCAGGGCAGGTGCCAGTGAAGCCCCAGCCTTCCCAGGAATGCTGGATGTGCCACGCTGCCCTTGGAGAGGCTCTGGAGTCCCTGCTCTGCCAGGTGACCCTCCTGCACTGCAGGGAGATCTCAGCACTTCGATCCTGCCCTGGGATCCCACAGCACCACCAGCCTAAACATCCCGAGCCCGTCAGGAACCCCGAGGAGCTGCAAGTGACATTCCCAGCACAGGTGCTTGGCAGACACTGAAGAAGCCACCTGAGCTTGAACCACAGAGCAAGACTCGGTTTAACAGTTCCTGTTCCCCAAATGAACAGCAGCTGGGGTTTCTCCCAGTCCCAGAAGAACCACGAGAATGAAGCCATTACACATTGTCAGTGGGAAAAAGGAGGAGGTGGGGTGAAATGTCCCCTCTTCCTACAACTCAGACAACCTCCAGCTGGAGGTCGGAAGCCCAGTTCCAAGGCTCCTGGCAGGACCCAAATCTGCTCATCCCACAGCCCTGTGCTGATCCCTGGCTGTCCTCAGGACCCAAATCTGCACATCCCACAGCCCTGTGCTGATCCCTGGCTGTCCTCAGGACCCAAATCTGCTCATCCCACAGCCCTGTGCTGATCCCTGGCTGTCCTCAGGACCCAAATCTGCACATCCCACAGCCCTGTGCTGATCCCTGGCTGTGCTGCTGCTCCTCAGGACCCAAATCTGCACATCCCACAGCCCTGTGCTGATCCCTGGCTGTCCTCAGGACCCAAATCTGCACATCCCACAGCCCTGTGCTGATCCCTGGCTGTGCTGCTGCTCCTCAGGACCCAAATCTGCACATCCCACAGCCCTGTGCTGATCCCTGGCTGTCCTCAGGACCCAAATCTGCTCATCCCACAGCCCTGTGCTGATCCCTGGCTGTGCTGCTGCTCCTCAGGACCCAAATCTGCACATCCCACAGCCCTGTGCTGATCCCTGGCGCTCCTCAGGACCCAAATCTGCTCATCCCACAGCCCTGTGCTGATCCCTGGCGCTCCTCAGGACCCAAATCTGCTCATCCCACAGCCCTGTGCTGATCCCTGGCTGTCCTCAGGACCCAAATCTGCACATCCCACAGCCCTGTGCTGATCCCTGGCTGTGCTGCTGCTCCTCCCATGCAGAGCTCAGCTTTGTCCTGGATCCTGCCCCAGCTCTCAGGAGGGCACCAGGCCATCCCAGTGCTGGCATTTGGGGCTCCCTGTGCTCAGGGTGCCTGTGCAGAGCCCAAAACCCAACACAGGAAAGAGCCAAAGGTCCTGCAGAGATCCTGGCTGGGGTGAGCTGGGAGAGTGGGACAGCAGGACAGTGGGACAGCAGGATACCTCCTCCCAGCAGAGTCCCAGGGAGCAGGAAAGCATCTCAGCCATTTCACCTTGTTAGGCTGAGCAGCTGAAAATAGCCCTGGGATGGAAAACAAACCAGCTGGACAAGTTCTCCAAAGCAGGGGACTCTGGCTAGCAGGGAGCAGAGCTCTGTCCTGAGCTCTGTCCTGAGCTCTGTCCTGAGCTCTGTCCTGTCCTGAGCTCTGTCCTGTCCTGAGCTCTGTCCTGAGCTCTGCCCAGAGCTCTGTCCTACCCCTGCCCGAGCTGTGTCCTGTCCCTGCCCCAAGCTCTGTCCTGTCCCTGCCCCAAGCTCTGTCCTGTCCCTGCCCCAAGCTCTGTCCTGCCCTTGCCTCGAGCTCTCTCCTGCCCCAGCTCCAGAGGGGTCAGTGCCAAAGGAGCATGCCCCAGGCCAGCCCGTGGGAAGGGAGGGGTGGCAGGGAGAGCACTGCCCCATCCAGCAAACCTTTGAAGATACCCATCTCCAGGATGGCACAGGAATGCCAGACATTCCCATTAAGGCTCCTGCTCTGACATGACAAACTCCAAGGGTTGAGCCTCACCCTTTGAAGCATGAAACATTTTTTCTGCTTTCCCAAGAGGAAAAATTAAATATGAGAGAAAAAATAACCAGCAACCCCCACTTCTCACACCAACTGATGTCAGGAAAGCTTCTCTAGGAATCACCCTGCAGTGCAGGAGAACAGCACTGGATGCCCACAAAAATCCCTTTCCACCCTCTTTTTGTGTTAAAGATACAGCAAATGAAACAAACAGGAAAACCTGTTTATCTCCACACCCAGAGTGCAAATCTCCAGGAAACAGTGTGGTCCATGAGAAACCTCTGAGAGCAGCAGGACCAGAGGCCAGGAGAGGAGCAGAGCTTGGGATGGGCTGGGGACAGCCTTGGGTGGGACAGGGAGAGCACCCTCAGTGGGATGGGATGGGATGAGGACAGCCCCACCAGGAGATCCCTCTGCCAGGTGTGCTGCCATCACCATTCCCACTAAACCATCAGCATCTCCAAACCAGTTTCACTCTTTGGGAGCACATCCTCTTTCATCCAGAGGCCTTCCAGGACACAGCTTAATTCACTGACGCAGCAGGCCAGGCTGCAGGAATGCCACTCCCTGATGAAGATGAGGAACCTCTTCATCCTGCCAGCACTGCAGCAGAGCCAGCCTGGGCTCCAGGAGGGAGCTGAGAGCCTGGGTATCAGGACAAGGCAGAGATGGGGCTGCTCTGCACAGCCTGGCATCACGCAAGCCCCAAACCCCCAGGGAGCACCAGCAGCTGCGCTGTGCCCCAGCCCTGGCTGGGACAGAGTGACCCGAGCCCCAGGCCAGTCACCTGCACCCACACATCCCACAGCATGGCACGGACAAGAACTCCCTTCCTCATCCCTTCCACAGGTTTGAGGACATCTCAGCTCTGCAGTTCACAGGCCAGACCCACAGTGAAATCCCAGGAGCTGCTGCCACCTTCCCCAAACACTCCGAGGTTTGGGAGCTTTCATGAGCCATTTCACCCCTGGCCTCGGATCCAGCTCCAGAAATGCCAACCTGGGAAGCTCCGGGGGGATCTGCCCCCCTGAGATGGGATCATTTCCCTCAGCAGCATCCCCTGAGCTCAGCCCCAGCAGTGGGAATTACACCCAGGGGATTAAGAGGGATTAACCCTTGCACAGCCTGCCTGGCCTGGAGGTCTCCTCACCTCTCCTGCAGTCCTGGAGCTGCTCTGAGACAAGCACGAGGTGCCAAACCTGGAGTTTTGCCTTCCAGCTGCCAGAACAAACCCACCCAGGCACCCTCAACAGCAGCAGCTGCTTGCAGCACAATACTTCCAGAATTATTTCTGTCCCCCCCAAAAATTAGTTTTTATCCTCCATCCATCTCAATCCAGTTTAAAAATCACTTTTTTTCCCTTTGGCTTACTCACCCATTAATTATGTCCTGGCACTCTTACAGATCTAAACACATGCATTGCTTAGCAGCTTTAATCCTGAATTATTCCTCCCTTTCCTGCAATCCAAAGCCTCCCTTGCCTAGGAAGGGGCAGGCTGTTCCAAGCAGCAAGCTGTTCCTTTGCAGCTCAGAGAGGAACATTCCCCGAGTTCTCCTGTTTGCTGTGGTTTTACCCCCCCAGAAATGCCAAATTTACAGCACCAGAGCTCCAGACCTGCAGAGAATTAAACTGACCTTAAAACTCCATCCTCCAGGGAAAAACAAACTCTGGGCTACAAAAATAGTGTCTTACCCTGCAAAATGTGTGTGAGTGTTACCAAACATCCCCGTTTGCACTGCACTGCTGCTGTGTCCACTTTCTGGGAGCTGCTGGGATCAGCAATTTCCAAATCCCAGCGGAGGTGAAGGGATGGTGGAGCTGAGAACGTGCAGAGCCCCTTGGTGGGACAAGGTGCACTTCCAAGGAAGAGTCTCTGTGGATCCTGCAAATGTCTCTTACAGCAAACCTCAGCAAGGTGTAGATAAAAACATATATGATAAATATATATATATATGTGTGTGTGTGCCAGGGGCAGCCACCCAGGCTAGTGAGACACTGCCAAGGAGCACTTGGTGGTTCCCAAAGTCCAACCCCACAGGTGCCCATGACACACAGTGAGTTAATGCATTTTCCAAAGTGGAAAAAATGGGTTACTTAAAAATAGGTCCATAATCCAAACAAACAAGCACCCTGGTACTATTTCATGGAGGGGAAACAAGCAGGCAGGGACAGCCTGGGGACAGAACCACGTGCAGCTCCCAATGACTTCTTCATGCTCCTTGGAAGGTTTTCCATCAATTGCAGAGCCTGGAGCTTCGGCCAGGACTGCCAGGACAAGCTCCTGGGCACAGTCCTGCCACACTCCTTATCATTAATTGTATTATTAGGATTATTGCAGAGAGCTCAGAGCCCCTTGCAGGGCCTGAAGGGGCTCCAGGAGAGCTGGAGAGGGACTGGGGCCAAGGGCTGCAGGGCCAGGAGCCAGGGAATGGCTGCCAGGGGCAGAGGGCAGGGCTGGATCTTGGGATCTTGGGCAGGAATTGTTCCCTGGGAGTGGCGAGGCCCTGGCACAGGCACAGTGTGAGGCAGGAGCTCCTCAAGGCTCCCATGTGCTGCAGCACTGACAGAGCACTGGCTTTAATTAAAGAGTTCTTCCTCCCTGCCAGCACCAGCTCCTAAAACTGAACCACAGCTCCGGAGGTGCCAGAGAATTAATCAGGCACAGCTGCAGGGGCTGGGGAAACAAAGGTGAGGGAAAATTAAAGTGGTCCAGAGAGCCCAGCTTGGATCAGCCATGGGAGCAGAGCAGACAACTCAGCATGACAGCACTGCCTCCACAGGAAACAGCCCCAAAAAATCCCAGCAGCAAAGAGTCTGGAGGGTGGGAGGGGGAAGCAGCAGGTCCCAGGGATGCATCTGGAACAGGGAGAAGACAGAAAACAGGCTAAAACCCCCATTATTCACAGCATCCCACGCTGGTTTGGTCTTGGAGGCACCTTAAATCCCACCCATTCCCAGCCCAGCCATGGCAGGGACAGCTCCCACTGTCCCAGCTGCTCCCAGTGTCCAGCCTGGCCTTGGGCACTGCCAGGGATCCAGGGGCAGCCCCAGCTGCTCTGGCAATTCCATCCCAGCCCCTGCCCACCCTGCCAGGGAAGGGTTTATCCCCAGGAGCTCCTGACTGACACAGGGAGCAGTGATGGAACCTCCTTCTCCAGCTGGGCCAGGGGGATCCCCAGACCTTCACCCAAGAGCAGTGAAGCTCCCATCGCCTGTTTCCAGAACATTCCTGCCCCTCCAGTTCCCCACAGCTGGACCAGGCAGGAACAGGAGGCTCCCTGGTCCCAAAGGGCCTTTCCAGTGGGAATCCCAGAGCTGCCCAGGGAGAGCCCCAACCCCCCTGACTGCTCCACCTCTCAGGAGTTCACTTCTTCCTCAATGGATTTAAAGCAAAGCTAACTAATGAAGGAAACAGCTTTCTTAACTCTAATAAGTTTGTGCAATCAGGGCTCTGGGAGCAGGATGCCAGGCTGGGCACGGTCCAGCACCAAAGGGTGTCCAGGCCTGGCACTGACCCTGGGCTTGGAACCACCAGGGACAGGAGCCAGTGCCAGAACCTTTTCCACCAGCTCAGCCTCCAAGTGGGACAAACAGCAGGAGAGGGGTAACCTCAGGGAAAAGTGCTGCTTTTCAGCCACCTGCTCACACAAAGGGATTTTTTACTAACAAATGACTGAACCCCAGGATCCCAGGGGCTGGAAAAGCCCTCGCAGCCCAGGGAGTCCCAGCTGTGCCCGATGCCCACCTTGTCCCCAGCCCAGAGCCCTGAGTGCCACATCCAGCCCTTCCTTGGGCACCTGCAGGGATGGGCACTGCAAAGCTCCCTGGGCAGCCCCTAAACACCAGGATGGCATTTGGCTTTCAGCTGCCTTCCCTCCCCACAGCCCAGGCAGAAGATGAACTGCACCTCCCTGGGGGACACCTCCACTCCCCTGGGCTGTCCCCAGACATCCCCAGGGGCTGACCCATCCCTCCAGCCCCTGCCCAGAGGAGCAGAGAGCTCTCACAGGGAATTGTGATGTACAACACGCCCAGGCAGCCCACGAGCCAAACACCATCTGAGCAGGCCAGAGAAACACAAAGTGCTTTTCCTTCCCACTCCTCCTGGGATGAGGCTCCACTCCAGGACCACGAAGGGATCCCAGACCCTGCAGCTGCACCACAAGGGATGTCAGCTCCTTCTTCACACATTTACTGCTCCATCCCCTCCTGAGAGCAAAGGATGGAACAGGCAGAAGAATTGCTGCCTTGCACTCCCCATGGATGTGTGTCCCTGCCCCACCGTGGGGAAGGAAGGCCAAGCCCCAGGGGCTGGTTTGGAGCAGCAGATCCAGCTCCCCCCGCAGCCCCCCAGTGTCCCAGCAGCTCCCCCTGATCCCCCCGTGGGAAGGGACCACCCGAGGGGCACAGGAGACATGGAGACAGCTGCTTTCCAGGGGAGTAAATAAATCAGTATAACAAGAAATTAAATTAAGATCCTTTCTCTGATCCAGCTGAGCATTACTCCAAGTTTCTGGGCCAAGCAGAGAAGGGAATGAGCTGGAGGGAGCCAGGAGCTCCCCAGCAGCCCCAGTGCTGCCCAGCCAGCCCTGCTCCTCCTCCTCCTCCACATGGGGCCAGTTTGCTGCCAAAACACAATTTTTCCACCTCACAGAATGGCAATTCCTCGAGATGAGTTTCATTCCTGAAGGAAGCCAAGGCAGTGCAATCCACTGGGGCTTCCAGCTGAGCTGGGGAAGAACATGGACTTTATCCTGGCAGAGTTCTCCAAGAATTCTCACAACTGCTTTGTCTCCCTCGCCCAACCCAAAGCTGCCACTCACAGGTGCAACTTCTACTCAGTGAACGTGCACCCCTCCTCCAAGGAAGTCATTTCACAGCAAAATCTCCTTTAAAAGGCATTTTATCCAAGCAAGGAGGGCACAGTAGGTCTGGAGGGACGGAGAGCCAGCTGTTCCCACCTGCAGGATGAGCCACCACGTCCTGCTCAGATGCCAAAAGCTCTCAGTGCAGGTTCCAAGCCCAGTGCCATCGCTTCCCAAGGCAGAGGTTTTGCAGCAAAGGATTCACTTCCAAGGAAGCCCTGGGCCTTGGGATGGCAGGGACAGGCAGGGCTTGGGCACAGCCTCCTCACCCAGGAATTCTGTTCTCCCCCTCTGCAATCAGTGACAGGCTGCAGTGCCCCCTCCTCACCCTGACTGTGTCCCCAGCAGCTTCCCTGGGTTTTAGGGCAGCTCAGGGTGCTCCAGGCACACGGAGATGGGCACAGCCCTCCAGACACTCTCAGCATGCTTTTTGAACTTGTCTTTTAAACCGCTGGGATAGCAGCAAAGATGACCCAAGAAATGTTGTGAGCAAGGAATGAAGACAGGAGACCAGGCAGAAGGAGCCAGGAAGAGACAGGAGCTGCTGTGGAAAGAGGAAAAGCTGCCAGACCTGAGCCAGCCCTCGGCACACCCTGAGCCACGAGCTCCACATCACCCCAAATGCCTCAATCCCAACACACAATGCACAGCCCACCTCTGAAAAATCCTCAATCCCAACACACAATGTACAGTCCACCTCTGAAAAATCCTCAATCCCAACACAATTCACAGCTCACCTCTGAAAAATCCTCAATCCCAACACAATGCACAACCACCTCTGAAAAATCCTCAATCCCAACACACAATGCACAGCCCACCTCTGAAAATCCTCAATCCCAACACAATGCAGTCACCTCTGAAAAATCCTCAATCCCAACACACAATGCACAGTCACCTCTGAAAAATCCTCAATCCCAACACAATGCACAGCCCACCTCTGAAAAATCCTCAATCCTAACACAATTCACAGCCACCTCTGAAAAATCCTCAATCCCAACACACAATGCACAGCCCACCTCTGAAAATCCTCAATCCCAACACAATGCAGTCACCTCTGAAAAATCCTCAATCCTAACACAATTCACAGCCCACCTCTGAAAAATCCTCAATCCCAACACAATGCACAGTCACCTCTGAAAAATCCTCAATCCTAACACAATTCACAGCCACCTCTGAAAAATCCTCAATCCCAACACAATGCACAGCCCACCTCTGAAAAATCCTCAATCCCAATTCATAGCCACCTCTGAAAAATCCTCAATCCTAACACAATTCACAGCCCACCTCTGAAAAATCCTCAATCCCAACACAATTCACAGCCCACCTCTGAAAAATCAATCCCAATTCACAGCCCACCTCTGAACTGCTGCAGGGAAGAGGGAAAAGCCACACCAGGATCCCTGACCTGCCTCAAGGATGCCAGGACAGGGACCCAGGAGGCCCCAGACCCCAGGAAGGAATTCCACACACAGTGAAATAAGGCCCAGGGCAATGCAGACTTGCACCATTCCCACATGACTGCAGGAGATGGGGCAGGTAAAAGCTGTCACCACTAAGGGAACCAGGGATGAACCCCAGCCACCCAAAGCCTGCCTCTCCACAGCCAGCTTTCCCTGGATCTCCTACAAACAAGAGCCCAGCTCTGCTGGGCTGCACAGAGGGCAAACAGTTAAAATAAAAATAACCCTAAATCCCACAGACTGGTTCCAGCCTGGAGGTGATTTAAGGAGGAAGAGCCAACTGAGCAAGATTAGTATTTTAAATGAGATGAAATTTAACACCTTTGACCCAAACAACGGCTCACATTTTTGATGGCACACATAACACCTGTGTAAAACACTGGCCACAACCCCGAGGATGTTCTGATAAGGACCAGAAAGAAGACCAAAACCTGGCTGACTCGGGCGACAGCCAGATTACAGCAAATGAGCAGAAAGAGGGGAAAAAAATTCCCAGAAAGTGCAGTTTGTCCCCAGGAGCCTCGTTTGCCCCCTTTTCGGGGGTGTGAAAAGGTCCGGGGGGGGCTGCAGCCTGACGAATTGGGGCTGAAAATAACCAGGGCAGGTTCAAACAATGCGGTGGGGCCGGGCACACGATCCCAAATCCCGCTGGGCAAGGGCAAACTCCTGCGGGTGCAGCCAAACTTCAACCTGATCCCGGCAGGAAAAGATTACAGATCAAAGATTAAGGCCTCAATTCGCCTCCGAGTGAGTCAAAGCCAGGGGAAAATCTGGTTTTCCCCGGGGTTCAGTCACCAACTCGGATTTTCCTGCATGGATAAACCCACTCCTTACAAACTCTGGCTTAAAAATATATGCCAGGAATTGGGATCATTCACTAAGGGATCATCATCCTCTTCAGAAGCTGCTGATGCATCCCTGAGTGTGCAGAGGGATCTCGGCAGCCCAAGGAGCGCTGCAGCTCAGGCTTCTCTGCAAACACTTCCCTGCATCGTTTGAAAAACTTCCCCGCTGCTGACATTTTATCATTAAAGTCCTGCCATCCTAATTAAAGAATTTAAAAAACAAAAGGGAAGGAAAAGCACCTTTGCACGTTGGAAAATGTCAAACCCGAGCGCTTTCAGTTTCAGAACGGCGCCCAGCACTCACCTCAGCCTCAGAGCGAGCAGCACCTTCTGCTTCCAGGGCAAGCACCAAGAGCACGTCCCGGGAGCAGCAGGGACATTCCCTGCCGTGACCCGGGGGCAGCAGGGACATTCCCTGCCGTGACCCGGGGGCAGCAGGGACATTCCCTGCCGTGACCCGGGGGCAGCAGGGACATTCCCTGCCGTGACCCGGGGGCAGCAGGGACATTCCCTGCCGTGACCCGGGGGCAGCAGGGACATTCCCTGCCGTGACCCGGGAGCAGCAGGGACATTCCCTGCCGTGACCCGGGGGCAGCAGCCCCAGGAGCTCCGAGGAGAGCGGGAGGCAGCGGAGGGCACGGAGGGACCGGCCGGGGACACGGAGCGGGGCCGGGAATCCCTCCCGAGCCCACCCATCCCCGCTCGCCTGGGGCCCCCCGGGAATCCCTGGCGGCTCTGGGAAGGCAGCAGCACCCACAGCACGGCCCACAGGGAGCCGAAGGCAGCGGGCAGAGCCGCGGGGGATGTCCCGGCGCTGGGGCCGCTCTGAGGGCAGAGGCAGCAGCTCACTCACCCGGGCTGCCACACTTCTGCAGGGCCTCCAAAAATAACCGCGCTGCAAATTCCTTGGGGGCACACGGCTTGCTCCAGAAGGACTGCAGAGATCCAGTTTCCTCAGTGGAGCGGACTGGAGGCGAAGCGGCCCGAGGGCTCAGGAGCACGGGCGGAGCGGCTGAGGAGCCCCTGGTCCCGGGGAGGGACAGAGCCCATCCCCGGCCAGGCTCCGTGCCCGGGGCTCACCCAGCGGGCTGTGCTGAGCCACAGGCCCCGCTCCGTGCCCCGAGCCCGGCCCTTCCCGGGACGCCTTTCCCCCAAACACCGAGCACCGCCGAGCGGCTCTCCCTGCAGCCCCGAGCCTCCCCCGCTGCGGGCACGGCCGGGGCCGGGGCCCCGCTGCGGCTGGGCCCGGGGGTCCCGTCCCAGGAGCACAGCCGGATTCCTGCCGGCTCCGCTGACCTCGGGCACGGCCACAAGGACACTGCCACGGCTCCGGGCGGCCGCAGCGGCCCGGGGGGACCCGGGGCCGGGCCGGGCGGTGGGGGCTGCGGGCGGGGAGCGGGGCCCGGGGCCGGGGCAGCGCTCCTGGGGGAGCCAGGGGAAACAGCTCCGGGGGTCCCACGGCTGGGAACGTCCTCCAAAACACCCGGACACCGGCATTCTCGGCACATCCCAACTCCCTGCCAGCCTCTCCTTACCACAGGGGAAAATCAGTAACACGAATAATCCCAAATGCCGCGAACCGCTCCCGGTCCGTGCGGTCTAACGAAGAGGAGCGCAGTATTTTAAATGAGCTTAAGCGTAAAACTTTTGCCCCAAAGAGCCGGAGCCCGCTGCAATAACAAACGCGGGTCACTGCGAGGTCCCGAAGCGGGCCCGGCCCGGGGCTCCTGCCCGAGATCCGGAGGAGCGGCCCCAGAGCGGAGCCGGGGGTGCCGGGCCTGCCCCGGGCAGCGGCCGAGCCCGGCGGGGCGGGCACGGGGCTCACCTGCGATGGCCGAGTCGTCCAGGTGGGAGCCGGGGGCCCGCTCGGCGCGGCCGGGATGCTGCAGGAGGAGGAGGAGAAGGAGGAGGAAGAGGCCGCACAGCGCCCGGCCCGGCCGCGGCTCCATTTCCGCGTCCCCGCCGCCGTCAGCTGCTCCTCGGCATCGGCACCGGCTGAGGGGCTGCGGGGTGTCCCGGTTATCCCGGTTATCCCGGCTGTCCCGGTTATCCCGGCTGTCCCGCCTATCCCGGCACCGCCGCGAGCTGCGGCCGCGCACCGGCTACCGGAACCCTCCGCCTCCCCCCCCGCCCCGCAGTGGTCTCTCCCAGGACAGGCTCCCCCCGCCGCAGTGGTCTCTCCCGGGACAGCCCCAGTCCCCCCGCCCTCAGTGGTCTCTTCCCGGGATAACCCCGCCGGCCTCTCGCCGCTCTACCGGGATAACCGTTCTTCCCGCCACCTCCGCTGGCGTCTCCCCGGCCCGCTCCGTCCCTCCGCCGCCTTCTCGCAGCGGTGCTCCCCGGAAAACCCCGCTCTGTTTGTGCCGGGACGGCCCCGCACACCCCCCCCTCCCCGCCGCCGCGGTGGTCTCGCCCGCCCCCCCGCGCGCCGCGCTACGCACCGGGCCCTGGCGCCGCCGCGCGCGCGCTGACAGGGGGCGTGGCCAAGCGCAACCGGGCCACACCCACCGGGGGCGGGGCCAGCGCGGCGGGCACGTGCCCACGACTCCACCCCCGCCCGCGCGGCGCTGGCCCAGAGCGACCCCTGGCGGACACAGCGGGGAATGGCGGGGCCGAGACACCCCATAGCGAACCCCATAGCACACCCTATACACCCCATAGCACACCCCATAACACACCCTATACACCCCATAGCACACCCCATAGCACACCCTATACACCCCATAGCGAACCCCATAGCACACCCTATACACCCCATAGCACACCCCATAGCACACCCTATACACCCCATAGCGAACCCCATAGCACACCCTATACACCCTATAGCACCCCATAACACACCCTATACACCCCATAGCACACCCCATAGCAAACCCTATACACCCCATAGCACACCCCATAGCGAACCCCATAGCACACCCTATACACCCCATAGCACACCCCATAACACAACCTATACACCCCATAGCACATCCCATAGCAAACCCTATACACCCCATAGCACACCCCATAGCGAACCCCATAGCACACCCTATACACCCCATAGCAAACCCTATAACACACCCTATACACCCTATAGCAAACCCCATAACACACCCTATACACCCCATAGCACACCCTATACACCCTATAGCAAACCCCATAACACACCCTATACACCCCATAACACACCCTATACACCCCATAGCAAACCCCATAGCACACCCTATACACCCCATAGCACACCCCATAGCGCACCCCATAACACACCTCATACACCCCATAACACACCCCATGTCACACACCCTACACACCCCATGGCACACACCCTACACACCCCATGTCCCACCCCCCAGGTCACAGCAGCCCCGCTCTCTGGGCAGGGACACGTTGAGGTCCCAGCATGTGGCTCTTTGTTCGCAGTGGGGCTGAGGGAATTTCAACCCTCCTGCAGCTGTGACACCTCCATGGCCACCTGCCCCCGGTGCCATCGCTGGAGCGGTGCCACCAGTGCCCGGAGCCAGCAGCCCACGGGGGTCAGGAAGCTCCCGTCCTGTCCCACTGTTCTTGTCCTGTCCCACCGCTCCTGTCCCACTGCTCCTGTCCTGTCCCACTGTTCCCGTCCTGTCTCACTGTTCCTGTCCCACTGCTCCCGTCCTGTCCCACTGTTCCCGTCCTGTCCCACTGCTCCCATCCTGTCCCACCGCTCCTGTCCCACTGCTCCTGTCCCACTGCTCCTGTCCCACTGCTCCTGTCCTGTCCCACCGCTCCTGTCCCACTGCTCCTGTCCTGTCCCACCGCTCCTGTCCTGTCCCACTGTTCCCGTCCTGTCCCACTGCTCCCGTCCTGTCCCACTGCTCCTGTCCTGTCCCACCGCTCCTGTCCTGTCCCACTGCTCCTGTCCTGTCCCACTGTTCTTGTCCTGTCCCACTGCTCCTGTCCCACTGCTCCTGTCCTGTCCCACTGCTCCTGTCCTGTCCCACCGCTCCTGTCCTGTCCCACTGCTCCTGTCCTGTCCCACTGTTCTTGTCCTGTCCCACTGCTCCTGTCCCACTGCTCCTGTCCCACTGCTCCTGTCCTGTCCCACTGCTCCTGTCCCACTGCTCCTGTCCCACTGCTCCTGTCCTGTCCCACTGCTCCTGTCCCACTGCTCCTGTCCTGTCCCACTGTTCCCGTCCAGTCCCACTGTTCCCGTCCTGTCCCACTGCTCCTGTCCCACTGCTCCTGTCCTGTCCCACTGCTCCCGTCCTGTCCCACTGCTCCTGTCCTGTCCCACTGCTCCTGTCCCGTCCCACTGCTCCTGTCCCACTGCTCCTGTCCCACTGCTCCCGTCCCACTGCTCCTGTCCTGTCCCACTGTTCCCGTCCTGTCCCACTGCTCCTGTCCTGTCCCACTGTTCCCGTCCTGTCCCACTGCTCCTGTCCCACTGCTCCTGTCCCACTGTTCCCGTCCCACTGCTCCTGTCCTGTCCCACTGCTCCCGTCCTGTCCCACTGCTCCTGTCCCACTGCTCCTGTCCTGTCCCACTGCTCCTGTCCCGTCCCACTGCTCCTGTCCCACTGTTCCCGTCCTGTCCCACTGCTCCTGTCCCACTGTTCCTGTCCTGTCCCACTGCTCCTGTCCTGTCCCACTGCTCCTGTCCCACTGCTCCCGTCCTGTCCCGCTCCAAGAAGCGACACCCCGGTCCCTGGAACTCCTCCCAGCCCGGAGCCGCACGTCCCCACTCGAATGCGGGTCCCAGGCCGGCCCCTCGAGGGGACACGGGGCTGGCTCCTGGCCAGTCTGCCTTGGGTGCCAGCTCTGCTCCCCGTGCTGGAGCTGGGGTGGGGGTCCCGCACCTGCAGACCCCGAGATGAGGATGAGGACAGACCACTCGCTCCGGGGAACTGCCTCCTCTGCATCCCCGGGTGCCCCCCACAAACCCCTGCTGCCCCGGGGACCCTCAGGGCTGCGGGTGCTGCGGGGGGACCTGGCCCTTGTGGGGATTCCCAGCAGCCGGGCTCCTCTGGCCCTGACCCAGCACAGCTCGGGGGGCGCTCCCACAGAACCCCGGGACCCCCGATCCCCCCGAGCTGCAGCAGCGGATCCCCAGTTCCCCAGGAGCAGCCGGTCCCACCGTGCTGTCACCCCATCCCCGACGGGCCGGGGGTGTCACCTCCCCCCGATATCAACCCAGAGTGGGGTGCGCTCCCCTCCCTCCCCACCCCCTGCACCCCTGGGCTGGCCGGGCCGCCCCGGCGTGGCCCTGTCCCCAGCCCTGTCCCCAGTTTGTCCCCAGCCCTGTCCCCAGTTTGTCCCCAGCCCTGTCCCCAGCCCAATCCCCAGCCCTGTCCCCAGCCCTGTCCCCTGTCCTGTCCCCAGCCCTGTCCCCTGTCCTGTCCCCAACCCTGTCCCCAGCCCTGTCCCCAGCCCTGTCCCCAGTTTGTCCCCAGCCCTGTCCCCAGCCCTGTCCCCAGTTTGTCCCCAGCCCTGTCCCCAGCCCTGTCCCCGGCCGAGGGGGCCGAGGGGGTGTCGGGGGGTGAGAGCTGGGGGTCAGGGATGGGTGCCAGGGCTGGAGGGGCAGGACTGGGGTCAAGGGTGGCGGCTCGGGGATGGGGGCTCGGGGGGCGCAGAAGGGGGGTCCCTGCTGCCCGGGCGGCCCCGGGGGCTGCGGGTCCCTGCTCGGGGGTCGTGTCCCGAGCCCGCCGCAGGCTCGGCGCGGTGCCCGCGGCTCGGGGCGGTGGCGGAGGGCGCGGGGGCCGCGCTGCCCGGCCCGGCCGGGGGAAGGAAGCGGCGGGCGCGGGGGGCCGGGCGCGGCGGGGGAAGTTTCTTCGCGGGACCGCCCGGGGCGGCGGCGGAGGCGGCCGCAGACTTCCTCCTCCTCCTCCTCCTCGTCCTCCTCTTCGTGCTGCTCTTCGTGCTGCTGCCGCTGCCGCCCCGGCCCCGCCGCGCCATGCCCCGGGGTGAGTGCGGGCCCGGGGCACCGGGAAGGGCCGGGGGTCCCGCGGGCGGGGGCCGGGCCGGGGTCCGGGGGGGACCGGGAGGAGCCGCCTGTCGGGGCCGGGGCGGGGGCGGCGGCAGCGGGACCCGCCCGGAGAGGGACAACGGGGATAACGGGACTGCCTGGGGTAACGGAGCTCCGGGGAGAACGGGGCTGGGAGAACGAGCGCCGGGGAGAACGGGAGCGCCGGGGAGAACGGGAGCGCCGGGGAGAACGGGGGTCCAGGGAGAGCGGGACAGCCGGGGACAGCGGGGCACCGGGCTGCCGGAGGAGCTGAGCTGTGGCCGGGAGCGGGGCCGGCAGCAGCCGGGACAGAGCGGGGACAGAAACTGGCCCGGCCCGACCCCCTCGGCGGGACCCCCGGCCCGGCCCCGCCGAATCTGCAGCCGCGCCCCCGCCCCGCTCCCGGGCCCGGCTCTGCGGGGGCTGCGCTGACACCGGGGGGCGCTGCACGGCCCGCGGGACCCCCTGACCCCCTGTCCCGACCCACCGACCCCCTGACCCCCTGACCCCCTGACCCCCTGTACCGACCCACTGACCCCTGACCCACTGACACCCTGTCCCGACCCACCGACCCCTGACCCACTGACCCCTTGCACTGACCAACGGACCCACCAACTCCCTGCACTGACCCCCTGCACCGAACCCCCAATCACCGACCCACTGCACTGCTCCCCACTGCTCTGACCCCACAACTCCCGTGCAATGACCCACTGACCCCCACAGTGACCACCACTGCACTGACCCCTCTGACCTCCCCCCAGCACTGCTGCACTGCACTGACCCCACTGATCCCCTGACCTGACCCCCCACACTGACCCCACTGATCCCCTGACCTGACCCCCCACACTGGCCCCACTGTCCCCCCACACTGACCCCACTGTCCCCCCACACTGACCCCACTGACCCCCTCTGTACTGACCCCTTACACTGACCCCACTGACCCCCTGACCTGACCCCCCACACTGACCCCACTGACCCCCTGACCTGACCCCCCACACTGACCCCACTGACCCCCTCTGTACTGACCCCTTACACTGACCCCACTGACCCCCTGACCTGACCCCCCCCACTGACCCCACTGATCCCCTGACCTGTCCCCCCACACTGACCCCACTGATCCCTCTGTACTGACCCCTTACACTGACCCCACTGACCCCCTGACCTGTCCCCCCACACTGACCCCACTGTCCCCCCACACTGACCCCACTGTCCCCCCACACTGACCCCACTGACCCCACTGTCCCCCCACACTGACCCCACTGACCGCTCTGGACTGACCCCACGTGTCCCAGCAGGCGCTGCCACCCGTGTGGAGCAGCCAGGACGTGGCAGGGCTGTACCTGTGGTGGGGTGCCTGACATGGGTGCTTGTTGTGGGGTCCCCCTGGGGTCTCCCCCAGGCTCACTGGGTCACTCAGCCAGTGCAGGGACCCCTGTGGGTCCCCTAGAGCCTGTGGGGGTGTGGGTGGGTGCTGGGGCCTGCTGGGCTTCCTCCACTCTGCTTGGGAGGAGAAGTCACTGAGGTACCCGGTACCATTTGTGGCCTTTGGGGACAGGCTGTGGTGGGAGAGCAGTGGGAGAGGGACCACGGGGATGGGCTGTGGTGGGAAAGCGGTGGGAGAGGGACCACGGGGATGGGCTGTGGTGGGAGAGCAGTGGGACGGGGCCGGCACCAGGGCTGCAGGTGCCAGGAGCATCTGTGGGAAGCTGTGGAGGTGCCGGGTGGTGCTGGCCATGGGTGCAGGTGTGGGCTGTGCGCACGTGCGTGGAAGTGGGTTCGGTTTGGTTTGGTTTGGCCGTGGCCCAGAGAGGTGCCGGAGCAGTGCGGTGCTGCTGCCCAGCACTGGAACCCAACAGCTCCACAGGAGGCCTTGGAGCCTTGGCTGGCCTGCCTGGCTCCATCCATCATCCATCCATCCATCATCCATCCATCCATCATCCATCCATCATCCATCATCCATCCATCCATCATCCATCATCCATCATCCATCCATCCATCCATCCATCCATCCATCATCCATCCATCCATCTATCCATCCATCATCCATCATCCATCCATCCATCATCCATCCATGCATCCATCCATCCATCCATCCATCCATCCATCATCCATCCATCATCCATCATCCATCCATCCATCCATCCATCCATCCATCATCCATCCATCCATCATCCATCCATCATCCATCCATCCATCATCCATCCATCCATCCATCCATCCATCCATCATCCATCCATCATCCATCATCCATCATCCATCCATCCATCCATCCATCATCCATCCATCATCCATCATCCATCATCCATCATCCATCCATCCATCCATCCATCCATCCATCATCCATCCATCATCCATCATCCATCCATCATCCATCCATCCATCCATCCATCCATCCATCATCCATCCATCCATCCATCATCCATCCATCCATCATCCATCCATCATCCATCCATCATCCATCATCCATCCATCCATCCATCATCCATCCATCCATCCATCATCCATCCATCCATCCATCCATCCATCCATCCATCATCCATCCATCATCCATCATCCATCATCCATCCATCCATCCATCCATCCATCCATCCATCCATCCATCATCCATCTATCATCCATCCATCATCCATCATCCATCATCCATCCATCATCCATCATCCATCATCCATCATCCATCCATCCATCCATCCATCCATCATCCATCCATCATCCATCATCCATCATCCATCCATCCATCATCCATCCATCATCCATCCATCCATCCATCCATCATCCATCCATCATCCATCATCCATCATCCATCCATCCATCATCCATCCATCATCCATCCATCCATCCATCCATCATCCATCCATCCATCCATCCATCCATCATCCATCCACCCATCCATCCATCCATCATCCATCTATCATCCATCATCCATCCATCATCCATCCATCCATCATCCATCCATCATCCATCTATCATCCATCATCCATCCATCATCCATCATCCATCATCCATCATCCATCCATCCATCATCCATCCATCCATCATCCATCCATCATCCATCATCCATCCATCCATCCATCATCCATCCATCCATCATCCATCCATCCATCCATCCATCCATCCATCCATCATCCATCATCCATCATCCATCATCCATCCATCCATCATCCATCATCCATCCATCCATCATCCATCCATCCATCCATCCATCCATCCATCATCCATCATCCATCCATCCATCCATCCATCATCCATCCATCCATCATCCATCCATCCATCCATCATCCATCCATCATCCATCCATCCATCCATCCATCCATCCATCCATCATCCATCCATCATCCATCCATCCATCCATCCATCCATCCATCATCCATCATCCACCCATCCATCCACCCATCCATCCATCCATCCATCATCCATCCATCCATCCATCCATCCACCCATCCATCCATCATCCATCATCCATCCATCCATCCATCATCCATCCATCCATCCATCCATCATCCATCATCCATCCATCATCCATCCATCCATCATCCATCATCCATCCATCCATCCATCCATCATCCATCCATCATCCATCATCCATCCATCATCCATCATCCATCATCCATCCATCCATCATCCATCCATCATCCATCATCCATCCATACATCCATCATCCATCCATCATCCATCCATCATCCATCCATCATCCATCCATCCATCATCCATCCATCATCCATCCATCCATCCATCCATCATCCATCCATCCATCATCCATCCATCCATCCATCCATCATCCATCCATCATCCATCCATCCATCCATCCATCCATCCATCCATCCATCATCCATCCATCCATCCATCCATCATCCATCCATCATCCATCCATCCATCCATCCATCCATCCATCCATCCATCCATCATCCATCCATCCATCCATCCATCCATCCATCCATCCATCATCCATCATCCATCCATCATCCACCCATCCATCCACCCATCCATCCATCCATCATCCATCCACCCATCCATCCATTATCCATCCATCATCCATCCATCATCCATCATCCATCCATCATCCATCCATCCATCATCCATCCATCCATCCATCCATCCATCCCGGGATCCCACTGCTGCTGGCACTGTGGCTGCTGGGAACAGCGGCCAGGTCAAGGAGGGGGTCACCCCCTCCCCTTTAGCGGCCTGGCTCAGGCTCCAGCCCTGGGGCTGCAGAGCTTTGGCAGCGCCTGGAGCAGAGGCCAAGGCTCAGGAGTGGCCATGGCCCTGGCGAGGGGCAGAGCAGGACCCTGCCTGGGAGGGAAATAAAAAGAGGAAATTAGTCACGACAGCTGGAAAATGAGGGAAATCAAAATCCTCCGACTCAGCATGGAAGTTATTTTAGCTGCTACGGCAGAGCTGGGGGCCCCTGGGGGGTCCCTGGGTCCCCACCACAGCCATGGACCCCTGTGGGGTCCCTGCTTGGGATTTAGAGATTTTAGTATTTTTATTAATTTCCTCTTTCTGCTGCTGAGCTGGTGGCAGGCCCAGCGGGGCAAGGCCGTGGCGGCCCCCCCAGAGCAGGAGTGACCCCAGTGACTGGGTGGTGACCCCAGCCTTGGGTGGAGCTGGGCACATCCCCGGGCCGGGATGGAGCCGGCGGCTGGGGAGGGGTGCCCGGGGCAGGGTGGGGTGCACAGGGCGGGGTGCTGGGGCAGGTGGGGTGTGAGGGTCTCCAGGTGGGGTGTGCCAGCGGGGAGGGGGTGCCTGGGGGGTGCAGGGTGTGTTCAGGGGGGTCGGCTCAGGTTTGGGGGCCGTGGGACAGGAGCTGACGGGGGCGGCTGCTCCACTTCCCCGATGGAAACCCCCGGGGGCTGCCCCGGCCGGGAGCGCTGGCAGAGGGTTTTGCTTCCCTTTTCTGCTGAAGACATGAGTCGCTTTTCCCGTGCCGGGGGTGCCGATGGGAGGGGGGATCTCTGTGTGTCACCCACACACACACAGAGGTGTGTGCCCCCCTTCCCAGCGCCCCAAATACCGCCCGAGTGCCATCGCACAGAGTCCCCCTGGCGCTGGGCACGGTGCCGCCCCCCTGAGCCCACCCGGCCTTTCCGGGCCCCCTCCCGTGGGGCAGGCAAGGGGCAGGTGCCCCCATGGGCCGTGTCCCCCGCGGGCTGTCCCCTCAGCCCCACGAGGCCGCTCTGACCCCGGGCCACAAGGGGTTAAACGTGCTGCCGGCCGCGGATTTCCTGGGAGAACAGAGCTGGCCTTGTGCTGGCAGCAGGCGGTGGGGACACACCAGGGCCAAGGCACCCACCCAGTGTCCCCGGACTGGCCCATGCTGGCCCCCAGGGGGACCCTCGGGAGCCCCAGCGTGGCTGCCGGGACACGGGCGATCTCCAGCCCCTGCCTGGCACCATGAGGATGCCACCGGCAGCCCTGGCTCTGTCCTGGAATGGACATGCCCTTTGGCAGGGCTCCTGCCTGCCCTCCTGTCCCTGCCGGGGGACTCGGGGCACAGGGCACGGGAGGCAGGGCACAGCTCCCTCCCCAGATGAGTGTGAGGGGCCGTGGGGACCGGTCGGGGCCGTGATGTGGTGGCTGTGGTTGCAAACCTGAGCTGTGCCAGAGCCGGAGGCCCCTGCACCCACATCCCCCTCCCTGGCACCCAGACAGACCTGGAGCTGCTGCGGGGGCTCTGCCCTGCACACAGCCCCTCCTCATTCGCCCTGTGAGTGTGGGCCGTGCCTGCGGTCCCCTCCTTGTGCCACCTCGTACCTGGTGCTGGCAGTGCCAGGGCTGGCAGAAGCCAAAACTCCTGGCTGTGAGGCCTCGGGTCCTGCCGTGGCCTGGAGGTGACAAACCTGGGGGTACTCTGGGGCTCCACAGCGCCAGGGGTGCTGGGTGATGGAGAAGTGACCCCTTACCTTCAGCCTCTCCTCCTCCTCCTCCTTTCCCTCCTCCTCTCCGTGGTGATGCTCTCATGGGCATGAGTGTTGCCTCTACATTGGGATGGGGACAGGGATCGGGATGGGATGGGGACGGGAATGGGAATGAGGATGGGGATGGGGACGGGAATGGGAATGAGGATGGGGATGGGGATGAGGATGGGGATGAGGATGAAGATGGGGATGGGGATGAGGATGAGGATGGGGATGGGGATGGGATGGGGATGAGGATGGGGATGGGGATGGGATGGGGATGGGGATGGGGATGGGGATGGGGATGGGGATGAGGATGGGGATGAGGATGGGATGGGGATGGGGATGAGGATGAGGATGGGGATGAGGATGAGGATGAGGATGGGGATGAGGATGGGGATGAGGATGAGGATGGGGATGAGGATGGGGATGGGGATGGGATGGGGATGGGGATGGGGATGGGGATGAGGATGGGGATGAGGATGGGGATGAGGATGAGGATGGGGATGAGGATGAGGATGAGGATGAAGATGGGGATGAGGATGGGGATGGGGATGAGGATGAGGATGGGGATGAGGATGAGGATGGGGATGAGGATGGGGATGAGGATGAGGATGGGGATGGGGATGGGGATGGGGATGAGGATGGGGATGAGGATGAGGATGGGGATGAGGATGAGGATGGGGATGGTTCCTGCCAGGTGCAGCTCACCCCAAGGTGCCCACAGTTTGGGGCTGCAGGCTTTGGGCTCGGCATGAGCAGCGTGAGCCATGTCCCACTGTGGGATGGGCACAGGGCCAGGCTGGTGCTCAGGGTCCAGACTGAGTCAGATGGGCCAAACGGGGCCTTGGGGTGACAAGGCCAGCTTGTCCCACTGCAGGGGCTGCCCTGGGAGCCCTGGGTGAAGGGATGGGGTGGCTGCAGGACAGGAGGGGCACAGGGGACACGGCGGTGGCAGTTACAGCCCCTGTGGAAGGTGCGTGTCCCCGAGGGTGGCCCTGTGCAGCCACAGAGGGACCTCGGTCTCCCACAGTCCTGATCGTGGTTCCCCTGATCCTGGTCCCATGACCCTGATCCTGTTCCTTCCACTGCCCTGCTCCTTCTGCCTCTGCTCCTGCTCCCAGTGCTGTGATCCACTTCCTCCTGTCCTGCTCCAGCTCCTGCTCCAGCTCCTCTCGCTCTCCTGCTCTCCTTGATCCTGATCCCACTGTCTTCATTCTGTCCCCTTCACTCTCCCCTGCTCCTGCCACCACGCTGCTGTGGCTCTGGCTCCTGCAGCCCAGGGGGTCCCAGTGGCCCGGGGCTGAGCAGCCGCTGCGATCCGGTGTGAGGGAACTGCGGGCTGTGTTTGCTGCCGGAGCGGAGGCCAGAGGCCGGGACACTGTCTTTGTGGCCGCTGGTCCCGCTGGGACCCTGCGAGCGGCTTCCTGCGGGGGTGGGGAGGGGGCACGGGCTGTGCTGGCCCCGCTGCTCCCCGTTCACACAGCAGGGTGCGGGATCCCCTGCCCGTGGAAGCAGAGGGAAACTGAGGCACAGCGCTGCGGGGCAGCCCCCGTGCGGGTCCCGGGGCTCGGGCACAGGGCGGGGGGCACAGCCCCGGCCGCAGGAGGCCGCGTGTCGGGCCGGGAAGAGGAAGAGCGACTTCCCCATCCGAGGGGCAGGGAGCGGCCGGGGCTCGGGGCGGGGCTCGGTCCCTTCCCCCTTCCCCAGGGGGCTCCGGGGAACGGGGACCCTCGGGGACACTGCGGCTTCTCCGCCCCGGCACCTCCGCTCGCTGCCTGTCACGGGCACACGAGTGGGGCTGCAGTGCCCGCTGGGTGGGCACCAGCCGCCCGTGGCCGGACCCCGGGGGGAAAGGGGCTGCCGGCCCCAGGGTGGGCTCCCAGCCCAGCCCAGCCCAGCCCAGCCCAGCCCAGCCCAGCCCAGCCCAGCCCAGCCCAGCCCAGCCCAGCACTCGCGCCCCCGGCTGGGCCGGGCAGCGCCTGGCTCCGGCCAGCAGCAGGAAGGGGAGCAGGATGCGCCCTTAATGGGAATTGCAGAGGGACTCAGAGGAAGGAAAACGCGCCGGGGCTGGGGATAAACACAGCTGCGGAGCGGACGTGGGCTCCGGGGGCCCCGCCAGCGGCCGCACCCCGGCCACAGCCCCTGCCCCCGGGACCGGCTCCGGCCCCGCTTGGTGTGGGCAGGATCGGGGCTGCCACAGCCCAGAAATGTCCCTGCCCTGCTCCCTCCGTCCCATTCCGGGCTGGGAGCACGGCACGGCACAGGCTGGCATGGCACGGCACAGGCTGGCACGGCACGGCACGGGCTGGCATGGCACAGGCTGGCACGGCACAGCACGGCACAGCACAGCACAGGCTGGCACGGCACAGCACAAGCTGGCATGGCACAGGCTGGCACGGCACGGCACAGCACAGGCTGGCACGGCACAGCACAGGCTAGCACGGCACGGCACAGGCTGGCACAGCACAGGCTGGCACAGCACGGCACAGGCTGGCACAGCACAGGCTGGCACAGCACGGCACAGGCTGGCACGGCACGGGCTGGCACGGGGCGCTGTCACAGCCTGGCTGCCATGGACGCAGCACCCTGGGGACGATGTGGTCCCCACGCACACTGTCCATGGTGGCACACACACCCCTGGGTCACGGCGGGCAGATCCCTTGCAGGGGCTCTGTTGGGGGGATGTGCCTGCCTGGGAAGCTCATACGGGAGCTGGGCTGGATGGGAACCAAGGGGGTGTGACCCCTCCCGGGCCTGGGGGTGTCAGAGCAGGGGGACCACGGCGACCCAGCCCTGGAGCAACCCCTCCCTGAGGCTCTTCTCCTCCCGCAGGCTGCTGAAGGGGACGCCAGGACCGCCGGGATGCAGAGCATCAAGTGCGTGGTGGTGGGTGACGGGGCGGTGGGCAAGACCTGCCTGCTCATCTGCTACACCACCAACGCCTTCCCCAAGGAGTACATCCCCACCGTGTTCGACAACTACAGCGCCCAGAACACGGTGGACGGCAGGACTATTAACTTAAACCTGTGGGACACGGCCGGCCAGGAGGAGTACGACCGCCTGCGGACGCTTTCCTACCCCCAGACCAACGTCTTCATCATCTGCTTCTCCATCGCCAGCCCGCCCTCCTACGAGAACGTCAAGCACAAGTGGTACCCCGAGGTGTGCCACCACTGCCCCAGCGTGCCCATCCTCCTCGTCGGCACCAAGAAGGATCTGAGGAACAACCCCGAGACCATGAAGCGGCTCAAGGAGCAGAACCAGGCGCCCATCACCACCCAGCAGGGCATCAGCCTCTCCAAGCAGATCCGCGCCGTCAAGTACCTGGAGTGCTCGGCGCTCAACCAGGAGGGCATCAAGGATGTGTTCACCGAGGCCGTGAGGGCCGTGCTCAACCCCGTCCCGGCCAAGCCCAAGAAGCCCTGTGTGCTCTTGTGACAGGGCTGCCGAGAGACGATCCTGCCCCTGCCCCACAGCCCCCACACCTCCTGTCCCACCCGCCCCAGTGCCGCCCCGAGCCTCGCTGGGGCCGGGGCCAGCCCAAACCTGCAGCTTTAATAACTCACACCTTGTTTGCACTAACTGGCCGCCCGCCCGGGGACAGCGGGGCTCCGCGCCCTGGCTGTCAGCCTTCGCCTCTCCGGCCCCGGCACAGCAACGCTTCCTGAGAAGGGGATGCCCAGGGTGGGCCAGCCCCACCCCAGCCCTGAGCACTCCACAGGGACCTGCCACCCCGAGTCCTCCATGGGGACCTGCCAGCTCCACCCTCTACACCAGCTGGGGCACAGGGCATCCCCAGCCCCTCTGTGCCAGCCCGGAGCATTTTGCTGGCACTGCCCCATCCTGCTCCGGGATCCTGGTGGCTTCTGGGGGCTGTTTGGGGTGAGCCCCACAGCAGGGACCTCCAGCCCTGCTGAGAGCAGAGCCAGGGTGGCCAGAGTTCCTGCCCTGCCTGGTGCTGGAGCTCCACAGGGCAGCAGGACTCACCTGTAACCAGCTGCCCCCAGAGTTGCTTCTCCTTAAATAAAAACCTGCCCAGGCCCACCGTGTCCTGTGCTCTCCCATGCGCACCCACCCTTCCTGGGCGTGGGGACATTCCCTGGAGGGACAGGGGTGTCACCGGCCCGAGCTGGCCTGGGACCCCTCACATGGCCAGGGCCAAGCTGGGGGTGCTCATGGTGCCCACCAGGGCTCTCTTCCAGGGGGAACTGCCAGGGGAAGCTCGGGATGTCCCTCCAGGCCAGTCCTGACCCCACCATCTCTGTGCTCAGCTGAGCTCCCGCTCAGGGGCTTGGGGACATTGTAAAGGACAGGAACAGGGACAGTGCAGGAACTGGCACACGAGTGGGGTTCCCTCCTGAGTGACCCCCAGCTTCAGTACTGCCTTTGGAGTGGCAGGTAGAGGGCAGAGCCCGTGTTCTCATGCTCAGGGGTGTCCTGGGGCTCCCCGTGTCCTGTGGCCGGCGATGGCAGCAGCGAGGGACCGGTGGCATCCCCAGCCGCTCTCGCCACCCCCTCGCCACCCCCCCGGCACGTGCTGGCAGGTGGCCAGACCCGGACACGGGCCCCTTGTCCGGCCCCGGGGCCTTCCTGCAGGAAGGGCAGAGACCCGGCGCCCGCCACAAGCCGCCTTTGTTCCCCGCTCCCGTTTGCAGCCAGAGCCGGGGGCGGGCGTGGGCAGCGGGCCGGGGGGCTCCGGCCACAGCCCAGCTCCGGCCCTCCCACGGCTGTGCCCCGTGGAGCCCCCCGGGACCGCTGCACAGCCCTGCCCTGGGACACGGGACACGGGACCGCTGCACAGCCCTGTCCTGGGACACGGGACACGGGACAGCTGCACAGCCCTGCCCTGGGACACGGGACATGGGACACGGGACAGCTGCACAGCCCTGTCCTGGGACACGGGACACGGCCCCGGGACCGCTGCACAGCCCTGTCCTGGGACACGGGACACGGGACAGCTGCACAGCCCTGTCCTGGGACACGGGACACGGGACAGCTGCACAGCCCTGTCCTGGGACACGGGACAGCTGCACAGCCCTGTCCTGGGACATGGGACAGCTGCACAGCCCTGTCCTGGGACACGGGACACGGGACCACTGCACAGCCCTGTCCTGGGACACGGGACAGCTGCACAGCCCTGTCCTGGGACACGGGACACGGGACAGCTGCACAGCCCTGTCCTGGGACACGGGACAGCTGCACAGCCCTGTCCTGGGACACGGGACAGCTGCACAGCCCTGTCCTGGGACACGGGACACGGGACAGCTGCACAGCCCTGTCCTGGGACACGGGACAGCTGCACAGCCCTGTCCTGGGACACGGGACACGGGACACGGGACAGCTGCACAGCCCTGTCCTGGGACACGGGACACGGGACACGGGACAGCTGCACAGCCCTGTCCTGGGACACGGGACAGCTGCACAGCCCTGTCCTGGGACACGGGACAGCTGCACAGCCCTGTCCTGGGACACGGGACACGGCCCCGGGACCGCTGCACAGCCACGGGCTCCTGGGTCCCGGCTGCACCAAATCCTGCTCCCACCATGGGCACCCAACAGCCCTGTCCTGGTCTGCCCATGCGAGGATCCACACGGCCGTGTCCTGTTCCCATCAGCCGTGTCCTGCTCCCAATGAGGGGATCCCATGGCCATGTCCTGTTCCTGCTGTGGGGATCCCATCAGCCATGTCCTGTTCCCACTGTGGGGATCCCATGGCCATGTCCTGCTCCTGCTGTGGGGATCCCATGGCCATGTCCTGTTCCCACTGTGGGGATCCCATGGCCATGTCCTGCTCCTGCTGTGGGGATCCCATGGCCATGTCCTGTTCCCACTGTGGTGATCCCATCAGCCGTGTCCTGTTCCCACTGTGGGGATCCCATCAGCCATGTCCTGTTCCCACTGTGGGGATCCCATCAGCCATGTCCTGTTCCTGCTGTGGGGATCCCATCAGCCATGTCCTGTTCCCACTGTGGGGATCCCATGGCCATGTCCTGCTCCTGCTGTGGGGCTGACAAGGTGGGGTTTGGTTTAGAAGTGGGTGCTGGGATGGGGAGGGGACCCCGTGATGCCATGAGTGGGACACAGCCCTGTCCTGGCCCAGCACAGCAGGATGAGCTCATGGCTCATCCCCTCCCAGCTGCTCCAGAGCGGCCACAGCGAGGGCAGGGCCCCACCAAGGCCCGGGACAGGAGGAACCAAGCCTCTGGCAGCTCCCCTGCCCCTGGCCCTTCCCCAGCCCTCCTGGCTCCAGGGTCTGTCCCTGGGGCTGGGCTGGCCCCTGGCCCCGCAGCATCCGTAAGATCTGCAGGATCTGCAGCCGAGTCAGCGGTCCCCAGAGCTGGGTGGGGAGCAGGGCCGCCAGCTGCAGGCTGGGCTCAGTCCCACGCCTCCAGCCCAGATCCCGGCTAGTTCCCAGCCTCGCTGAACCTTCCCAGGCTCCATCCGGCACCCGGGGGCCACGTCCTACATCACAGCCCCAACAGCCAGGATCCAGAGCCCACACCCCAGAGATCCCCACCCTGCAGGGATCTGCATCCTGGGCCCCAGCTCCAGGGATCCACACCCCAGCACCCCAGGGTCACATCTTGCACCCCAACTCCAACACCCAGGATCCACATCCCACACTCCAGCCCCGGTGCCCGGGGTCCCTGTCCCCATTCCAGCCCCCACGCTGCCCCTGGTGCTGCTCTGGACCTGCTGGCTGTGCCAGGGCTGTGCCAGGGCCACGCCAGGCTGGGCCAGGTGGAAATGCTGTGGAATTTGCCGAGAGCTCACAAAAATACTTAGTGCTTTATTTCCACCTCAAAGCCAAGGCGCTGCGGGGGCAGCGCGTCACACGCATGCAGGGACACGGATGGAGCCCATGGATGGGGACACTGACGATGGACACGTGCAGCAGGACCCGCTGGAAGCCAGCTCGGCCCCAGCTCTGCCAGGGCCCCACAGCTCCCGTGGGAGAAGGCTCTGTCCAGCCCTGGGATGAGCACTGGGACATCCCAGGGGACTCTCGGTGGTGGCTGTGCTCAGGTGAAGAGCAGGGAGGGACCCACGCTGGTCCTTCCTGGCCAGGTGTGGGGTGGGATGAGCCCTGGCAAGTGCAGACCTCCCCAAAATCAAGACAGCTCCAGCTGTCCCTTCCAGCAGCTTGGGGACACTGTCAGCCCCCAGCTGCCATCTGGCCACGTCTCCCATGCCCTGGCAGCCAGAGCTGCTTGTTGGGAGCACTGCTGAACCCCAGCAGTTCCCAGCTCCAGCGCCAGGGCACAGGGGAATCCATGGGGACATTGGGGCAAAGACCTCCAGCACGAGCACACTCAGCCTTCTACCTCAAACTGGGTTGGAATGGGCACAGCATCCCTGGGGCAGCCTGTGCTGCTGGGGGAACTTCTGGGAAAGGCAGCAGTGAGACATGGATGCTCCCAGCACCTGCTCTGCCCTCTGTGCTCCCACCCTGCTCTGGGCAGTCCCTGCGTGGCCCAGCACCTTCCTGCTCCCCTCCTGGGAACTCAGGCACACATGGGCCCGGACCCTGCCCCAGCCCAGTGCCTGAAGCCAGCCCAAAAGGCCACCAACCCCTTTCTGAGGACGTGCCCCAAGACCTCCAGCCTGGAGGAGGAACCGTGAGACCCCCAGGCCAAAAAGGACAGGGCATGGCTGGACCCCGTGCCCTGACACGAGGAGCAGCATCCTGCTCTCCCTGGAGCATCCTCCAAAGGAACAGGCAGCAGGTTCCTCCTCTGTCCTGCCCTCCTGGAGCTGGCAGGGAGCCGGGGCAGGGGGTCCCCGGGAAGAGCCCGCAGCTCCCCTGGACGAGAGCTGCAGGTGCAGCAAGGGACAGACACTCCTGGGATCTCGGGATGATCCTCGCAGCAGCTCCACAGCAAACAGCCCGGCCCTGGCAGGAGGGCGAGAGGAGCCCCCAGCAGCAGGGCTGGCTAGAAGTGCTTGTCCTCCAGCAGCGAGCTCACCACCAGCTCCTTGTTGCCGAAGTCCCAGAAGGCAGTCATGTGGAAGGCCATGTTGGAGAGGACAACCAGGTACTCCAGGAAGGCGAAGACAGTGTACACTGGGGGAGGAAACACAGAGGTGTGGGTGCAGACCCACAGCTGCATCTGCCCTGCCAGCTGGGGGGGTCTCTGAGCCCCCTCTTTGGGCCAGCAGAGCAGGGGCTGGGGCTTGACCCCCACCAGGGAAGAAGCGTGGCTGGGCACCCAGAGCTTCCCTGGTCTGGGATTTGGAAGGCAAGGTGTCCCATTAGGAGGATTTCAAATATCAGGAATTTTTGGACATGAGAAGAAATTTTTTCATAGAAGGGGTGGTCAGACATTGGAAGAGGCTGCCCAGGAAGGTTTGGAGTCCCCATCCCTGGAGATGTCCAAGGAAGGACTGGACGTGGCACCCCGTGCTCTGGGTGGGGGACAAGGTGGGCATCAGGCACAGCTGGGACTTGCTGATCACAGGGATCTCTTCCAGCCTTAGCAATCCTGTGATTCACTGATCCCATGACCACCCAGCCCCTTCCCCACACGCCCCCCAGGCAGCCCCCTCACCTCCAGGGCCGCAGTACCAGTTGTGGTGGAAGTAAACGCACACGGCGAACGCGAACGTGATGAAAGTGAAGAAGAAGAGCAGCTGCTTCCACTTGTACGACTTGCGCTCCTGGAAGAGGCCAAGGGCTGGGTGATGCTGGAGTGGCCATCCCCATCCCATCCCCATCCCCCTCCCCCACCCCATCCCCATCCCATCCCCATCCCCATCCCCAGGAATGCCCTGGCCCCGCACAGCCCTGGGGGTCTGCACACCCTGGCTCCTCGTGCAGAGCCCCCCCAGGCCAGGCCCAGGGGTGGCTTTGGCAGGGCTGTGCCCAGGGGCACTTGGGGCTCACATCTACACAGGGATACAGGGAGTGAGGCAGCCACGGGGTCCCAGCAAGTATGGGGCCCCTGGTGCTGGAGTGCTTGAAGGACTCCTTGAGGACTGGCAAGGCTCTGCCAGAGGCAGATCCTCTGGCCCAGGTGGCTGCAGGTGGCCCCAGGGCACGGGGAATTCACGGGGTGCTGCACCCCGTCACCCACAACAGCAGCAGGGAGGAGGAAACCACATGAAGGGGCGGCAGGCGGGGCGGGTGCTGCGCTGGAGAGCTCGCCCAGCACGCCCTGGCACCGGAGGGGCCCCATCCTGCCCCCAGCACCACCTCTGACGGGCAGGAACAGAGCATGGCAATGCTGCCAGCAGCCCCACACCCCCTGCTCACGGCTTCTGTGCCCCAGAGCTCAGCCTTGTGACAACCCAGAGGCCAGGCCTGTCCCCTATATGGGCTCCCCCGACCCACTGCCAGCACCCCAAAGCTGGGGGCTGTGGGTGGAGCGACCCCCGGTCCCACTACAGCAGGAACCCCCTCCAGTTCCCTTCCTCTCTTTCTCCCATCACACTGAGGGTCATGGATAAGAATCCTACAGCCTGGGGGGCAGAGGAACCCCAAGCCATGTCTGGAAGCCCAAGGAGGGTGCAGGGGAGCCCTGGAGCATGGGGGCTGCAGGGGGGCTCAGCCCCACAGGAGCTGGGGATGCTGCAGGCTGTTACAGGTGGGAGGGGAATTTCCCCCTCGCCTGACGCTTCACGTGAGACAAAGATTCCATTCTGAGGGAGTGCTGAGAGTAAGGAAAATGTAAATTTCCCCATCACACTTTCCATTACCCCCGGAACGCGTGCCAGGGGCTCGGCCGGGGAGGAAAACCCAGAGGTTCCGGACGGAGTCAGGGCGCTCCCGCACGTGGGGACACGGCAGGGCTGCTCCTTGTGCCGGGCTGCCGGTCCCTGCCGCCCGCAGCAGCGCCTGGGAGCGGCACCGCCACCGGCAGAGCCCCGAGGCGGGCCCGGGGCTGACTTTCACACCGGAAAAGCGGCTGGGAACAGCCGTGCTGACACCGCGCTGTCACCTCGCTGTCACCGCGCTGCCACCGCGCCCCACGGCAGGCGCTGCGCTGAGCCCCGGCACGGCCCCGCCGGGACCCCCAGGCTGCAGCTCCCGGGAGCCCCGGGCACACAGCAGCTCGGCTCCTGCAGCTCCGACACCCTGCCCTGCTGCAGGAGCCACCCCCGGCTCACCACAGTGCTCCTGCCCCTCCGGGTGCCCTCCGAGCTCCCCCTCTCCCGCTCTGCGCCGAGGATTATCACACGGATAATTAATTAGGCGCTAATCCCTAATGCCAGGGCAGGGCTGGCTCAGCCCAGTGCCAGGGGATCACAGGGCCCCAGGAGGTGGCACATGGGGACATGGCAGGATGCTGAGCAGAGCTGGCCGGGAAGGTCCCTGCGGGAGCTCGGGCAGCACGGTGGGACAGCAGGAGCTGCTGGACAGAGCTGCCCATCCCCTCACTGCCCTGCTCAGGGCTCAGGCACTGCCCCTGCTTCCCACGGCCCCAGCTTTGTGCGGATCCCGCACCTGGGGACATCCCAGGGAGACAGATGGTGGCCAGAGGAGGGCACCAAGATTAGAGGGATGGAGCACCTCTGCTGTGAGGAAAGACTGGGAGAACTGGGATTGCTCAGCCTGGACAGGTCAGAGGACAGGACAGCCCCCAGGTCAGAGCCCTGGGGAGGAGCTGGCAGCTCCAAGCAGCCTGGCAAGAAGCCACCAAACTCTGGTGGCCTTCGAGGAACAAGAGGGATAAGAAAATCCCAAGGACAAGGTGCTCCAAGCTGAGCTGGCTGGAGCTGCCGGGCTGGCGGAGCTGCGGCTGCCAACTTCCTTTTGGCAAGACAGACCGGGGCACCCACGGCCCCTGCAAGCCCCCCCGGTGTCACACAGCCACCCAGCCCCCCCATGTGTGTCTGGCCCAGAAAACCACGGGGGAATTATATTTAGTGCCCAGCTGGCGGCCGGAGCTGAGGCACATTGCGGCACATGGAGGTGAGTCAGGAGCAGGGGGCCGGGCAATGGGGGAGCCGGAGCAGCAGGACACAGGGGACACGCTGCTCCCTGCCCATGGAAGGTACTGGGGGTCTCCTTCCCCCACCCAAGCCACAATCCTGTGAGCCACCAGCACGGAGCCACGGGAGCCTCCAGAGAGGAAGAAGGGCTGTGCCCACCCCTCAGCTCCTGATGGGGACAGCGATGACAGTGATCTTACAGCTTGCTCTGCAGGGACCTCCAGGCACTGGCTCTGCCCTCGAGCCATCATCCCTTCCTGGGGCACAAGTGGCACCTGTGGGCTGTGTGTCACACACCAGTCCCAGCTCCCCTCGGGGGTTTGTGGGTCCCTGCAGAGAGCCCAGAGCCAAAGGGCCCCACACAGAGCTCAGCTATTTATGGAGGGCTTGTCTGAGCCACCACCAGTGCTCCCAGGGGCTGTGAGGAGCTGAAACCACACGTGCTCACCAAGGTGCTTGTGGTCCCTGCTGCTGACACGGCCCTGCCATGGTGGGGACACAGCTGTCACCCTACTCCAGCTCCCAGGGCTCAGCTGGGCCCCGGGGACACAGGGGGCTGAGCCCCAGAGGCTCCTGTGCCTTTGTGCTGGCTGCAGCCCAGGCTGGGCTCAGCCCACGTGCCCTGTGGATGCCAGGGGAGTGGGATGTCATGGGATAGAGCCCAGGGGCCGGTGGCAGAGCAGGACCCAGCTCCACTGGCCACAGCATGACTGGAAGGGACCTCAGAGCCCACCCATCCCAGCCCTGCCATGGCAGGGCCACCTCCCACTGTCCCAGGAGCTCCCAATGTCCAGCCTGGCCTTGGGCACTGCCAGGGATCCAGGGGCAGCCCCAGCTGCTCTGGCAATTCCATCCCAGCCCCTGCCCACCCTGCCAGGAACAATTCCTGCCCAAGATCCCAAGATCCAGCCCTGCCCTCTGCCCCTGGCAGCCATTCCCTGGCTCCTGGCCCTGCAGCCCTTGGCCCCAGTCCCTCTCCAGCTCTCCTGGAGCCCCTTCAGGCCCTGCAAGGGGCTCTGAGCTCTCCCTGCAGCTTCTCCCCCACCTCTCCCAGCCTGGCTGCAGAGCTCCAGCCCTCAGAACATCTCCGTGGCTCCTGTGATGGGCCCGAGCCAGCCAGCCCGTGGCCACCACAGGCACACACTGGTGTCTGCCGAGGCCACCAGCCCCGGGCTGGGGGAAAATGTGTTTGCAAACAAGAAGTGAAACTGCTCTGCCTCACTGCCCAGCTCTGCGCCTCGGGGCTGGGGGGAAGGAGGGTTTTAGGGGTGAGCAGCCAGCTGGGAACAGCAGAGCTCAGGTGGGCACTGCCACGCCACAGCCAAGCACCAAGCACAGGGTGCAGTGATCACTCACAGCTGGAGGCTCCCAGGGTCCATTTCCCTTTTCCACAGAATCTTCCTCCTCTGCTTTGCCCCTTCCCCTCCTTTTCTCTCTCCTGCTTTCTCTTTTCTCCCCTCTTGCAGAGTTTTTTTTTTTTCCTTTCTCTCACCATCTGCCACCTCGTAACTGGAAACTGCCTGTACTTCCCCATTACAAACCAGTTCCTCCACACCTTCCTGCCCTCGCAGAAGAGCAGTTGCAACAGGAGCCCCGCCGGGGAAGAAGCTTCTGCAAGACCAATTCCTGTCCCTCCTACCCTGCCAGACCTGGGGAGCTTCACCCCCTCCAGCAGCGCTAAAAGCAGTGCCAGCCGTGGGGCTGGGAAGGCACTGCTCTCTCCTCCAGACAGACACAGCTTTCCAGCTCCCCACATGGACTTTGTCCTGGAGAGGGTCCCAGGTTTGGCCCCGAGAACCTGAATCCTGTGGGGAGCCTCTGCTGAGGAGGAGGGAAGGATGGAACACCGTGGGGCTGGAGCCATCCCTCACCTGTCCCCTCCTGCCATGTCAGCTCCAGGGCTGGGGACAGCAAAGTGAACCAAGGCCCCCACGAGGGACACAAACCGAGCCAGTCTCTGTCCCCAAGGTGCCACACGGAGGGATCAGCTGTGCCCTGGCCTAAAACAGCCCCAGGAGCGTGCCTGGGCACCTCTCTGGCACTGCCCAAGCCCTTGGATGTGGCAAGGACGTGGCCGTGGCACCTCCCGTGTCCCGCTGTCCCACCCTGCCGAGCCAAGAAAGTGTCACAGGAGCTGTGCCAAGCCTGCCAGGGGCCACCAGCCGTGAGCAGAGGGCTCGGAGCCTGAGGAACCCAGGCCGAGAGTGGGACAAGCCCCAGGAGACGCCGCTTGGCCCGCAGCACCCAGGGGAATGGTTGGCAGCTGGAGCCAAGGCGCAGCACCGGACACGGGGACCAAGGTCCCTTAGCCAAAGGTGACACCTGGTGGTGTGACAAGCACCGTGCCCTCCTCACCCCGACACAGCCGGCCTGGGAGCTGCGTCACTCCGCAGTGCCTTCCTCTTCCTCCTCCTCCTCCCGCAGCCGTCACCCTCGTGCCCTGGGCGACAGCTCCGTCCTGCGGCCCTGCACGGAGCTGGCACAGGGACACCGCACCCCCGGTGGCCTCAGGTCAGGGCTGGCCCTGGAGGGCTCCTGTCAGCTTTGGGGGGACTGCACACCCCCGAGGACAGCTCCCCTCCACCTGCAGGGCCGTTCCAGGATGGGAGGAGGAAGCGGGTGGTGGCATTGTGCCAGGTGCTGGCATGCTCAGCCAGGGTGTCACCATGTTCCCTGTCCTTCCCCCCAGGGATGTGCAGATTCCTCCAGTCCTCGGGCAGAGTCACAGAACCAATGAGGCTGGAAAATCCCTCTGAAATCACGGACTGCAACCGCTCCCCAGCAGTGCCAAGGCCACCAGGAACCCATGTCCCCAAGTGCCACATCCACGTGGCTGTGAACTCCATGTGACTCCACTCCTGCTGCCCTGGAGGGCTGCACAGCCCTGCCTGGGAAGGAATTTCCCCAATATCCACCCTGAGCCTCCCCTGGCCCAGCCTGAGGCCTGAGCTCTCCTCCTGTCCCTGTTCCCTGGCAGCAGAGCCCGACCCCCCCGGCTGTCCCCTCCTGCCAGGGACTTGTGCAGAGCCACAAGGGCCCCCTGAGCCTCCTTTGCTCCAGGCTCAGCCCCTTCAGCCCCTTCCCCAGCTCCATTCTCTTCCCTGGACGTGCTCCAGCTCCCAAAAGTCTCTCTTTGCCCTGAGGGGTCCAAAGCTGAGCCCAGGATTTGGGACACCTCAGCCCTGCCTGCTGCAAGGGACGTGAGGGACCAGCGGGTGACGTGGCAGGGGAGGAGATCTGGGGCCTTGGAGGGCTCACCCAGGGAAAAGACAAGCCAAACAATATCACAGAAATAAAGGAAGCTGTGGGAAAGCTGCCAAGGAATGGCTGCAAGCTCCTGCTATTCCCATATCACCAGAGAGAGCAGATCACTTCCCAGTGAGTGAAGAGAACCCCAGCACCTCCCCAGGTCCCTTTCCTAAGGAGTTTTAGAGCCAAACAACTGCTGGAAGCTTCTTTTCCTGGTCTCTGGAGTAAGGCAGCAGGGACAGGCTCAGTGAATTGGCGGAAGGGGAGGAGAAACAGCAGTGACAGAGCAGGAGCTGCCCTGGCACTGCAGAGCTGGGCCCCCCAGCACTCATCCTGCTGGGACACAGAGCCCAGGCACAGCACTTGCCCTGCAGCCCCGCTCACAATCCCTTGGGAGAGCTTTGTCCAGCCTCACCCGCCTCCCAGCCCTGGGACACAGGCACACACCTCCCAGGGGCTCTGCAAACCACCACCTTCCGGGGGCACAGCCCCAGCACCCCTCCCCACTGAACACCGGGAGCACGAGGGCTGCACGGGGATCAGCTGGGGAGAAGGATCCAAAGGGAAAGGACACAGAGATCCAGGGAGCCCACATCCACAGGGGAAGCCAAATGTGCAGGAGCCACATGGGCACAGAAGCACGTCCCACACAGCCCCAAACCTGGATGTCCTGTCCTGCCCATGGCTGTCAGTGCCCAGTCCAGGACACTCCTGGATGTCCTACCCTGTCCTGTCCATGGCTGTCAGTGCCCAGTCCAGGACACTCCTGGATGTCCTACCCTGTCCTGTCCATGGCTGTCAGTGCCCAGTCCAGGACACTCCTGGATGTCCTGTCCTGCCCATGGCTGTCAGTGCCCAGTCCAGGATACTCCTGCATGTCCTGTCCTGCCCATGTCTGTCAGTTCCCAGTCCAGGACACTCCTGGATGTCCTGCCCATGGCTGTCAGTGCCCAGTCCAGGACACTCCTGGATGTCCTGTCCTGCCCATGTCTGTCAGTTCCCAGTCCAGGATACTCCTGGATGTCCTGCCCATGGCTGTCAGTGCCCAGTCCAGGACACTCCTGGATGTCCTGCACACAGCCCAGGACTCACCACAAACCAGCACAGCACAGAAGCTGCATCCAGGCAATGGGGACAGGAGCCCCTGGATGGATCCTCCACCAGACCTGCTGCCCCCTGACCAGTCCCTGCACCCCCTGACCCTCCCCAGAAAAAAAGCCAGAGCCAGCCTGCTCCACAGAGTCATTCTGGAGCAAAGGGAGAACAACTCCTGCTTCCTGCTGCTCCTAGCCTGCAGGACCAGCAATTCCCAGCACAGGGAAGCCAACTTAGCTTAGAAACAGGCATGGAGAAGGGATGAGCAATCCCAATCCTCAGGGATGCCAACAGTGGTTTCCAATATGATCTCTCAATGAAAACATAACCAGATACTGGGAGGAAATCCATCCCTGGCAGGGTGGGCAGGCCCTGGCACAGGGTGCCCAGAGCAGCTGGGGCTGCCCCTGGATCCCTGGCAGTGCCCAAGGCCAGGCTGGACATTGGGAGCGCCTGGGACAGTGGGAGGTGTCCCTGCCATGGCTGGGGGGGCACTGGGTGGAATTTAAGGTCCATTCCAACCAAAATCGTTCTGTGATTTAATGATAAACCCAGAAAACAGGAAATTAAACGCTTCCTTCCCACTTTGCTTTGGTAAATAATGGATTTTGGTGACTTCTTCCATTTCACCTGCTGCTGTTGGCTCCTTTAGCACCTGTTATTTCACAAGCAAGGACAGTCAAAGCCCTTCAGTGCCAGCCCAGAGCCTCCTGCCAACTCCCAGCAGGGCCCCAGAGCCCCGTCCCAGTCCTGGCATAGCCCCCAGAGCTCCCTCCCAGCTCCCAGCAGAGAGAGAAGAAAGGAAAGTGTCTGTACCTCGGGACTTACTGTGTGTTTCTTAGTCATTCTCCAGAGAATGCAGGTGAGCAGCATGTGGCCCAGGGCCGACGTGATGAACACGATGAAGGCATTTTCATGGATTGCTGGATTGACAAACAACAGGTTTCCTGCTCAGCCCAGGACAGGAGCACAAGGGGAACGTGGGGCAGGATTTGGGAGGGCTTTGTGCTCTGCTGGGAGCCCCAACACCCCAGTGGAGCTGGAACTCCAGTGGGGTCTTTGCAGGAGACAGGCACAGCATGGCTCCACCTGCTCGTGCTGCCTCAGGGCCCCCTGGAAGGGGATGGAAGTGCCTGGAACACTTATCCCAAAGTGCCAGGAGGGTGTTTCTGCGCTCCGGGACCATCGCTTCACACAGCTGTAAACTCAGGGACCCTTGGGAGCAGCTCAGCATTGCCACTGCTGCTCTTGGGATGGGGAAACTGAGGCACGGGGAGGGGGGTGCAGGGTGAGCCAGTCCAAAATCCAGGAAAGTCATCTTCTGGCCCTCTGTATTACCTGCGTGCCCATTAGCAGTCAGCAGCTCATCTGCGGCGCTGAGGTTGCCTCATGCATACCTGGAGTAGCCCAGGTCCAGGATCAGGCTGGGAAAGCAGCTGGAGCAAGGCTAACAGAGCTGCTCCCGAGGCCCCAAACCCCACACAGCCCCTGCACCTTCAGGTGAGATTGCTCTGGAAAGCACTTCCCAGCCCCTTCCCCAGAAACTGAGCCTCAGGCTCAACTCCCAGCCACCTGAAGTGCAGGAATGACGGTCCCCATGTGCCCTCTGCCTGCCAGGGGAAGGGCAGCACGCGAGGAGAGAGGTACCAGCAGGTGGGAGAGGTCAGGCCGGGCCGTCCCGCAGGGCTGATTAACCTGAGCACGGCAGCTCAGGGCTGACACTTTCCCCACAGCCAGGGATTAGTCTGGGACGAGGATCCCAGGAAATGGGTCAGCCTCGGCTCCCGGGGCTCTCTGCCCGCTCACACCTCGGGCTCCCCTCCCAGGGCTCTGCACGGGGCCGGGCCGGGCTGGCCCAGGTAGCCAAACCTCAAAGCTGCACCTGCATTTCCAAGGGCAGGGGCTGGAGAAGTCCCCGGGGCAGGTCAGGCTGCAGACCCTGCCGTGAGGAAACACTGCCAGAGGCAGGGCAGGGACACCACACCATGGGGACAGGGAATGCTGCAGGAGACAAGGAGCTGGGCAGGGACAGGCCCCAGACCACAGACCTCCATCAGCAGGAGGTTCCTGTCCTGCCATCCCGGTCACTGGGCTCCACCACAGAACATCCTCACCCCAAAGGCTGGGGGAGACCCTGGGACTGTTCACAGCACCACAGCCCTGAATCCCAGAATGGTTTGTGTTGGGAGGGACCTTAAAAACCTTTTCATCCCAACCCCTGCATGGCAGGGACACCTCCCACTGTCCCAGCTGCTCCCAATGTCCAGCCTGGCCTTGGGCACTGCCAGGGATCCAGGGGCAGCCTCAGCTGCTCTGGCAATTCCATCCCAGCCCCTGCCCACCCTGCCAGGGAACAATTCCTGCCCCAGATCCCAAGATCCAGCCCTGCCCTCTGCCACTGGCAGCCATTCCCTGGCTCCTGGCACTCCATTCTTTGTTCAAAGTCCCTCTCCAGCCCACAGCTGGACACAATATCCATCATCACCTTCCTGCTGTGCAGGGAAAGCCAACACATTACTGTCCTGCTGGTACATTCCAGCATGGGGTTTGTTCCACTGCAACAGCACCACCTTGCTGGCTCCAGCATTTCAGTGCTCTCCAGTTAATCCCTGCTGCCTCCTCCAGATTTTAGGATGAAACAGCAGCTGGAATTCAGCACTGGCACTTTTGTTCTTTTGAGATGAGACCATGTGGGGGAAGAGAATTTCCCAGGCTGTTGTGGCCACGTTTTGGACACATGGATTTAACCTGAAACACTCCGATTCTGTGTCCAGGAATGATTAGAGGGCTGGAGCCTCTCTGCTCTGCAGCCAGGCTGGGAGAGCTGGGGGTGCTCAGCTGGAGAGGAGAAGCTGCAGGGAGAGCTCAGAGCCCCTTGCAGGGCCTGAAGGGGCTCCAGGAGAGCTGCAGAGGGACTGGGGCCAAGGGCTGCAGGGCCAGGAGCCAGGGAATGGCTGCCAGTGGCAGAGGGCAGGGCTGGATCTTGGGATCTGGGGCAGGAATTGTTCCCTGGCAGGGTGGGCAGGGGCTGGGATGGAATTGCCAGAGCAGCTGGGGCTGCCCCTGGATCCCTGGCAGTGCCCAAGGCCAGGCTGGACATTGGGGCTGGGAGCTGCACTCCACTGCAGGTGGGTTGTGAGGATTCTTCCCAGTCCAAACCTGTGTGGCATTCTGTGATTCTCTGACATTTTCCCCAGGAATTGCTGGGGAAGGTGTATGAAGGCAGCTGGAGCAGAGCCAGCTCAGAGCCCAGCCTGGCTGTGGGATGGAGGGGAAGCAGGACGACCTCAGGTAAAATCAAGCGCCACGGCCTGGTCCAGGCTCCGTCCCCAGCCTGAACCCAGGGCTTCAATCAAGTCTCAGCAACCAAGAACCGTGGGAAGAGCATGGCTATTTGCACATCATTCCTCTGTAACTACTGACTTTACTGCAATCTCTGGGGGGTTTTCACTGGCTTTTCTCTCCAGACTGCCTCATGGCAAAGCAGTGGCCCAAGGAAGGGCAGGGCAGGGCGGGGCGGGGCAGGGCGGGAGTGACACCTACCATAGTTTTCAGTGGAGGACACGTAGGTGAGGATGAGGAGGGCGAAGTTCTCGAGCAGGTTGAGCAGCAGGGTGACGTGGCACAGGCGCAGGTAGCGGGGGTGGGGGCAGTGGCAGCTCTGGTAGTGGTTCCAGTAGGCCACGGCCACGAGGACGCGCGGGGCCGAGTGCAGGCCGATGCACAGGCGCCACACGTAGCGCTGCGGCGTCTCGCCCCCGATGGCCGCGCTGATGGACGGCAGGTAGTTGGGCACCTGTGGGGACACGGGCTCGTGGGGACAGGCACCCGGCACAGCCTCGCAGCCAGCCTCTTCCAGACACTGAAACGGTCCTTCTTGAAATTCTAAAGGAGTTTATTCCTATTCCCAAAGCAAGGGAATGTATCACGGCAGTGCCCCTGGTCCATCCCACGGGGTCATGGACCCCACAGCTCTGCTGGGGCAGTCCTGGGGTGCTGGGGGCCCTGCCCAGATATCTGCTCAGGTTTCTTGCCTTTACACTCTTGATCGTCCACAGAATCCCAGAATGGTTTTGATTGGAAGGACCTTAAGGCCCAGGGACACCTCCCACTGTCCCAGGAGCTCCCAATGTCCAGCCTGGCCTTGGGCACTGCCAGGGATCCAGGGGCAGCCCCAGCTGCTCTGGCAATTCCATCCCAGCCCCTGCCCACCCTGCCAGGGAACAATTCCTGCCCCAGATCCCAAGATCCAGCCCTGCCCTCTGCCCCTGGCAGCCATTCCCCCTTTCCTGATACTCCAAGCCTTGCTGAATTCTCCTGCTGCTGTGAGATAACTCCTGCCCTCCATTCCCAGCTCCTGTCCTGAAAGCCCTGGGGAGGAGCCCAATCTCATCCCACATGGAGCTCCAGGCCCTCCCTCCCCAGACACCTGTGGCTCCTCTGAACCCCAGCAGACCTGGGGACAGCAGCTCTGGACCAACCCCTCCCCAGGACGATGCATTTCCCTTCAGCTTCCCCACCTCAATTCCTCACTGCAATAACCCCAGTGTGCCCAGTCCAGACACCAGCCTGACCAGTCTGTGCTGCCCTCAGTCCCAGCACAAAGCCAAAGCTGCTGCTGCTGCTGTCATTCCAGAAGCATCCCAAGGGCAATGAAACAATGCAGCTGGGTCTGCATTCTGTAACACTCGTGGGGGGAAAGCCCAAGAGAGGAGCCCAGAAGGACACAGGGGAGAGGAATCCAGAAGGAGGAACAGGAACCCAAGAGAAGGGAGCCCAGGAGGAGGGAGAGGAAACCCACAAGGACACAGGAGTTGTGTTACCCCCCAGGAATATGGGGTTTTCCCACAGGAGTCTCTCACCCCACAGTGGGTCGCAGTTGTCTCACGGAAGTTGAAGAGCAGAGACCAGATGACGCAGAAGAGGAACCCAAAGAGGGGGCAGAACACAGTCCCGAGGGCCAGCGTGGTGAAACGCAGCCGGAACAGGATCCCGTCCCGATCCAGCGGCAGCGGGACCTGCAGCATCCTGGAAACCTGGAAATAAACCAGCAGATGTCTGACTGGGGTGCTCTGTCCTGCTCCAGGAGGGTTACAGGGTGGGGATCAGCCACAGGCTGGGCTTGATGGCCCTTTCTGAAACTCAGTGATTCTGGGATTCTGTCCAGCCCCAAACAGCCCTGGGCAGGGACAGACACACAGCTCAGCCCCTCACATCCCCTGTGACCCCAAACACAGCTCAGCCCCTCACACCCCGTGTGACCCCAAACACAGCTCAGCCCCTCACACCCCCTGTGACCCCAAACACAGCTCAGCCCCTCACACCCCCTGTGACCCCAAACACAGACACAGCTCAGCCCCTCACACCCCCTGTGACCCCAAACACAGCTCAGCCCCTCACACCCCCTGTGACCCCAAACACAGCTCAGCCCCTCACACCCCATGTGACCCCAAACACAGCTCAGCCCCTCACACCCTGTGTGACCCCAAACACAGCTCAGCCCCTCACACCCCGTGTGACCCCAAACACAGCTCAGCCCCTCACATCCCCTGTGACCCCAAACACAGCTCAGCCCCTCACACCCTGTGTGACCCCAAACACAGCTCAGCCCCTCACACCCCGTGTGACCCCCATGGACACAGCTCAGCCCCTCACACCCCCTGTGACCCCATGGACACAGCTCAGCCCCTCACACCCCGTGTGACCCCATGGACACAGCTCAGCCCCTCACACCCTGTGTGACCCCAAACACAGCTCAGCCCCTCACACCACCTGTGACCCCAAACACAGACACAGCTCAGCCCCTCACACCCCCTGTGACCCCAAACACAGCTCAGCCCCTCACACCCCGTGTGACCCCAAACACAGACACAGCTCAGCCCCTCACACCCCGTGTGACCCCAAACACAGCTCAGCCCCTCACACCACCTGTGACCCCAAACACAGCTCAGCCCCTCACACCCCCTGTGACCCCATGGACACAGCTCAGCCCCTCACACCCCGTGTGACCCCAAACACAGCTCAGCCCCTCACACCCCGTATGACCCCAAACACAGCTCAGCCCCTCACACCCCCTGTGACCCCATGGACACAGCTCAGCCCCTCACACCACCTGTGACCCCAAACACAGCTCAGCCCCTCACACCCCCTGTGACCCCATGGACACAGCTCAGCCCCTCACACCCCCTGTGACCCCATGGACACAGCTCAGCCCCTCACACCCCGTGTGACCCCAAACACAGCTCAGCCCCTCACACCCCGTGTGACCCCATGGACACAGGATGGGCAGCAGGGACAGGCAGCCATAGGAAATGCCATTGTGGGGACACAGGAGCCTCGGGACTGACGGGCAGCAGGGAGCAGGGCCAGGGCTGGCTGTTCCCTGCAGCCCTCCAGAGGGATCTGGCAGGACGGGCACGTGAACCCTGTCCCGTGCGATCCGTCCAGACCTTTCCCTGCGCTCGGGGCAGCGCTGACACAGCCGGACCCCACTGTAGGTCCTGCCAGGAGCCGCAGCTCCTCTGGCACAGCCCGGCCCCACAACCCTGCCCCACAGCCCAGCCCCACAGCCACAGCCCTGCCCCACAGCCACAGCCCGGCCCCACAGCCACAGCCCTGTCCCACAGCCCTTCTCCACAGCCACAGCCCGGCCCCACAGCCCTGCCCCACAGCCACAGCCTTGCCCCACAGCCACAGCCCGGCCCCACAGCCCGGCCCCACAGCCACAGCCCTGCCCCACAGCCACAGCCCTGCCCCACAGCCCGACCCCACAGCCACAGCCTTGCCCCACAGCCCTTCCCCAAAGCCACAGCCCAGCCCCACAGCCACAGCCCAGCCCCACAGCCACAGCCCTGCCCCACAGCCACAGCCCTGCCCCACAGCCCGACCCCACAGCCACAGCCCTGCCCCACAGCCCTGCTCCACAGCCCGACCCCACAGCCACAGCCCGGCCCCACAGCCACAGCCCTGCCCCACAGCCTGGCCCCACAGCCACAGCCCTGCCCCACAGCCTGGCCCCACAGCCACAGCCTTGCCCCACAGCCACAGCCCGGCCCCACAGCCACAGCCCGGCCCCACAGCCACAGCCCTGCCCCACAGCCCGGCCCCACAGCCACAGCCCTGCCCCACAGCCACAGCCCAGCCCCACAGCCACAGCCCTGCCACACAGCCACAGCCCTGCCCCACAGCCCTGCCCCACAGCCACAGCCCGGCCCCACAGCCACAGCCCTGCCCCACAGCCCTTCCCCACAGCCCTGCCCCACAGCCCGGCCCCACAGCCACAGCCCTACCCCACAGCCACAGCCCAGCCCCACAGCCCTGCCCCACAGCCCTTCCCCACAGCCACAGCCCTGCCCCACATCCACAGCCCGGCCCCACAGCCCGGCCCCACAGCCACAGCCCTGCCCCACAGCCCTGCCCCACAGCCCGGCCCCACAGCCACAGCCCGGCCCCACAGCCCTGCCCCACAGCCACAGCCCTGCCCCACAGCCCTGCCCCACAGCCCTGCCCCACAGCCCGTGCTTGCCCCGCCGCACCCGGCCCTGCATGGGCAGCGCTGCCTGGAGCTGGGCCAGGGCAGGCTCAGGCTGGAGATCAGGGCAAGGCTCTTCTTTCCCCACAGGCTGCTGGCACTGCCCAGGCTTCCCAGGGAATGGGCACGGCCCCGAGGCTGCCAGAGCTCCAGGAGCATCCAGGGATGCCCAGGCTGGGCTTGTTGGGGGGTCTGGGCAGGGCAGGGGGGCACTGGGGGATCCCTGGGGTTCATTCCCTCAGGACAATCCATGACTCTGGCTGCAGGATCGGGGCAGCACAAGCCCCACACAACAGGAGAGCCGGGCTTTGCCAGGTCGGGACAGGGCCTGGCAGACACTCAGAACAGGGGTCCCGCAGCCCAGGGCTCCCTCAGCCCCAGGGGATCAGGCTGCGATGGATCCCCCCTCAGCAGCGCCCGGCTGCGGGACAAATCCGATTTATGGACAATCCCATACGATGGATTATGCCCATCTGGGCAGTGCCCCAGGGCAGCACGGCCACTCTGCCCTGCCAGCACCACACTGAGGGACCAAACCCCAGCGGAGGGACCGACCCCAATCACCGAGGGGCCACAGAAGGCCGGGCTCAGCCCCATGCAGGCTGCCGGGCACCGAGGCAGGGAATTACTTGAGGATAAAGAGGACAAGAAAGGGAAGCTCCAAAGGGCCGGGAGTGGGTGTGGAGGGGGATCCCCGGCCGGCCCAGGCTCCCCTCCCCGGGACTCGAGGAGCCCCCCAAGGGCTCCCCACGGTGTGGGATGGAGCCCCCCAAACCCTGTCCCTCCCTCGGGGGCTCGGCCACAGCCCCCTGTGCCGTGGGGACACCCCACAACAGGAGCCCCGCAGTCTCTGCCCTACCTCCCCCCAAACAGGACAAATAAAAGGAAAATATTTTGTATCAAGTGTTGAATGGCCCCGATCTGTCCTGCAGGAGAGGCTGCACCACCCCGAGACCTGCCCCGGGTACCCACACCCCCCTGAGACCCCCTCCCCGGGCACCCCTATTCCCCCTCCGCAGTGAGCGACCCCTCGGAGCTCCCCACATCCCCCAGAGACCCTCCCTGGGACCCCCTCCCCACAAACCGCCTGTTCCTCAGTGCCGCACTCCCGACAGTGCCGCACTCCGGACAGCCCCCTCACCGCTCAGCCCCCCTCGCGCTGCTCCATGGCCCGGCCCGGCAGCCCCACCACGCCTCCTCCGCCTTTTCCGCCTCCTCCTCTTCCTCCCTTTCTTCCGCCTCTTCCTCCTCCCGCCCCACAACCCCGCTGCGGCCCCTTTAAGGGGCGGGGCCCAGCTCCCGCGCGCCGGGACACACGATTGGTCCTCGCGGCAGAAGCCCCGCCCCCTCAAACGCCCCGGATGTCGGGGCGGCGCCGCGGCACTGGCCGTTCTGGACCCTTCCGCGGCGCCAAGCCCCGCCCCCTCCTCGGCCTGTCTGGCCAATGGGCGCTCCGTGCGCTGAGCCGCTAGCCCAATCAGCGTTGATCTGAGGGCGAGGGACGGGGGGCGCGGCCAATGGAAGGCGGAAGCAAGGCGAGAGGGGCGGGGCCGAGGCGGCGCGCGGGGGAGGCCGGGAGTGCGCGCGCGGGCTGTGACGCAGCTGCGGCCCCGTGAGGCGGCGGCGGCACCGCGGGCCCGACCCGGCCCGGCCGCTCCGAGCGGCGCTTCCCGGCACCTGCGGCGAGCACCGCGGCCTGCTAGGCCTGCCCTGCCCGCCACCTGCGGTAAGCACCGCGGCCTGGCCACCCTGCCCTGCTCGGCATGGCTGTGGCGCCGCCGCCGGGCCTTTTGTGCCGGGAGACCGGGTGATCCCGGGGTGGGGGGGTACGCGGGAGGCCCCGGGACGGAGGAAGGGCTGGAGGGAAGCGGAAGGCCGTGAGTGGGTGGGATTTCTCGGCAGCCCGGCTCTCTCCGGAGTATCTGCCCGTTTTGGGGAGTTTTTAGGCCTTTTTGGTTGTGCCGGTGTGGGTCCGGGTGGAGATTCCGGGTGTTTCCCACGGGGGATACGCGGCTCTGAATGCGGGTAACGGCCCGGCTGTCTCCGGGGCCGGGAGTTATTTATTGCCGTGTTAATCAGTTGGAGTTTAAAGTTATGTTGGTTACATGTGACTGAAAGTTATGTTGATGATGTAGGTTTCTTTGGGTGGTTTTAGGGGCATTTTGTGCTGTTCTTGTTAAACTTCAATTGGAGCCCTTTGGCGCGAAGGGTCCTTCCTCAGCGAGTGGGGAGAGCGATGTTTGTGTAAAACTCTCGAGTTTTGCTAATTCTGGTCCAGCTCTTGAGTTCGCACAATCCCAGGATCCAGGGGCTGGAAAAGCCCTCGCAGCCCAGGGAGTCCCAGCTGTGCCCGATGCCCACCTTGTCCCCAGCCCAGAGCCCTGAGTGCCACGTCCAGCCCTTCCTTGGGCACCTGCAGGGATGGGCACTGCAAAGCTCCCTGGGCAGCCCCTGCCAAGGCCTGAGCTCCCTTTCCATGGGCAAATTCCTGCTGCTGCCCAGCCTGAGCCTCCCCTGGCCCAGCCTGAGGCCTGAGCTCTCCTCCTGTCCCTGTTCCCTGGCAGCAGAGCCCGACCCCCCCGGCTGTCCCCTCCTGCCAGGGACTTGTGCAGAGCCACAAGGGCCCCCTGAGCCTCCTTTGCTCCAGGCTGAGCCCCTTTCCCAGCTCCCTCAGCCCCTCCTGGGGCTCCACACCCTTCCCAGCTCTCCTCCAGCCCCTCCAGGTTCCTCTTTCTCTGAGGAGTCAGAGCTGGACACAGCTCTCGAGGTTCAGGGAGGGAGGGGTGGGTGTGAAGTGCAGCAAAATGCATACTCTGGGAGGGGGCATCTTTCCATAACTTGTTTTTTCTCAGAAAATGATTTCTCAGGTTTCTTCTTAGGTAGAGTTTGATGTTTAGTGATCTCAGAGCAGTGACTTAGAAAAGAGGAACCATGGAAAATGAGGGTCTTGTGGATTTGCAGATAAAGCTGAAAGTCCCAACACTGGACAGCTGGAAAGCACAGGTGATTTTTATCTGGCCTGAAAGGGAGACTTGCACTGGGGCAAGGGGAGACTGCTGAAAATACTTTATAGGAGTGAAGAGGTGTGTTTGGGAGCAGGTCCTAGTGGAGAGGGAGCTGTGGGGGTCAGCCTGGAGAAACGGATGTGCAGGGTGCACCTTTCCACTCTTTGTAACTCCCTAACAGGAGGCTCAGGGTGGGCATCAGCAGGAATTTGCCCATGGAAAGGGAGCTCAGGCCTTGGCAGGGGCTGCCCAGGGAGCTTTGCAGTGCCCATCCCTGCAGGTGCCCAAGGAAGGGCTGGACGTGGCACTCAGGGCTCTGGGCTGGGGACAAGGTGGGCATCGGCCACAGCTGGGACTCCCTGGTCTGCGAGGGCTTTTCCAGCCCCAGGGATTCCATGGGAGATGGTGAGGAGGGCTCAGGGGGCTGTGTTACCCGGTGCCAGAGGAGCTCTCCCAGGAGTTCTCACAGTTTGGGGAACTCTGCGAGTTTGTCAGAACATTTTTTACCGGGATCATTTCACTGAAGTTCCTCTTCCTTCTTTGACTAATGAAGCCTGTAAGGATTTGCCTGTGGAAATGTGCAGACCCTTAACACTCCAGCATTGTGGTGTGTGTCTGTTGGAGTGGTTGGAGGTGACAGAAATTATCTTTTTTAGTTTTTCTGTCAGTGAAGTGTGGGATTGGGCTGATTTAGTCTCCAGCTGTTCAGGGATGATGGAAGGCTGTGGCTGCTCCCAGTCTGGATTTGGCTATTCCCAGAAAGTGCTGTTGGTGCTAGGGAAACAAACACTTGAGTTTCCAGGATGGGCAGATGGATGTGGAGATTTCCCTGCAGGAGGCTGTGCTGGGCAGTGCCCAGTCCCTCTGTGCTTGCCTTGGCTGGGAGGAGGTGAAGGGAGCTGCCAAACCTGGGCACAGGGGATGGGCAGCTTTGGCTTTAACTGGAATTGTTGGCTTTGGGAATTTTCGTGGTGTGGGCTGTTCTTGGATTGCTCATGTTCTTAGTTCTGCAGTGCTGTGTGTGGAGTACCTGGGAATGTGGGGGAATTCCTTCATTTCCTGCTGAATATGGAAGAGGTGGGGCAATACTAGCATTTTTTTTGTTACTAGGACATTGTTTTAGTAATGCATATTATTTTCTGATTAGTATTGTCATTTTCTTCTGGCTAATATGTTTTTTCTTGGATGATTACACCTGTTATTTTTGGTTAACATAGCATTTTGGGGGATAATACTGACTTTTTTAACATCAGTGTTTTTTGCCTAATATGGCTTTTTTGGGTTAATATGGCATTTTGGTTTTTTAGTTCTAGTTTGGTTGTTTTGTTTGTTTTTTTTTGTTATAGTACTGCCATTTGGGGGATAATGTAAACTTTTCTGGGGGGAGTACTGGCTTTTTTTGTTAATCTGACACGGTTTTGGCTAATCTGTAATTTTCAGTGGTGAAGCTGTAGGAAAACACCCCACAACTCCCTGATAGTGCACCTGAGGAGCTGTGGGGATTGTGCTGGGCTTGTTGACAAACTGAGAGGGTTGGAGCAGAGTTTGTACCTGTTTGTGCTTGGGGAGGAGGTTGAGCAGAGGCAGCAGGGAATGTGCTGTAATTAAACCATGGGGGTTGGAAGGGGAATTGGGCCCAGCAGAACTCCCTGGAACAGCAGCTGCTGGGAAGTGCAGAAGTGGCGAGCAGAGGAAGAGTGGATTCCTGTAATCCCTGTGCCGTGCATTCCCCTCTGTCCTGTCTGAAGCAGTTGGCAAAGAGGGTGGAACAGGAAAAGCAGTCCTGGAAACCCCCAGGATTGCTGTGGGACGCAGGCTGAGATGGGCAGGAACTCCAGCCATAATTAAGGGTGACAATTTTCGGGACAGTGATGTTTAGTGACAGCTCCTCAGCTGTGGTGTCACTGCAGTGTTGGTGCCCTTGGCCCCCCGGGGTTCTGGCAGGGTTTGGAATCACACAGTGCCATGGGGCTGGTGCATTCTGGTGGGATTGCTGCCCTCGGCAGTGAGGGACATGGAAAATCAGCTTTCAATAAAACACCAATTCTGCTTTCCAGGTCTAGGAAGGAAACCTGATATATCCCGAAAATGTTTAACAAATCCTTTGGAACTCCATTCGGAGGCAGCACCGGCTTTGGCACAACTTCAACTTTTGGGCAAAGTAAGTAAAATATCTAAGGTGGTTTTGAATGAGGTGCCTGTTCCTGGGTGCAGCTCAGGGAATCCCATGGAGATGGTTGATCCCTCATGGGATGGAATTGGGGAGCTGCTGGGTGCTCCAGCTGGCTTGGGTGAGGTTCAGGAGCCTGAGGCTTCACCCCGAACCAAGCTTAAAGTTTGGGCAGACAACCAGGATTCCATGTCTGCTGTGGAAACTTCCTCTGTAGGAATGCAATGCTTAGGGAAGGTGGTGTCTCTGGGGTTTTCTGGGGCTGGAAGAGATCAGTGCTGGGTTTGTTGGGAAGGCTTGGGAGGAAGAGCTGTGTGTTTGAGGGGTGTTTGTGGAGCTGCAGCCTGAGGGGGCTCTCTGGGCTCTGCTTGCAGATGCCGGCTTTGGTACGAGCAGCGGAGGAGCCTTCGGGACGTCGGCCTTTGGCTCCAACAACACCACGGGCAGCCTCTTTGGGAGCACGCAGACAAAGCCAGGTACTGCCCTGGGGACAGAGGGAAAACCACCAAACCAAACCAGGCAATCCCCAACAAAAAATAACCAAATGCCCTCCCAAGCCCAGAGCAAGAACCTGTCCAAGCCCCCAAGCACAGGAGGTTGTGAAGGATTAACAGCCTGTTTCTGTCTGCAGGAGGGTTGTTTGGCTCAACCACATTCAACCAGCCAGCCACCTCCTCCACCAGCACTGGCTTCGGGTTTGGAACGTCCACTGGAACGTCAAACAGCCTCTTTGGAACCACCAGCACTGGTGGAAGCCTCTTCTCATCCCAGAATAATGCCTTTGCACAGAACAAACCAGCTGGTTTTGGAAGTGAGTGGGACAGCCCCTCTGCTGTTGGGTGGGAGAGCAGTGGGAGTGTACGTGGGGGCTGGGACAGGGGTCAGGGTGGGCCCAGGGGGTTTCTCCTGAGGGATACAGTGACACCCCTGTGCCCACAGAGCCGGGGGGAGCCCACATGCTCCTGAATCTGTTGCTGTGATGCCAGCCCTAAATTTTAAATTAAATTGCCAAAGGTGGTTGGCTGGAGTTTTTTATCCTGAAATCTCTTTTAGTACTGTTTGATTTTAGGTTTTTATTCTGTGACAGAGCAGTTACAGTTGGTTTTGTCTGTGGCAGGAAGAGACAGGGAGTGCTGTTAAACTCTTCTGTAATTGCATGAGGCAAAAACAACTGTTTGCAGCACCTTCTGAAAAGAGAAAATGAGCCTCACTGATTCTCTTTATTATAAAATGATTGTATTAATTTCTTCCTGCTTGTCAGTAGTAGAAGGAAACTGACTGCTGTGGTTTGTCTGGTGTTTCTGAGTTAGGGACACTTCTGCAGCAGAGAACTGCGCTAGCAGCACCATCAGCTTCCAGCTTTGCTGTCAAATTATTTTTCCCAACTGTTTTTCCCATTTTCAAACCAGTTTCTAATTTGAATCAAGCATTAGGCTTTAAGTTTTATATTTTGGGTTTGTTTTAATACTGATGTTGCGATGTTTTTATGCTTTATTCAGACTTTGGTACGAGCACCAGCAGTGGAGGGCTCTTTGGGACCACCAACACCACTTCCAACCCCTTTGGGAGCACATCTGGCTCTCTCTTTGGCCCAACCAGCTTTACTGCTGCTCCAACTGGCACCACTATTAAATTTAATGTAAGTTCTGCTTTTTCTTCTTAATCACTGTGGGAAGTATTCAGTTTTGCATTCTTTGGTGTGATGTCTTGGTCACTGAAATGAAAACAGAAGATGAAGTGCAAGTGTTGTGAAATTATTTGGAAAGATCCCTTCTCAACACTGTAGAGTTTGAGGCTTGCTGGGTTTAGAGCTGTGCTAATGCTGAAGGAGTACAGGAGCTCCTAAAGCTGAGCCTTCCCTGGAAGTGCTGTGGAGCTCAAGGTGATCCTGGGCAAATGCTGGCATCAGTAAGGGTTGGAGACATGTAGGGATGGGTCAGAATGAGCACAGCTCTCCTGAGGCAGGCTGGCTTTGGGAATGGGACCTGGAAGGAGAGCAGTGGTGTCCTGCTTCCTCTGGACGAGTCCCCTTTAAGACAGGATTCAGTAACTGCTGTGAAGTTGTGTGGCAGTTGGACCTGGAGGGTGGCCCAGCAGAGAGGCTTTGAGGAACTGGGCTAACTGGGGCCTGCTGGAAGAGGGACTCCTTTCCCCAAAAACTTGTTCAGGCAGCTCTCATCCCTCTTCATTTCCTGACTGAGCTCTGATGTAAGACTGAGGCTTTGGGGGTAGAGCAGTGGTGCTGCCTGGGCTCTTGCAGTGCTGCTGATTTGTACTTCCATATCACTGTTAAAAAAAGTGAAATCTGTGCAGAGCTCCAGGATTTGTGCCAGAAGCTGAGGTAAACTGCTTTTAAAGTGAAACCAAAAGCAGAATTGCTGGGAGTTGTTTTGAGTGTTCCTGGGGCAAATTCCACTGTTGATCATCATTGAACACACCTGGGTGAGGCCTCAGCTGTACAGACAATGATGGAATTATAAAACCGTTAAATCACACAAGGTTTGGGTTGGAAGGGGCCTCAGAGCCCACCCAGTGCCCCCCAGCCATGGCAGGGACACCTCCCACTGTCCCAGCTGCTCCCAATGTCCAGCCTGGCCTTGGGCACTGCCAGGGATCCAGGGGCAGCCCCAGCTGCTCTGGCAATTCCATCCCAGCCCCTGCCCACCCTGCCAGGGAACAATTCCTGCCCAAGATCCCAAGATCCAGCCCTGCCCTCTGCCCCTGGCAGCCATTCCCTGGCTCCTGGCCCTGCAGCCCTTGGCAATTGTCTCTCTCCAGCTTTCCTGGGGCTCCTTCAGGCCCTGCAAGGGGCTCTGAGCTCTCCCTGCAGCTTCTCCTGTCCAGGTGAGCACCCCCAGCTCTCCCAGCCTGGCTCCAGAGGGCTCCATCCCTGGAGCAGCTCTGTGGTTCCTCTGGACGTGTTCCTAGAGCTCCACATCCTCCTGCTCTTGGGCCCCAGGGCTGGAGGCTCTGCAGGTGGGGTCTTACCGAGCAGAGCATCACCCAGAGCCTCAGCTCTGTGCTTAGGTGTAGGATTTTCCAGGATCTGCAGGGAGTTGTGGCTGTGTTCCCCCAAGTCTGTCTGGATTTTAACCTGGCCCTTCCTCCCTTCCTGGCAGCCCCCGACCGGCACCGACACCATGGTGAAATCCGGCGTCAGCACCAACATCAACACCAAGCACCAGTGCATCACTGCCATGAAGGAGTACGAGAGCAAGTCCCTGGAGGTCAGTGCAGGGGCACACAGCCGTAGCCTGGGCCTTTCTGGGCCACACTTACTGTCTGTGCTCATTAATGGAAATATATTAATGACCTCCAAGATCTGCATCACACACGAGGGGTGTTGTAAAGTAAAGCACTTGATGCAACGCCACCTTAATTGCAGTTGGGTTTAAATGTTAATGCAGGTCTGGATGAGCTGAAATTCCATCTTGTCACAAGGACATGAGATCCTGTTGGGAACAGCCCTGCTCTGCTGAGGAAACAGCAGGATCTCAGAGCTCAGTTGTTTATTATAAACTAGTGTTCCCAAGCATTTAACCTGAGGCCTTCCCATTTGGGGTGGTTTGTTTGACCCTTCAAAACAGATGGCTTATAAAAAGATCTGGAAAAGCTCTGGGAAGTCAGATTGAAGTCCCAACATAGATCTAAGTTCAGGTTTGGTATCCTTGTTTTTAAAAATGTGGATATTGCAGCTTTTCTTGAGCCTTCACCTTGGTGCAGATTGGGTGCTGTGTGAGTGTAGTAAGGACACTTGCCTGCCCTTGTCCTGTGTAAAAAGAGCTGGATTTTCCTCTAGGAACTCCGCTTGGAAGACTACCAGGCAAATAGGAAAGGGCCCACGAATCCTGTCGGAGCAGGGGCAACTGCTGGCTTGTTTGGCTCTTCCACTGCCACCTCCAGCACAGCCACAGGACTTTTTGGCTCTTCCACTACCAATACAGGCTTTTCCTATGGACAGAATAAAACTGCTTTTGGAACCAGTAAGTACTGCTGGCCCTGGCCTTCCTGTGAGTGCATGTGCAAATATTCTGTTAAACCATTTAAAATTCTGTGATGCAAAACGTTGGAACACTGCTGTGAGCTCAGAGTTGTGCTGGTTGTATTGCCAACATTCACTGGTGGAGCTCCTTGACACAGGAATCTGTTTTCTTACTTTTGCTTGGGAAAATTCAATCAACAATTGGATTTTTATTAGGTTTTAGTGCTAACTGAAACAAAAATAGATCATAAAATCCCTGAATGATTTAGGTTAGAAGCGACCTTGAAGCTCACCCAGTTTCACCCCTGCCATGGCAGGGACACCTCCCACTGTCCCAGGAGCTCCCAATGTCCAGCCTGGCCTTGGGCACTGCCAGGGATCCAGGGGCAGCCCCAGCTGCTCTGGGCACCTGTGCCAGGGCCTGCCCATCCTCATGGGGAGGGGTTTTTTCCTAATAATGGATATTTGGGTTGGGAGGGACCTCAAATCCCACCCATTCCCAGCCCTGCCATGACAGGGACACCTCCCACTGTTCCAGGAGCAAATTTGTGGAATTTGACTGTAAACAGATCCAAATCCCCCAGGCTGTAGGAATGGAAGTGGTTGTTGGATGAGCAGAGGTGGGACCCAGGGAGCATCTGGAGCTGGGCCAGGGCAGGCTCAGGCTGGAGATCAGGGCAAGGCTCTTCTTTCCCCACAGGCTGCTGGCACTGCCCAGGCTCCCCAGGGAATGGGCACGGCCCCGAGGCTGCCAGAGCTCCAGGAGCATCCAGGGATGCCCAAGCTGGGCTTGTTGGGGGGTCTGGGCAGGGCAGGGGGGCACTGGGGGATCCCTGGGGGCTCATTCCCACTGAGGACATTCTGTGTCCTTTTTTCCTGTGTGAATGTGGGATCTGCTGGCTCTGGTCTCTAACTCCCGTTGGTGTCCCAGGTACGACCGGCTTTGGCACCGGCACCACCGGGGGGCTCTTTGGGCAGCAGTCGCAGACCACGAGTCTGTTCAACAAACCCTTCGGCCAGGCCACCACCACGCAGAACACCGGCTTCTCCTTCGGGGGCACCAGCACCCTGGGCCAGCCCAACACCAACACCATGGTAAGGGGGCTGGGAACGGGGCCTGCAGGATTGGGATGTTCCTCAGACTCCACTGCAGTGTGGTAAAAGCAGGATGCTGAGCTCTGAGGGCTGCCCTGGAGTGAGGAGCCTCCTGGCAGTCAGCTTTGTTCCTGGCAAACAGCAACAGTCAGCTGTTCACAAATCGTGTTCCCACTCACCTCCTCAAGCAGCTGCTCTCTAGCAGCTCCCGTGCTTCTGATCATTCTCACACAGATAATGTCATTCCCTGATGAGCCTTCTATGGGAATTAGTGTCCTGGGCTTTCTGGTGACAAATGAGCAGCATTTGTGGGCTTTTGTGACTGTAGTTGTAACTTGTGTAACTAGAGGCTTTGGCTCCAGATATCCCAAGTTCTTTGTGAATTTGTTGACTTGTCCCAGAAAACCCTGTGAAATGTTTCTTTTCCATCTCCCTTGCTCAAAGTGATGAGGAGATTGCAATATCCTTTAAATTGTGGAGCATAAGTTTTTTTGGCTTTTTTTAATTTCTTTTTAGTAACTGATTTCTTGGAGGGGAACTAAAGCTTCTGGAATGCTCTTCAGCCCTCCTCTTCCCCCAGCACGAGGGCAAATGTAGCGTTGTTTTATTGCCTGATTTTGTGTGTTGGATCTGTTGTCAGTGCTGGACTTGGAAAAGCCTGGGAGCGTTACCTTAACCTGGTTCCTGTTTGTAGGGTCTCTTTGGGGTCACCCAGCCCTCACAGCCTGGAGGCCTTTTTGGGACAGCTGCCAATACAAATGCTGGGACTGGATTTGGAACGGGAACTGGCCTTTTTGGACAAGCCAACACAGGATTTGGGGTTGGTGGTTCGGTATGTCTGTGCCTTTGTGATAAAGAGAGAAAGCCAAGCAGAGCCCTGTTCTGGGGTGCTGAGCTTCACAGAAGTTGTGTTAGCTTAGGAATTACCATGTCTGAGAAAGGTCAGGTGGTTTGCTGTAAACTGGAGGATAAACAGGTGTAGGAGAATCATTTTTTTAACGAGTGATGTGTGGAGTGATGAAAGCAGCAGGAGATACTGAGGTTTGCAGTGCCTGGGGGTGCCTCAGCATAGGGTTGGAAATACAGGTTGTAAGTTGTGATGGACCAAAACCAACCTTGATTTTTTGATACTCAGTCATTTTGGATGTGGTGGAGCAAAAATCACAGGATCACTGAGACTGGAAAAATCCCTTAAGCCCCTTGAGTCTGACCCTAACAGCTGCTTTTGGGGGGTCTTGCAGGTGGCTTGGGATAACCCCTACTCATGGAAGGGAGGGCAGGGGGGCTCAGCTGTGCTTGGCTTTAGTTCTGTTTCCTTGTCTGCAGCCAAACACGATACAATTCCTGTGCTGTCGGCATCCCAGGTTCCCAAATTGCTGTTCTTTTCCTTTCAGACCCTGTTTGGGAACAAGCCTGCTGGATTTGGAACCACCACGACCAGCGCTCCCTCGTTCGGTACCACCACAGGCGGGGGCCTCTTTGGTAACAAACCTGCTCCGAGTTTGAACCCCTACAAACCCTTGCAGTTTGGGGACAGGGAAAGAAAGTGGGGTTTCAATCATTGAAGGTGTCCTGTGTGTACCACACACTGCAGAGAGCACGTGCTAAGTACTGTAGTGTTGGAATTGTCAGGTGAGCGACGGCCCTGCCACAGGGACATGTGCTGGGCTGTGCCTTTGCCCTTGGTGGGCTCCCTGACTCGGGAAGTAGATGGTCAAGTGCCACTCTTTTGGTGAGCCCTTAAGGGAATTTTCAGCCTGTGATGGCCAGGAGAGCCCCTGGGATCCAGGGAAGCATTGGGAAGGGCATTCCCAGCAGGGAGGGGAGGGGATCCTGCCCCTCTGCTCAGCTCCAGGGAGGCTCATCCAGAGTGTCCTGTTCAGTTCTGGGCTCCACAGTTCAAGGAACACCAGGAGCTACTGGAGAGGGTCCAGGGAAGGCCACAGGGATGATTTAGGGTCTGGAGCACCTCTGGTGAGGAGAGACCGGGAGCTGGGCCTGGCCAGTCTGGAGAAGGGAAGGCTGAGAGGGGATCCATCAATCCATGGGGAAAACCCCTGGATCCGTGCGGGAAACCCGTGCAGGGAGCTTGGCTGGGTCATCTCACAGGTCCCTTCTAACTCCAACCATTTTGTAATTCTGTGGTTGAAAACTCCTGAAATGAAAGATTCAGGGAGCAGAGGGGTTTGTTAGGAGGCTGTGAACACCCTGTGATGGTACAGCAGCACTGGGAGAATGGGGGTGATCCCTGGGCTCGGGCAGGTGTCAGGAGATCCTGCACTGCAGTGAAGGTGAAAGCAATCAGCTCCAGTTTAGCTGGTGGCTCTTGTGGTCCTTGGTGGTGTGAAGGACCAGAGTCCTGAGGAGCTGGTGGTGTGTTCTTGGCAGCCTCTGATGTGAGAGCTGATGTTGGGTGAGTGTGTGACTGAGCAGGAGCAATGTGTAGGGATGGCTGAAGGGAGTGGCTGCTGCTTTCGTGGGACTCCAGAATCTCTTCTGCCTTTTTAATTCCGTATTTCAGAGAACAAAACTGTCTCTGCGAGTGAGGAGGAGGGGGTTGGATCCTGCCACCCCTTTCCTGCAGTGCTGTTTTGGGTTGGTTATTTAGAGGCAGTGCCTTTAGCCTGCTGTGCCAGCCTGCCAGGACAGACAGGGCAGAACTCGAGGGAACTGGGTGATCTTTTGGGTCCTTCCCAAGTCAAGCTCTCAGTGCTCTGAAGCAGGGCAGCACCTTCCCAACCAGGGTTTGACTGTGGTGAGCAGTCCTGGGCAAGCCTCCCAGGGGTGTGAAAGCTGTGTTCAAGTTCTTGTTGTGCTGGTCAGGATCTCCACGGCCCCACCAGTGTGTTGGCACTGTTTGGTCACACAGCCTTTGCAGTGTGTGATTTTGGTTTGCCTGAAGCAGTTTATAGGAGGAATGGAGCTGGATCCCAAGGGGTTTGGTGCAAACCTACAGTTTTTCAGTTTAATCCTGGCTTTGTGTACTGATCAAGCATGGGATGGGGTCAGCATCTGCAGTAGAATTGAGCTCATGACAGATTTGGGGTGGCCTTGCTGCAGCTGTGCCCTTGAACTGTGCAGCTCTGAGTTCTCACCTGCTCTGTGGTGAGGGTCAGAGAAATGAGTGTGTGGTATAAACAGGATGAAATGAGGTTTGTTCCCTCCAGGCACTCAAAAAACACCACCACTTTTTACTCTATTGCCAGATATAGCAGCATCATGTCAGCTCTGCCTTTCAGGGAAACTTTGAAGTTTGTAACAAACTGAAAAGCTTAAGAAGGCAGACCAGCATTTTCTGTGCTGCTTTAATGCTGTATTTATAACTAAATGTGTTTATTACCAGTGAAGTCCCTCCTTGCTGATTGTCAGTTTAATCTGCTGCTGGAAAGAGTGAGAAGTTTGATTTTGACTGTGGCAGGGCTCTTCAACCCTGTGATGCTTATTTATTTAAATACATGGTTTTAATTTCATCTCTAATGAGCTGCTTGTTCTGTTGTTGAAGGTTTTGGTGCCAACACTGCTGGAAACAGCTTGTTTGGAAATAAGCCTGCGACTGGGACTCTGGGCACTGGACTTGGAACAGGCTTTGGAACAGGTAAGCAGTTTCCCAGCTCATTCCTGGGCAGCTTCAGCCCTCAGGCTGCAGTGCTGGTCCAGCCTGGCTATGGCCTGTAACCGAGTTAGGAAAGGCTGGGCATGTTTTAGCTTCAAGGCAGCTCCAAGGGGAGCTTCTTAGCACAGTGCCAAGTGACCTGGTGGAAACTGGGCAGCACTGGTTACACTGGTGGGACTGGTGAGGTCCTCTGTGCTCAGAGCCTCTGCTCTGATCACAAGGCTGGAGTGTCTGCAGCATCCGTGGGCACAGAGAGCATTTTCTGCAGTTTGATAAGGAATTGATTGTTTGTTGTGCTCGTAAACTTGTCACAGTCCTGTGGTAAGTGACAGTCACCTCTCGTGTCACAGCTCTGGGGGCAGGACAGACGTCCCTGTTTGGAAACACCCAGCCAAAGCTGGGGGGAACGCTGGGAACGGGAGCATTTGGAGCCCCAGGATTCAACACATCCACGGCCACCCTGGGCTTCGGGGCCCCTCAGCCTGCTGTAGGTGAGTGTCCATCACCCTGCTGCCTGAACACAGGAGCACAGCCCTCCCAAAGCGTTTGGAAGGACAGAACATCTCCTTGAGGCCACTCCTGTTCTCAGTTGCAGGGCAGACCGTGTTTATCATCCTTTTTTTGCTAGTTATGTATATATTTCTGAAGGAATTCCAAATTGCTTTCCTCATCCAATAATTGCACCTATTTTTGAGTTTTGTCTTCAAGATTAGTAGCATTTCCCATCACTGGATTTGGGGCACCAAGAATAGATGTGCACAAAAAAAGTAAGGGAAGTGCAGTGTTGGCTTTTTCAGTATTTCCGGATAGGAGAGGCTTAGAGGGCCTTTATTAACAGCAATGCTGTGCCATTGGGATAAAAATAAGACCCAGTTGTCTCCAGCTCTCCTCCTGACTTCCTGCAGACCCTGAGAGTAAGCTGTTGTTCTGAGAGTGGTTTCGTTGCTCTTCAGGAAGGCCCACATCCACCCTGGTTTTGTTGGAATTAGAATTAAGCTGCTTTTGGTGGCTTGAATGTTTCATGGGGTGAAGTCTTAGAGCATTTTAACAGGAATTAAAACGAAATGCTTTAAGACAGAGAGACAAGATTTAAAATTCATTGGAGGGGACTCTAGACCTGTATGGTCGTAGTAGCAGTAATATCAAAATTCTGCATGAAATCTTTTCCCTGCACACCCTTTCAGAAGCCAGCTGGATTAGCTGAATATTCTGGCAGGCCAGGCTCTTTCCCCTGCTCTGTAGCTCTCTGTGCCTTCAGCTTTTCATCCATGAGAGCTCAGTGAATAAGGTTGCACACTCTGAAGGAGATCCTCAGAGAGCTGCTGTGTTTCTGCCTGCCCTGGTTTTGCCCCCAAAGCTCAAAGACTAAAATGCTGCTCCTTTTGTAGCTCTGACAGACCCCAACGCCTCTGCAGCCCAGCAAGCTGTCCTCCAGCAGCACCTCAACAGCCTGGCCTACTCACCCTTTGGAGACTCCCCCCTCTTCAGAAACCCCATGTCAGACCCCAAGAAGAAGGAAGAGGTAAGTGCACTGACCTCACCTTATGGGTGGCAGTTGGAATTGCTTTGGGCACAGTGAGCAGCCAGCTAAGTTGCCCTCTGTGCTCTCCCAGTGGTGCAGTGGCTTTTTACCCTCCAGGACACAAAGGGCTTGATTTTATTCCAGTGGAAAGTTCCCTGCCCATGGCAGGGGGGTTGGAAGTGCATGTTCTTTAACTTTCTGTACTTTCCAACCCAAACTATTCCATGATTTCCTGCTTTTGCCTGCATCACAACCTTGGCTCTGGAGCTCCTGTGCTCGCTGCTGCTGATTGGGAATAAAGATGGATTGTTATTAATGATTGGGATAATTGTAGTGCTCTGCTTAGGACATCTCTGAGAGTCTCTGATAAGCCTTTCCCTGTGGCTTTGTTCAAAGGATGATAGAACAAACATTTCCCAGGTTTTTGAGGTGTTGTGGGAGGTTCTGGGTGGCTGCTGCCCCCAGGCAGATTGTGAGGGCTGGAGCTGAGTCCTTGCTGGCAGCTGGAGCCCAGGGTGCCCGTGGGTCCAGGCTGGTGGCTGGGGCTGTGCACGGAGCCCTCCAGCCTGGCTGCAATTACTGCTTCCCCTTTACTTTATCACCCCCTTGCCTTTCAGGGCCCTGGGCTGGAGCACCCAAGAGCTCTGTCCCTGACCCTGAGATTCCCATCTTTGTGTTGCAGAGGCTGAAGCCAACCAACCCAGCAGCCCAGAAGGCCTTGACAACCCCCACCCACTACAAGCTGACCCCACGCCCTGCCACCAGAGTGCGGCCCAAGGCCCTGCAGTCAGCGGGCTCGGCCAAGTCCCAGCTCTTTGATGGGCTGGATGACGACGAGCCCTCCCTGGCCAATGGAGCCTTCATGCCAAAGTGAGCTTCTCTTTTGTCTCTGTGTGAGAATCTTCTACAAACTCCTGTCTGTTACCCTAAATTTCATGATTTTGTGCCCTGGTTCAGATTGGAGGAACAATAACAAGTTGTCTGTAAGACTTCACTAGAACTGTTTGCTGTAGAAGAGGTAAAAAGGTTCAGCTTAAACTGTTTAAGAGTAAAGCTGTAAAATGAGGTCAGCCCATGATGGGAGCAAAGCTCCTATGAAGTAATTTAGGAATTCTTACAAGGAAAGTTTGCACAGGGTAATACTACCTGCTCCTGAATGTGTCATCAGGTTTGCTCATGCCCCTAGTATGGAGGCTGATTTCTGGTGGTTTTATCCCAGCTCTGGCTCTATTTCAGATCCACAGATGTTTCTGTGGGAAATATATTATGGTTCTGCCTGAGTGAAGCTTTGGGTTCAGGTTTTAGGTACATGAGCAGCAATGAAATAGAAAAAGGGTTTTGAAAGGTTTGGAGTTGAGTGAAAACAAAGAACAAAAGACTGAAGTGACCCTGCTGTAAAATGAACCTGCACCTGTGGGCCAGACCTTATGTGCTTCTGGAAAAGCTGATCTGGGAAACAGAGCACTGGGCTTTGAGCCTTTCACTGGCTTGTGCTTTTCACACCTCTGTATGAACCAGAGCCTTGAATGGAATTCCTAAACAAATGTTAGGATCTCTTATGGGAGACTTGATATGTCCTGGGTGTGGGAACAGGTCTTGGAGCCAGTTCCTGGTCCCTGGAGCACAAAATGTGCATTTATGCAGTGGACAGATCCAAACTTCCCTTCCTTGGTGTGCTGTGTTTCCAGGAAGAGCATCAAGAAGCTGGTTCTGAAGAACCTCAGCAGCAGCAACCTGTTCTCTCCCGTGAGCCGGGAGAACGAGGACCTGGCGTCGCCGTCGGAGTACCCGGAGAATGGGGACAGGTGAGCGAGTCACCCTGCAGGGCTTGGTCCTCAGAAATGCAAACTGGTTCTGCCTGTCCCTGAATTACTGCTCTACAGCAGCCTCCTCTTTCCAGGGATGTTGCTTCACTGAAAAGGAATGTTCACTGAAAGCAATTGACCTGCTGGGAGAGGCATTTCCTCCCGGACTGACCAGCCGTGTGTTCTTCCTGTGTGGGCACTGCCAGTCACCCCATCCAAAATCTGGGTCACGGAGCAGGGACTTGTGTTCTGCATGAGTCTCTCCTCCTCCCCTGTAGCAAGGAACCAGGATATTCCTTGAGGGAAGTGCTGAACTACTCTGAGGGGAGAAGAACCTCTCCAGAGCAGTCCTCAGTGATGTGGGAATTGCAAGGGAGCTCCACTGATCCTCATATCTCATATTTCTAATTTCTGTATATGTATTTTGTACAGATTACAATGCGGATCCTCTAAGGCTGCATCTTCCTCCCAAAAGCCAGAATTCCTATCTCCTCTGAAAAACCTGTGGCCACATTGCAGTTGAACTCTGATTTTTGCCTTGGTTTTCTTTTAATCAGAGTCTGGAAGAAACCTCCTGCCCAGCTCATTACTGATTTTATTGGAAGTTACTAAAATAAGAGCTGCTGTGGGAGTGGGGCCACCCTGGCCCTGTGGGCAGAGGGCTGGGAGCTGTGGGGTTACAGCCCCTTTCGAGGTTTCTCTCCAGCCTGAGCTCCCTCTTGCACTCAGCTCTGCTCAGGGCACGTGCCTTAGTCGTCCCCAGCACCATGGGGACTGTCCCAGCCTCACCACTGTCCTTGCTGTAGTGGGAGCCTCAGTGTCACAGGTGGTCAAGCAGGAGCAGAGGGAAGGGGAATCATCACTGACACTGCAGTTTGTGTGCTCCTGTTTGGTCTTTGTGTGGGAAGAACAGAATTTGAATGGTGGAATCACAGAGTCTCCTGAGCAGGGAGGGACCCACGGGGCTCATCCAAGTGCAGCTCCTGGCCCCACACAGGAATGTTGGTGTGAGTCCCTTGGAGCTAAATAATTCCCATTATCCTTCCTGTGCCCAGGTTCTTCCTGTCGGTGCCTCCCGAGGAGAACCACAGGCAGGACGGGGAGCGGGAGGAGGAGGAGGAGGCCCACGAGGTGACCAGGTTTTACACCAATCCCATCGCCAAGCCCATTCCCCAGAGCCTGGAGGGCAGCGGGCACAAGCCCCCCGCGGGCGTGGACGACACCATCGTGGCGCTCAACATGCGCGCGGCGCTGCGCAACGGGCTGGAGGGCAGCAGCGAGGACGCCTCCTTCCAGGAGGATTCCCTGCAGGATGAGCGGGACGAGGAGGCCGAGGCCGTGCACCAGCTGCATCCTGCAGGTGAGGCTGCTGAGGGCAGCGTTTCTCGCAGTGTTTTCTGCTCTTTGACACCCTCAGCTTCTGCTTTTTTCCCTCCTCCTTCCACCAGAATACAAATCTCGGTTTTCTTACCTAGTGTAAAAATTTTATCTGCTGAGTCAATGAGCATTTAAATTTTATCCCCCAGTTTTATATCAGACGTGTTGGAGTTTTTTAAACTGGAGAAGGTAAAGGGAAAAGGTTTGTTAATCCTTCCAGGTAATACTTACGTGGCATGTAATGAAACTGGCAGGTGATGTGTGCAAAAGAAACGTCTCTAGACATTTTGTAGATGCAAAATGCTTTTGGATCAGGAAGATGATTAGACAAATTAATAGAAGATGATGAATTGGAGCCTGTTAAATGTAGAAGCTGCAGCTTGATCAGCAGTGCCTGAGGCCCCAGGCTACTAAAGCTGGGAAAGTGTTTCCTTCAAGTGTTGATGCATTTGCAATTTTTCTTATCCCTGCACACCTCCTTCCCTGCCTGTTTGCACACCTGCTGCTCTCTGGGAGGTGCCTGGGCTGGCACAACCTGCAGAGCACTTGGTTTAATGTGCTCTGGAGGCTGTGGAACAAAGGTGTTCTGCTGTCTGCTGGCTTTGGGTACCCTGATTCTCAGTTCCTCTGAGGCTTCCAGCTGTTCAGGCTGGCAAAACAAACGGGATGGCAGTCTGGGAATGCTGGTACTTTGCTGCCAGCCCTGTTCTCAGGGAACGTTGTGTTGCAGGGATTGTTCTGACACGAGCTGGCTACTACACCATCCCATCCCTGGAGGAGCTGGCCCGGCTGACCAACGACAGGAACGAATGTATCGTGACAGACTTCACCATCGGCCGCAAGGGTGAGACCCCCTGGCCTTCACCCTGCACCTTACAGCTGCAGAGCCTGAGCTCCAGCCCCCCACACTACTGTAACCAGTGCCCTGGCTGTGGCAGCAGCTTACATCAGAGTTTTGTAGGATTTTAAGATAAAATAAATCCCAGTATCACACACTGGTTTGGTTTGGGAGAGGCATTATAGCTCATCTCTCTCCATGGGCAGGGACACCTCCCACCATCCCAGGGTGCTCCAAACCCTATCCAGCCTGGCACTGGATATTTCCAGGGATCCAGGGGCAGCCCCAGCTGCTCTGGGGCTTCCTCACCCTGCCAGGGAACAATTCCTGCCCAAGATCCCAAGATCCAGCCCTGCCTTCTGCCCCTGGCAGCCATTCCCTGGCTCCTGGCCCTGCAGCCCTTGGCCCCAGTCCCTCTCCAGCTCTCCTGGAGCCCCTTCAGGCCCTGCAAGGGGCTCTGGGCTCTCCAGCTGAGCACCCCCAGCTCTCCCAGCCTTTTGATACCGGTGTCAAAGCTGATAATGCTCTTCCAGAGTTTTCTCAGGGGGAAGGGTATCTCTGTGCTTGGGAGACGGGGCTGGGTGGGGGCAGGAGGAGCACAGCAGGAATGTCAGCTCTCTGGCACACAACTTTCACAGACAATTTGATTGTGATCTTTTGGGTTGTTTTGCAGGTTATGGATCAATATATTTCGAAGGAGAAGTAAATCTAACAAACTTAAACCTGGATGAGATTGTACATATCCGGAGAAAAGAAGTTATTGTTTACCCTGATGACGAAAGAAAGCCTCCCGTTGGGGAAGGGCTAAATAGGTAAGTGCTAGATCAGGATGGTTTTTCAAACCCTGACAGCCTGCTGTGTTTGCAGGCTGCAGCCAAATCCAAACAGTGCATTCAGTTTGCAGCGCTAGCGAGTTACCTGCAGGTTTCTGTGCCACAAATTGGCTTTAAAAGGTGTTTCCCTGCCCAGAGCTGCGCTCTGCTCCCCTGCCCAGTTCCTCAGCCCTTGTCTGTGAGGCTGCTGGTGCCTTTTGCAGGCGGGCAGAGGTGACGCTGGACGGGGTGTGGCCCACGGACAAGACGTCGCGCTGCCTGATCAAGAGCCCCGAGCGCCTGGCGGAGATGGGCTACGAGGGCCGGCTGGAGGCTGTGTCCCGCAAGCAGGGCGCCCGCTTCAAGGAGTACCGCCCCGAGACCGGCTCCTGGGTCTTCAAGGTGAGCCCATCGCCTGCCCCAGCCTGCAGGCTCCTGGCAGTTTGTAATTGGGGTCAGCTGCTGGCTTTGGACAGCTGTCTCAAGGACTGTCCTCACCAAAGCAGCTCCTCGTTCCTGGGAGGGTTCGAGGTCGGGTTGGATGGGGCTTGCAGCAACCTGGACTAATGGACAGTGCCCCTGCCCATGGAATGAATGAGCTTTAAGGCCCCTCCCAGTCTGCAGTTCTGTGGTGAAACCTGTGGCCCTAGAGCAGGTAGTTTTGGTCTGTAGAGAGGCTGAATTTGTCGTGGGTGTCCCAAGAGTTGTGTGTTAGGATACCTGGATAGGGCACAGTTACATCTGCCCAGGATTCAGACCTTCCAGGAATTTCACTTCCAAGCTGTGACATGTTTGTCTTTCTCCTTGACGCAGGTAGCACACTTTTCCAAGTATGGCTTGCAAGATTCAGATGAGGAAGAGGAAGATCACCCTTCAAAAGTGGACACCAAGAAGTTAAAGACCACACCTGTGCCACCCCCAGGGCAGCTGCTGCCCCAGCAGATGGCCCTGAACGGCAAACCAGCGCCCCTGGCTCAGGTAGAAGGAGAACAGTGACTGAGGAGGGTTGATGACATGGAATTTGGAGAATAGCTGGTGCCTGGGCAGTGGGTGGTTGGAGTAACGTGCAAGCTGGAGAGTGAAGCCTTACAGAAACTCTGCTGAGCTCTGGCTGAGTGGCTGCGTGTTGTTTTCCTTTGAGACACTTGACATTTCAGCCTGAGGATGGGACGGGAAGGCTTTCAACCCTTGTTTCTTGTTTGAATTCTAGTCTGAGTTTGGCAGATTTGCACCTCTTCTGGAAGAACCCTTGTTTTTGTGACTATTAAATGCACGCCCGTAATGCCAACGCCGTGTGCTGCCTGCCTGGACAGTGATGCTGTGCACTCAGTTGCCTTTACCACCATTAGTGTGCAAGACTGTCTGCTTTCTCTTTTAAGAATGTGCTCTATTTTTATTAAAATAATACTTTTTGTTAAGGCTGGCTATATGCTGGCTTTGTAAACATATTTGTGTTGGATGTGACTGCTTTAAACCTTTGCAAAACATCCTCAGTGCTGGGCCCATCTTACACAGGAATGTTTGATCCACAGGCAATGTTTGATCCAATTCACTGGGAATACCAGGAGCCCAGGTGGGCAAGAGGCCAAATGCCTCTGTGCTGAGCACCATGGACACCTCCAGGGCTGGCTCCAGTTGTGGTTCCTGCAGGAGAGCCCTGGAGGGGCTGGAGCGTGTCCAGGGCAGGGAACGGAGCTGGGAAGGGGCTGGAGCCCCAGGAGGGGCTGAGGGAGCTGGGAAAGGGGCTGAGCCTGGAGCAAAGGAGGCTCAGGGGGCCCTTGTGGCTCTGCACAAGTCCCTGTGGACTTGTGGAGGGTGGAGCAGGAAGTTGTGCCAGGGGAGGTTTAGGTTGGATATTGGAAAAGGGCTTCCTGAAAAGGCCTGTCCTGCCCTGGCACAGGTTGCCCAAGGCAGTGGTGAAGTCACTTCCCTGGAGGGGCTCCACAGCCCTGTGGATGTGGCACTTGGGCAGTAGTCAGTGGTGGCCCTGGCAGTGCTGGGGAGTGATTGGATTTGGGCTCAGAGGCTTTTCCAGCCCCAGTTGTTCTGTGTGTCTAACAGAACCTTTCCCTGGTGTCCAGGACAGTCTCTGCTGTTTGTGTGGCAGCACAGCAGAGCTCTCCAGGCAGGTGAGAGAGTCTGAGGACCCTGATCCCTGTACAGCAATCCCAGAAGCACCATCTGCTCCCTGGGGAGAGCATCCTGCTGCTGGGGCAGCCTGGGGGCTCCAGCTCTGCTGGCTTCTGCATGGAGAACCCCAGAGCAGTGGCCAGCTGCTGCTGCTCCTGCTCTCCTGGCTCCTCTGCTAATTAACACCCGCTCATCCATCCCTCTGCTGGAGCAGATCCTTAATTGCATTTTGAGCTGCCCAGCAGCATCACTTCAGCTCCCTCCCTGCTTCATGTTCAGACTGGGGGGACCAGAGCTGAGCCTGTAAACACTCAGGAACACTGGGAACATCTCTGGTGTTTGCAAACATTCTTGCACAATCCAGTGTACTTAGCAAAAACCCCTCCAGGTTCATTAACCTTCCTGACTCGCATAACATTAACTTAGGTTTTGATTTCTGAAATTAGGAAAAACATCAGTTAGTTTCCCCAAACCCTCAGAAGCATTGTGGCATCACTTAAAACTTTCCAAACTCATGGTGTAGAACACATCTGGTAATAATGTTATTTGGGCTGTAAGAAGCATTTGGTATCTAGACTTGGTTTTTGTTTTGTCTTCTCTCACTAAGTTAAATATTAATGAATTTATTAATGTTGCAAGGGAGCCTGCTGCATTAAAGCCCAATGAAGGGAGCAGTGAAACTTGTGTTTGTAACCATATTTTGACTTGTAAATCTGTTCCACATGCGGGGCCAGGCTCAGATTCTGTGTCTGCCACTCAGTTCTGTCCTCATGGAGCCCTCAGGTGATTTTACCTCAGCTGAGAACCTTGCCCCCCATCCTGGCTGGTTCTACAGAGCCAAGCACAGCCTTGTCAATGTGCTCCTTAATTGTGAGCAGGATTCCCAGACACTCCCTGCCTGGGTTTCCTCACTCCCATTTTTGCATCACTTCAGTGGTTGGTACTGGGGTCTGTCTGGGGAGCTGGAAGCGTGAGGCTTTCACAGGACACAGAGCTGAGCCATGGGATGGTTAAACTGGAACCAAACCAGTACAGGGGAGCTCAGGTCCCACAGAGTGAGCTGGGCAAAAGTGCAGCCCATGTGAGCACTTAGCCATGCAATCATTCAAGGGTTTGGCTTGGAAGATCCAACCAAATGGTTTGGGTTGGGAGGGACCTTAAAAACCTTTTCATCCCAACTCCTGCATGGCAGGGACACCTCCCACTGTCCCAGCTGCTCCCAATGTCCAGCCTGGCCTTGGGCACTGCCAGGGATCCAGGGGCAGCCCCAGCTGTGCCAGGGCCTGCCCACCCTCACAGGAACCACGTGAAATGCAGATCTTTGTGGAATGTAGAGTCTGTGATTGGGGTTGGGGCCACCTGGGATGGATCTGGGGGGAGGGAAGGGAGGCAGGACACACAGAGCTCTCCCTTGGCTGAGCACCTGAGAACTGGAAAGCTGAAGAACAGTTTCCTAAACTGCATGGCAGAGCTGGGAAAACTCCAGGAGGGCACCGCTACTCCGGGACTGCTCCTTCCCTGGCGTGGCCCAGCCTGAAGGTTCTGTGTGTCCACCCTGCCCTTAGTGTGGAAGCTTGGCAGAGCCAGGAGCTGCCGGAGCCGCGGCTGTCCTGGCCACGCCGTGCTCCCTGGGTGTGACCTGGCCTCTGTATCCGCAGCCCCCGGAGCTGGAGCAGCTGGGCAGGGTGGTGGAGCTGGACAGTGACATGGCAGACATCACCCAGGAGCCAGCCCACGAGCCCTTGGCAGAGGACGCCCTGGAGGAGCAGGAGGCGGTGCCGGCGTCCACGCACATCGCATCCACGCAGGGCATCAACCCCTATGTGCTGCAGGTCAGTGTCCTGCCCTCCTCTCCTGCAGGGGCTCGGGAGCCGACTGCAGCGCTCCTCAGGAGCTGTTGGCCTGCCCAGGGGTATTTACACACCGGCTTGTAATGATCAGTGCACCCCATGGAGCGGGACTGAGCTCACACAGCACATCTCTGTTCTGGGGAGAGCCTCACACGTGGAGAGCTCGGTGCTGACATGAAACACCTCAGAGCCAGAGCTCAGTGTTCAGAACTCTGGCACTGGGGTCAGCTGAACTGACACCAGAGCAGCTGCCTTGGGCCCCTTCTGCCTTGGTAGAGAAAAAACAAGTTTTAGGGTAACTGTTCTTGATTTGGGGCTTGGTGTTGATGCTTTTATTTCACAGAAGATTTGGGTTGGGAAGGACCTGGAAGCCCACCCATTCCCTCTCCTGCATGGCAGGGACACCTCCCACTGTCCCAGGCTGTTCCCAGCCCCAGTGTCCAGCCTGGCCAATATCCCATCCAGCCCTGCCCTCTGGCAGTGGGAAGCCATTCCCTTTGTCCTGTCCTTCCAGCCCTTGGGAATTTTTGTGGAGGGAGAACCCTGAACACATCTGGGCTTCTACCTGTAATAACAAATAGCCCAGAAGTTATTCCTTAAGCTGACAAACAGCAGACAGAGCCGAGATCTAAGAAATCAGGATTATTGTGGGATGTCACCGCCATCCCCAACAAGTCCTGTGCACTGGTTTAAGCAGTAGCTGCAAAACCTCATCCATCAGCTGTGCCTGCACTGTTCCTTGGAATGTTTGCAGCCTGGCTGTGTTGTTTGGGCATGTGCTGCATGTAGGAGTTTTTTTGGGTGGGAAGAGCTATTTTGATGAGCTTAGTGAGCTGCTGCTGTGGGAGGGATTGCTGATGTTCTGGCTTGGCTTCCCACATCCTCAGATCATGAAAGCTTCCTTGCTTGCTGATGATGACGACCTGGATTTGATCCTGGATTATCCTGGGAAGCAGCCTGTCAAGATGGACACTTCCCAAGAGATCTGCTCCCCCAGGCTTCCCATTTCAAAATCACAAGGACAGAAAAGACACACAGGTATGCTGAGAAACCACAGATTGTGTAAAGAAAGGTGAATTTTAACATGAACAGACAAAATCTTGGGGTCTGCAGCAGTTCCTTCCTCCTCTGTTTGTTCCCTGCTCCAGCACGAGTCCCGCCCTGAGGGCTGCAGGTGCTCCAGTGCCTGGAGCATCTCCTCACCTCCTCCTCTGATGCTTGCACTCTTCTGTTCACTTACAGTTTTTTTCTTTTTGGTTTTCTTTTCTGCTTGTGTGGGATTTCCCCCTTTAAGATCTTCCAGGGGCACCAACTTTGCAGCTTGGTTTGGAGGCGGCCTGTGGTGGGTGTGCTGTGGGCAGCAGCTCTGCCCTGCACAGGGCAGCCCCTACCAGATTCCCCCAGTGCCCAAACCTTGCCCCTTACACCCATGTACCCAGTACGTGGTGCTTTCCCTAGGGATACTGAGGAGCACCTCTGGGAACAGGCAGCAGGGTGCTCCCTGATTGAGGAAACCCCTGAATTCAGATGTGTTAATCGCTTCAAAGCCCAGGTGATTGACAGGGGTGTGAGGTGTGTGAGCCCTGTGTCACACCCCCCTGGTGTTCCTTTGGGAATGGCCCCGTTTGGGGTGGGGCTGTGCCCTTCCCATTGCTGGCAACACCCTTGGAGGGTCAGTGGGACTCAGCACTGCACACAGTCACACTTAGCTCCACGTTCCCATCACACCCTCCACACGTTTGCTCCGGCACTTCTGGGAATTCCTGAAATCCCTTTCCAAGGCCAGAAATGTCCACTGAAACGTTCTCCCTGCTTCTCCCCGTCAGTTGCTGGGCTGCTGCAGTCCAAGTTTGCCAGTGTCCTTTCCCAAGCACCGAGTGCTGCTGTGGCAGATGCCAAGGGCCCGAGGACTTTGGGCAGTCCCCCCTGTGCTGCCCTGTGGTCGTCCCCGCTGGCCTCGGCGTTCTCGGTGCCCGCGGCGGTGCCCGAGGTGCAGGTGAAGACGGTCGGGGCCCGCCGGCAGCGCGGGCTCGTCCCCCTGGAGAGATCCATCACCTATGGAAAAGGGAAGCTCCTGATGGACATGGGACTGTTCATGGGCCGCTCGTTCCGTGTCGGTTGGGGGCCCAACTGGACTCTGGTCAATTGTGGAGATCAGCTGAGTGGCTCGAGTGAAGCGGAGGATCCGCAGCTGGAGCCCGTGGAATATGGATTCCTGCCGACTCCCGTTGCTCCCAAATCGTGAGTAGTGCTTTCCTTCGGGATGGATGTGACGTGCTCACTCTTCCTGGCTGACAGGGTCCTGCTTGCAGGTCCCTGTTCCTTCTGACACGCAGGAGTGGTGCGAGATGGTGTTAGCCATGGAGGTGTCCTTCATGGCCTTTCTCCACAGAAATACCTCTGTCAAATCCTGGGATAGCATAGTAAGAGAATTTTGTTGCTTTTTTTAACCAAACAAATAGCACTGTCACCCAGCACAAGGTTAAAGAGAAAGTTCAGAGCTGCTGTCCAGAAAGCTTCCAGTTTCTTGGTTCTCCCTGAGGAAGTTCTTGTTCAGCTTCTCAATTCCCAGACACCTTCATACTGCCTGTGCTTCCAGCAGCACATGGGCCTTTAGGGTGATGTCCATACCCGAACTTGACTGGACTACAGCAACTCCCACCATTGGAGTGCTCCAGAAAGCTTGTCTGGGTGTTCTCCAGCATGTGGGAAGTGCTGAGGAATGAGCTGGGCTGCAGGTGTGCTTGCTGCCTCTGGAGAGCTCAGTGGGTCACGGCTGATTCAACAAACCACAGAAGATTTGGGGACTTAAAGGCCACCTTGTTCCAACCCACTGCTGTGGCCAGGGACACCTTCCACTACCCCAGGTTGTTCAGCATCCCAAAGCTGGTTCCAAATCCCAGACTCTGACCAGGATCTTCGTGCCTTGGGTCGTGTTTTACTGACATGTTAATTCTGACAAGCTGCAGGGTGATCTGCTCCACTTGCATGGAGAACATGCAGAACATTTGCTACCTATTCTGTTTCCTCTTTTCCTCCAGACTCACAGAATCCCCTTTCAAAGTTCATGTGGAAAAGTTGAGCTTGGAACAGTGGAAGATGGACAGAGACAAGGAGCTGTATCTCACTCCTCTGGAGATCAAGCTGAAGCACAGCACTGTCCATATGGATGAGCCCTGTCCTCTCCTGGCCCCCAACCCCGGAGTCTCAGCTATCCATGACTATGCTGACTGGGCCAGGAAAGCATCTGAGGATCCCGCTGTGGCAGAGAGTGAGTGTAGAATGATCCTTTAAACAGAATGCTTGGGATTGGAAAAGCCCTCCCAGCTCATGGAGTCCAACCTGTGACTGATCTCCACCTTGTCCCCAGCCCAGAGCCCTGAGTGCCACGTCCAGCCCTTCCTTGGGCACCTGCAGGGATGGGCACTGCAAAGCTCCCTGGGCAGCCCCTGCCAAGCACAGTGGGGATAGAGGACCCTCCAGGGTGGGATAGAGGACCCTCCAGGGTGGGATAGAGGACCCTCCAGGGTGGGGATGGTGGGCCCTGGAGAGTTATCCTGACACAAGCCCCTCTGAGTTGTGTGTTTCCACTCCCGATGCTGGGTGTGTGTCCCCACAGCTGTTGTGAAGCACTGGTGCTTGGCCTGGACATTGTGTGAGGCCATTTGGGGCAACCTGAAGGAGCTGGAGGCCAGCCTGGAGGAGCCCAGTGAGTACGTGCTGGCGCTGGAGCGCCGCAGGGCGTTCTCACGGTGGCTGTCGGAGACGGCGGCCGGGCGCATCGAGGAGGAGGTGTCCCTGTCCCGGCACGGCAGCCACGTCGAGGCCGTGTTCAGCTGCCTCACGGGGAAGAGGATCGGCGAGGCCTGCAGGCTGGCACAGCAGGCAGGTGAGCACCCCAGGCTGCTGGCACTGCCCAGGCTCCCCAGGGAATGGGCACAGCCCCGAGGCTGCCAGAGCTCCAGGAGCATCCAGGGATGCCCAGGCTGGGCTTGTTGGGGGGTCTGGGCAGGGCAGGGGGGCACTGGGGGATCCCTGGGGGTCCCTCCAGCTCAGGACATTCTGGGATTCTGTAAGGTTCCTAAATCACAGCTTTTGTGTAGAGGAGAAAGGACATGCACAAAGAGTTTAAACTTAGGAGAGCTCACAGTCACTGGCTGCTGTGCATGTAGAACGTTCCCTTGCCAGTAACCACAAAATCATGGAATGGGCTGGGTTCGAAGGGACTTTGATGCCCGTCCAGTCCCAACCTGTGACATGGGCAGGGGCTCCTTCCACTATCCCACGTTTCTTCATGCCCTGTCCAGCCTGGCCTTGAAGATTGGAGGGGGCTGCTGCTGGCTTCCCCGGTCCCCTTCACTGCCCCTGTCAGCTACACCTGGTCAGGAAGTGCTGCTGGAGTGCATTTGGAACCGGGAGTTCTTATAGTCACTCCCTGGAATTTTTAATGAAGGATCTTTTTAACTGAGTTTCTGTTCAGGCGCTTCATATTTGGGTTAAAACGTGTGTTTTCAGAGCCTTATGGCAGGTTTTATCCCTGTCTGTTATGCCAGGTGTTTATGGAGTGCTTTATTTCATAAGAAATATTGGAGTTGTGGCCTCCCCATTCCTGGAAGTGTTCCATGCCCCAGAGGATGGGGCTTGGAGTAACTGATGGAGTGGAAGGTGTTGCTGCTCATGGTAGGGCTGGAATGGGATGAGCTTTAGGATCCCTCCGAGCCCAGAGCCTCGCAGGCTGTACGCTGCACAGCCCCATGGCAGCTCCCAGCGTGTCCCCACAGGTGACCACCGTCTGGCACTGCTGCTGGCACAGCTGGCCGGGAGCCAGCCCGTGCGGGACCTGCTGACCCTGCAGCTGGTGGACTGGCACCGCCTGCACAGCGACCGCTTCATCCAGGAGGAGCGGCTGCGCCTGTTCGCGCTGCTGGCGGGGAAGCCGGTAAGGACGGGCTGGGGGCTGCACCCTGACCCTGCCTGCAGCACAGCCAGCACCTGTGCTGAGCTCGGGCTGTGCTCCAGCTGTGCCTGCACACCCAGCACCTGTGCTGAGCTCGGGCTGTGCTCCAGCTGTGCCTGCACACCCAGCACCTGTGCTGAGCTCGGGCTGTGCTCCAGCTGTGCCTGCACACCCAGCACCTGTGCTGAGCTCAGCCTGTGCTCCAGGTGTGGCAGCACACCCAGCACCTGTGCTGAGCTCGGGCTGTGCTCCAGGTGTGGCAGCACACCCAGCACCTGTGCTGAGTTCAGGCTGTGCTCCAGCTGTGCCTGCACACCCAGCACCTGTGCTGAGCTCAGCCTGTGCTCCAGCTGTGCCTGCACACCCAGCACCTGTGCTGAGCTCGGGCTGTGCTCCAGGTGTGCCTGCACACCCAGCACCTGTGCTGAGCTCGGGCTGTGCTCCAGCTGTGCCTGCACACCCAGCACCTGTGCTGAGCTCAGCCTGTGCTCCAGCTGTGCCTGCACACCCAGCACCTGTGCTGAGCTCAGCCTGTGCTCCAGCTGTGCCTGCACACCCAGCACCTGTGCTGAGCTCGGGCTGTGCTCCAGCTGTGCCTGCACACCCAGCACCTGTGCTGAGCTCAGCCTGTGCTCCAGCTGTGCCTGCACACCCAGCACCTGTGCTGAGCTCGGGCTGTGCTCCAGCTGTGCCTGCACACCCAGCACCTGTGCTGAGCTCGGGCTGTGCTCCAGCTGTGCCTGCACACCCAGCACCTGTGCTGAGCTCGGGCTGTGCTCCAGCTGTGCCTGCACACCCAGCACCTGTGCTGAGTTCAGCCTGTGCTCCAGGTGTGGCAGCTCTCCGAGAGGATCACCGTCAATGTGTGCTCGCTGCTGGACTGGAAGCGCTGCGTGGCCGTGCACCTGTGGTACCTGCTGCCCCCCACGGCCTCCATCTCCAGGGCTCTGGCCATGTACGAGTCGGCCTTTCAGGTGGGTCCCTGCCTCCTGCCAGTCTGAGCCTGCACCGAGGCTCCTGGGAGCAACTGGGAATCCCTGAATGTGGGGTTGAGTATAGGATGAGGGGGAATGGCTTCCCAGTGCCAGAGGGCAGGGTTGGGTGGGATACTGGGAGGGAATTCCTCCCTATGAGGATGGGCAGCCCTGGCACAGGGTGCCCAGAGCAGCTGGGGCTGCCCCTGGATCCCTGGAAGCGTCCCAAACCAGGATAGACATGGAGGCAGTGGGAGGTGTCCCTGCCATGGCAGGGCTGGCACTGGATGATCTTTAGGGTCCTTTCCAACCTAAATCATTCTGGGATTGATTCTATAGAATCATAAATTCTGTGGAGAAAATAGAGAATCTCCATTTATGGAGGGTTTCCAGGTTTTGTCCAGACAGCTGGACAAAACTAGGAAGAGGGACAGGGCCCAGCAGCAGGAAAGCCCTTCTGAGCCAGGCAGCCTGTTTTCCAACTGGGGTCATTAATCCTCAGCAGCCCATGGTGCCCTACACCCCATGTGTGCCCCCCAGGTACTGTCCCACACCCCCTGTGTGTGCCCCCAGGCACTGTCCCACACCCCCTGTGTGTGCCCCCCCAGGCACTGTCCCACACCCCCTGTGCCCCCCAGGCACTGTCCCACACCCTGTGTGTGCCCCCCAGGCACTGTCCCACACCCCCTGTGCCCCCCAGGCACTGTCCCACACCCTGTGTGTGCCCCCCAGGCACTGTCCCACACCCTGTGTGTGCCCCCCAGGCACTGTCCCACACCCTGTGTGTGCCCCCCAGGCACTGTCCCACCCCCCTGTGTGTGCCCCCCAGGCACTGTCCCACACCCCATGTGTGCCCCCAGCCACTGTCCCACCCCCCTGTGCCCCCCAGGCACTGTCCCACCCCCTGTGGTTCCATGCATTATGCAGAGCCGTGTGTGTTGCTGCAGAGCTCTCAGCTCTGTGTGCAGCAGGACAAAGGGTTCTGCTGAAAAACGTGTTTAATCATTTAACTAAAGGCAGCTCAGCCCTCCATCCTCAAGGCAGCCTGAGCACAGCAGCAGGCCTGGGAACCCGTCAGTGATGTTTGCTCTGGTGCTCAGTGTGCAGTGCTGAGCACTGCAATAGCCAGCTGCAGTGGGAGTTCTCAGTTAATTGTTCTGGCTGACTCTGTGCTCGGTGCTGCTTTAAGAGCTCAGTGTGAGACATGAACCTGCCCAGGCATTTTGGTTTTTCATGTTGGTCCACAGTTCTGGGGAGGTTCCAACTGCAGGCTGCACCTTCTTTGGAGCAGAAAGATTCTCCTGAGCCTGCTGAGCTGTGGAATTCAGTTTTATTCAGAATATTATGTTTAAACTCACTGTTAAAACTCTCCCTAGAACACCTCAGAATATGAAAAATACGCCTGCTGTCCTCTGCCTCCTTACCTGGAAGATTCGGGGTGTGTCATTGAAGAAGATGACAATGGAGGAAGGCCCCTGAGAGATGTCTGCTTCCATTTGTTAAAGCTCTACAGTGACAGGTAGGTGGGCAGAGAGTTCAGTGAGTATTTGGGAAAGTCATGATCAATCAGTGACTCCCTGAGTTCACCAAGCAGGGCTGTGAAATCAGCCTGAACCGCTTAGAGCAGCCTGCAGCCAGCCCCACGTGGAGCCCTGAGAGAAGCTGGGGTCACACCTGGGATGCTAGAGATGGGGAGCCTCAAGCTTTGGAGCACATTCATGGAATGTAGAACTAGTGGGGTTTAGGTGTTTTCTGTGTGTGAGGAGTGCAGGAGGGCTCCTGTGTAGCTGCTTGTTTTGAAGGCGGTGAGAAATCTGCAGGGAAGAAAAGGAGTGACAGTCTGGGTGCAGACTCATAAGAATTTTAGCAGTAAATACTGCTATTGCTAAAAAAGGAAACCAACCCCCCACACCAATGTAAATCACACAGAGGCTGAAGGGAGGGGATGGGGTTTGATTCTGTGGGCACAATCAGCTCTTCCAGTACCAGTTGTCCTCTGCAGGTCCTATGAGCTTGACCAGCTTCTGGATCCCAGGAGTGTCACCTCTGACCCGCTGGATTTCCGCCTCAGCTGGCACCTGTGGGAGGTGCTGCGGGCACTGAACTACTGCCACCTGTCCCAGCAGAGCTGGGGGGTGCTGAACAGCAGCTATGCTGCCCAGCTGGAGAGCGAGGGGCTGTGGGAATGGGCCGTGTTCGTCATGCTGCACGAGCCTGACACGCCGTGAGTCACCCTGTGCGACTGTTCTGGGCTGTCAGTGACCCTGTGGGACTGTTCTGGGTCTGGAGAGACCCTGTGGGACTGTTCTGGGTCTGGAGTCACCCTGTGGGACTGTTCTGGGTCTGGAGTCACCCTGAGGGACTGTTCTGGGCCTGGAGTCACCCTGTGGGACTGTTCTGGGCTGTCAGTGACCCTGTGGGACTGTTCTGGGCCTGGAGTCACCCTGTGGGGCTGTTCCCTGTGGGGCTGTTCCCTGTGGGGCTGTTCCCTGTGGGGCTGTTCCCTGTGGGGCTGTTCCCTGTGGGGCTGTTCCCTGTGGGGCTGTTCCCTGTGGGGCTGTTCCCTGTGGGGCTGTTCTCTGTGGGGCTGTTCTGGGCCGTGGAGTAGCGTGGGGTTCAGGGTCAGTTCTGAAGCGCTGTGGTTGTGGTGTGCCCCAGAGGGCTGTTTTGGGAGGAGATGGCGGGCAGGTTGTGCTGGGAGGGTTTGAGGCTGTGTGTTTGCAGTGGTGCTCCCTGTGGGGAGGAGCAGAGCCCGTGGGGTGACAGGCTGTCCCCTGTCCCCAGCACGCGGGAGAAGGCCGTGCGGGAGCTGCTGAGCCGGCACTGCGCCCTCGCCGACACCCCCGAGTCCTGGGCCAAGGAATCCTTCCTGACACAGCGGCTCTGCGTGCCCCCGCGCTGGATTCACGAGGCCAAGGCGGTCCGGGCCAGGATGGAGGGTGACAGGCACAAAGAGGCCCTTTTCCTGTTCAAGGCTGGGCACTGGAACCAGTGCCACAAGCTGGTTGTCAGGCACTTGGCCTCAGGTGGGTCTCAGCACACAAAGGCAGGAGCAGGAGCAGGAGCGGGATCCCAGGGCTGGAGCCCTCTGGAGCCAGGCTGGGAGAGCTGGGGGTGCTCAGCTGGGGAGGAGAAGCTGCAGGGAGAGCTCAGAGCCCCTTGCAGGGCCTGAAGGGGCTCCAGGAGAGCTGGAGAGGGATTGGGGACAAGTGGAAGGGGGTGGGACTGGATGATATTTAAGGTCCCAACCCAATCCCGTGAGTGACTCCGTGGTTCCATGCCGTGGGGTGGCCCCTGAAGGGGTCAGGCTGGGTTTGGAGCAGCAGAGGTGGCACAGAGGGCCTGGCAGGTCCAAACCAGCTCCCTTGGATAGCTTTTCCTGGGCAGACAGGGAAGCAGGGCGGTGCTTCCACCTTCCTGGAGCACAGGGGCCTCTGGGAACAAGGGCAGCAGTGGCCTTCCTGTTCCCTGCTGTGTGGGAGACGGGATGGCCTCTCGCTGAGGGCTCTTCTCTGCAGATGCAATTATCAACGAGAACTACAAGTACCTGAAGGGATTCCTGGAAGACCTGGCGCCCCCGGAGCGCAGCGCGCTCATCCAGGACTGGGAGCTGGCAGGGCTGGTGTACCTGGACTACATCCGTGTGAACGAGATGCTGGACAGGATTCAGCAGGTTCGGGCAGCCGCCGTCCCTGGGGCTCACACGGAGCCTGCACTGAAGCTGTTAGTGACTGCTGAGGGGCAGCTGCTGCTTCTGACACAGCATGGGCCGTCTCTAGAGCCAGACTTTGCTGTCTGTGTCACAGCGAGGGGCGGGCTGTGCCCTGCAGATGTGCTCTGAGGGTGACAGTGACAAGTGGAAGGGGCGGGACAAGCCCAGCAGTCTCCGTGTCTGTTCCCCCACGTTCCTGTCCGGGCTTCCCCCTTCCCTGCTCTGGGGTTAATTCAGGCAGGTTTTGGTGTGGTGTCACCTGCTGGGTGAGTTTGGCTCTGGCTGTGCTGCCATGGAGCTGACTCCTGTTTGCTTCCAGCTGGATGTGTCCACCTACGAGCTGGAGCGGTTACACACCAAAGTGACGTCCCTGTGCAACAGGATAGAGCAGCTGCAGTGCCACAACGCCAGGGACCGCCTGGCTCAGTCAGGTACGTGCCACCCCTGCCCCAGTGCCACACCTGGCTGACAGCTGGGCTGCAGCTCTGCCCCAAACTCACAGAATCACTTAGGATGGACAAGATTGAGTCCAACCATTCCCCAGCACTGCCAAGGCCACCACTAACCCGTGTCCCCAAGTGTCACATCCACACACAGCTGTGAAATCCCTCCAGGGACGGGCACTCCACCACCTCCCTGGGCAGCTCTGCCAGGGCTGCACAGCCCAGTCTGGGAAGGAATTTCCCCAATGTCCACCCTGAGCCTCCCCTGGCCCAGCCTGAGGCCTGAGCTCTCCTCCTGTCCCTGTTCCCTGGCAGCAGAGCCCGACCCCCCCGGCTGTCCCCTCCTGCCAGGGACTTGTGCAGAGCCACAAGGGCCCCCTGAGCCTCCTTTGCTCCAGGCTCAGCCCCTTCCCCAGCTCCCTCAGCCCCTCCTGGGGCTCCACACCCTTCCCAGCTCTGTTCCCTGCCGTGGACACGCTCCAGTAGATTCACTCTGGATATGCAGAGCACGTTCAGCAGTCTGACTCCCCAGCTGGGAGCTGAGGAGAGTGAGAAGGTCCTCCCTGGGCCTCCTTCTCTCCAGGCTGAGCCTCCTCAAGCCTTTGGGGCAAGAAATTTTCCCCAATATCCAACCTAAGTCTCCCCTGGCCCAGCCTGAGGCTGTTTCCTCTCCCGCTGTGGCCGCTCTGCGTGTGCTGAGGGAGGGAGGGGGAGGACGGTGCGGTCGGGGTTGGCTCCCCAGCGGTGCGAGCGGCGCTTTGCTCTGGCCGCTCCGGCAGCAGCGGGCTCAGAGCTGTCCCCGCTCTTGCAGACATGGCGAAGCGCGTGGCCAACGTGCTGCGGGCGGTGCTGAGCCTGCAGCAGGGCCCCGAGCCGGGCCCCGAGCCGGCCGAGCCGCGCGTGCCCCTGCGCCTGCTGGCCCCGCACATCGGCCGCCTGCCCATGCCCGAGGACTACGCGCTGGAGGAGCTGCGCGGCCTCACCCAGGCCTACCTGCGCGAGCTGGCCCTGGCCGCGCACTGAGCGCCTGCCTGCATGAGGAGTAGCGAAAGGTTTTTATCAAAAATATAAATAAATGCTCTAGATTATTTTCCTGTCTTTTTGAAAACAATAAATAAAATGTTTATAGTACTCGCGCGGGTTCCTTTGCTTTTTGAGGTGGGGTTTGGGTTTGGAGGTGCCCTTTGCTGCGCCACCCCGGGGCGGTTGGGCTGGCTGGGGGAAAGGACAGCCCAGGAATGTGTGATACAATCCCCCCTTGGCCTCAGTGGCGAGCAGGGCAGGCTCCTTCAGAAGCTGGGGAGCAAAAGTCACTGGGGAACCCAGATAAACCACACTGTGGCCTTTTGGTACCGAAAGGGGGTCGTGTAAAAGCTGGACAGGGACTCTGCACAAGGGCCTGGAGGGACAGGACAAAGGGAAACATTTTCCCCCTGCCAGAGAGCAGGGCTGGATGGGATCTGGGGCAGGAATTGTTCCCTGGCAGGGTGGGCAGGGGCTGGGATGGAATTGCCAGAGCAGCTGGGGCTGCCCCTGGATCCCTGGCAGTGCCCAAGGCCAGGCTGGACATTGGGAGGTCTCTGCTGCGGTGGGAGCTGTCGCTGTCGCTGGCCGCGGTGGCACGTTCAGGTGACACTGGCGGTGTGCAGGGCCCGGGTCACTGCGGCTTCGCCTCCTTCCATTACTGTAATTGGGCCTGAGCGGCCCCGGCCCGCGCGGGACGGGCTGGGATGAATAATTCACCAGCTGGAAACAAAACCTCCGGCCTCAAAACCGCTCGGCATCTGCCGCCGGGGCTCGGCGTGGGAAGGGTGCCAGGAGCGCCGGGGGAGAGGAGCCGGCGGGTTCCCCGAGCTGGAGCTGCGGGATGCTCCGGGAGCCGCTGCCCCTCGCTGCCCCTCGCTGCCCCTCGCTGCCCCGTGTCCCTCAGCCTCCCGGGATGTTCTTCTCACCCCACGGGCACCACCTGCCCCCTCCCTTGCCTTGCTCCTTCCTAAGAGCGGAGAGCAGGATGTCCCTCGCTGTGCACGGGGGTCTCCTGCACCAGCCGCCCCCGGCCCCTGCACCGCTGTCCCTGGGACATGAGTGATGTCCCTGTGCCGTGTGTGCTGTCCCCATGCCGAGGGTGATGTCCCTGTGCCGTGTGTGCTGTCCCCATGCCGAGGGTGATGTCCCCATGCCGTGGGTGCTGTCCCCATGCCGTGTGTGCTGTCCCCATGCCGTGTGTGATGTCCCCATGCCGAGGGTGCTGTCCCCATGCCGAGGGTGATGTCCCCATGCCGTGTGTGCTGTCCCCATGCCGAGGGTGGTGTCCCCATGCCGTGTGCGGTGTCCCCATGCCGTGGGTGATGTCCCCATGTCGTGTGCGGTGTCCCCATGCCGTGGGTGATGTCCCCATGTCGTGTGCGGTGTCCCCATGCCGTGTGTGCTGTCCCCATGCCGAGGGTGATGTCCCCATGCCGTGTGTGCTGTCCCCATGCCGTGGGTGATGTCCCCATGCCGTGGGTGATGTCCCCATGCCGTGGGTGATGTCCCCATGCCGTGGGTGATGTCCCCATGCCGTGTGCGGTGTCCCCATGCCGTGTGCGGTGTCCCCATGCCGTGGGTGATGTCCCCATGCCGTGTGCGGTGTCCCCATGCCGAGGGTGATGTCCCCATGCCGTGTGTGATGTCCCCATGCCGTGGGTGATGTCCCCATGCCGTGTGCGGTGTCCCCATGCCGTTTGTGATGTCCCCATGCCGTGTGCGGTGTCCCCATGCCGAGGGTGATGTCCCCATGCCGAGGGTGATGTCCCCATGCCGTGGGTGATGTCCCCATGCCGTGTGCGGTGTCCCCATGCCGAGGGTGGTGTCCCCATGCCGTGTGCAGTGTCCCCATGCCGTGGGTGATGTCCCCATGCCGTGTGCGGTGTCCCCGGGCTGCGACAGGTGCTGGGCAGTCCCCGGCACCGCGTGGCTGCCGCCGGTGCCTCCCAAAAACCCCATCCCGAAAGGGGCTCGGCCGCACCCGGAGCCCACCCCGGCCCCTGGCACCTCCCAGCCTCGGGGGTCGCCCCCGCGCCCCCTCCCCGCGGGCCTGGGGACCGAGCCCCCCCGCCCTGTCCCCGCCTGACGTCACCGGCCCCGCCGCGTCCCGGAGCTGCTGCGGGATGGAGCCCGGAGCTCGGCTGTGCCTCTCGCTCTGCCTCGCCGCCGTCCTCCCGGCCCCGGGTGAGCAGCGGGGCTCCCCGGAGCGCCTTTCCCCCGGGAACGCCGAGCCGGGGGGCTCGGGATGCCGCAGGGGTCCCGCCGTGCTCTCCTGTCCCTCCAGCTGCCGGAGGGTCCCGGGGATCCCCCGGGAGGGTCCGGCCGCACCCCGGCCCCTCCAAGCCCCCGCTCCGGGTGTCCCCAGGCTGCCGGGGAGCGCAGGGCAGGCTCGCCTACAAACTGCTCCACGACCTCTTCGCCAACTACTCCAGCGCCCTGCGCCCCGTGGAGGACACGGAGCGGGCGCTGAACGTCACCCTCCAGGTCACCTTGTCGCAGATCATCGACATGGTGAGAGCCCGGCCCCGCTCGGGCCCGAAACCTGCCCGGATCACCCCCAGAGCGGCGCTGCTGCCCTCGAGTCAGCTCTGAGCACTTTCAGACAGCCCGGGCCCCCCTCCCAGAACCAGCAGGACCCCCTGGAATCCGGCTGAGCTCGGAGAGGCCTCCGGGCTGGGGGCCGGGGGGCCTGGGGGTGGCAGCGGGGTCCGTGCCCCCACGGCCACCCTCTCCCCGCGGCAGGACGAGAGGAACCAGGTCCTCACCTCCTACCTGTGGGTCCGCCAGACCTGGCTGGACGCCCACCTCACCTGGGACAAGGACGGGTACGGCGGCATCGACAGCATCCGCATCCCCAGCAGCTACGTCTGGCGGCCTGACATCATCCTGTACAACAAGTGGGTCGTGCTCGGCCCCGGGCCCGGCTGGGGCTGGGGGCTGCAGGGGCGCCGCGGCCTCGGGGTGGGGGCAGGGGGGTCCCGGAGCGGGAGATGCGGGGAGACGGGGCCGGGGGGTGCTGGCAGCAGCGGCCGTGCCCGGGACTGACCCCCAGCACCGAGGGGACAGCCAGGGCCCGAGCGGCGCGGGGAGGGGATGCGGCCCCACGGCCACCGCTCCCTGCCCAGCGCCGATGAGCACTTCGGTGGCTCCATGGAGACCAACGTGGTGCTGCGCTCCGACGGCCGCATCGTGTGGGACTCGCCCGCCATCACCAAGAGCTCCTGCAAGGTGGACGTGTCCTACTTCCCCTTCGACGGGCAGCGGTGCCGCCTCACCTTCGGCTCCTGGACCCACAACGGGAACCAGATCGACCTCCGCAACCAGCTGGACACCGGGGACCTGAGGGACTTCGTGGAGAACGTGGAGTGGGAGGTGCTGGGCATGCCGGCCACGAGGAACGTCATCACCTACGGCTGCTGCTCCGAGCCCTACCCCGATGTCACCTACACCCTGCTCCTGCGCCGCCGCGCCTCCTTCTACATCTTCAACCTGCTCCTGCCCTGCATCCTGGTCTCCTTCCTGGCGCCCCTGGGCTTCTACCTGCCGGCCGACTCGGGGGAGAAGGTGTCGCTGGGGGTGACGGTGCTGCTGGCCCTCACCGTGTTCCAGCTGCTGGTGGCCGAGAGCATGCCCCCCTCGGAGAGCGTCCCGCTCATCGGTGAGCCCGCCGGTGCCGGGGCCAGGGCTGGGGCAGGGGGGCGAGCGGGACCCCCGCGGGCTGCGGGACCCCCGCGGCCCCTGCCAGTGCCCGCTGCCCCCGCAGGGAAGTACTACATCGCCACCATGACCATGATCACGGCCTCCACCGCGCTCACCATCTTCATCATGAACGTGCACCACTGCGGGCCGGGGGCCCGGGCCGTGCCCCCCTGGGCGCGCCGCCTCATCCTGCACCACATGGCCCGGCTCTGCTGCGTCTACGAGGTGGGCGAGAGCTGCAAGGGCCCCCAGCGGGCACCGGGCGGGCGGGCGAGTGTGGGGGACGCCGGGGGACCGGGGGAAAGCCCCGGGGAACCGGGGGAGGGGCAGGCGGGCACGGAGGTGCGGGGCTGCCCCTGGGACCACTGCCTGTGCCACCACGACGCCCTGCTGAGGAACGTCGGCTACATCGCCGGCTGCTTTCGGCGCCAGCGCGCCAACCAGCGCCGCAGCGGAGAGTGGAAGAAGGTGGCCAAGGTGATGGACCGCTTCTTCATGTGGGTCTTCTTCCTCATGGTCTTCCTCATGAGCGTGCTGGTCCTGGGCAACGCTGCCTGACGGCTCTGCGGAGCCAGCAGTGCGGCCCCCAGGGTCAGGGGTGGCTGCGGGCGCCTCGCGGGGGTGACACGAATGGCCCCGGTCCCCCCAAAGCTGCAGCGCTGAGCGGTCCCAGCCCCCGTCCCACGTCCCCCTGTGGCATCCCGCTCCTGAGAAATGCATCAAATGAAATAAAGCCTGGAACGTGTGTCCTGCCCCTGCTGCCTGGGACAAGGGTGCTGGCCGGGGTGAGGGCGGCCTGGAGGGATGGAGGGATCAGGTCCTGAGCTGAGCTCCTGACAGATGGGAGATCCCCGAGGGGAGCGGTGGAGGCTTCCCACGGGAAGGAGTGCAGGGCCCGGCAGGAGCTCTGGAGCTGCTGCCCACCCTGGCCAGGGCAGGTTGGTGCCATGGTCCTTCCATCAGTGCCCAGCCTGTGGCAGCCACTGTCCGGTGGCCTGGCCCTGCGGGGAACCCTGCCCTGCCCCACCCTGCCCCGCCCGGCCCTGCCCCACCCTGCCCCATCCTGCCCCGCCCGGGAGGGGAGGGAGGGATGATGATGATAAACTCTCCAGGACTGGTGGCTGTTCTGATGGGGGGAGGCTGTGCTGGGCACAGCGACCATCTGAGCAGGAGCTCTGGATTCTCAGGGAAGCAAGGAGGGAGGCAGCAGAAATGGAGAGGGTCTGCCTTTGGAAGAAGGGGCAGCAAAGCAGGAGGTGACAAGGATGTCCCGGGGTCCTGCAGGGGGAAAACGAGAAGGGCCAAAGCCCCACTGGAACTTAATGTGGCTGCTGCTGTGAAGGACAGTAACACTTATTTCACAAATAAAACCTTAGCTTTGCTTTGCTTGGGCTTTTCTTTTTTTTCTCTTTTTCTTTTTTTTTTGTTTTTTTTTTTTTTGTTTTTTTCATTGCTGAGAGGAAACATTGAGACAGAGGATGAGCAAAAGTCTGAGCTACGAAGGGATGAGGCCTGGCGAGCGTGGCTCTGGGAGAGTCAGGTCCTGCCTGAGGTGCCGCTGCCTTCCAGGCCAGGGCTGCAGCCGGGCCGGGCCAGCCCCGGCGCTCAGCACCCAAAGGTTTCTCTGTGGCGGCTCCTGCAGCACCAGCACCAGCGGCAGCTCAGCGCCGGCGGCTGCACCAGGCTGCCAGGAATCCCCCGAGCCGGGCACGGAGCTTGCCCAGGGCCCTGCCCGGCTCCCGGCCCCGCGCCCGGCCCACGGGCAGCGGCTGCGGCCGCCGGGCCGGGGGCAGCACCGGGCCCCACCACGGCTCAGCGCTCGGCATGCTGAGCACCAGCCCCAGAGAGCTGCTGCTGCTGCTGCTGCCGCTGCCCTCCGGGCCCGCGGCCACCAGCACGTCCCTGGGGATGAACCAGGCCATGGCCGGGCAGCTGCTGCCCTGCTCCGGCTCCGGGGAGCTGCCGAGGCCCGACGAGGCCTCCGGGCCTTTGTCCTCTTGGGCCGCGCTCTCGGCCGAGCTCGCCCTGGGCCGCCCCTCTCCAGCCCGAGGGGACTCTCTGCCCCCCAGCAGCCCCGGCTCCATGGGCACGGAGCTCTGGGCCGCCCCGCAGCCCCTCGGCATCCTCGGCCGCTGGGCTAGCTGTGCCTCCAGCTCCTCGCGCTGCTCCTCAAAGAGCGCCCGGGAGTCCCGGCAGCTCCGGATGAACCTTGGGAAACGGCTCCTGGAGCTGATGGAACTGCCTGGGGAGCTGCCATGGGGCTGCAGCTCCATGTCTGCTGATCTCCGTGCCCTGTCCACATCGCTCTGCCCCTCCAGCCGGCCTCTCGCTGCACTTGGGTGCTTTGAGTTCTGACGGATCCTCTGCAAGAAGCACGGATGGTTGAGACAAGAGCAGCTCCCCAGAACGCTCTGCTTTGTCCTGTCACGCATGCCACACCAACACACCCCAAAGCCACCCTTGCCCAGCCCAGCCCACACAGCAGATCAAAGGCCACCTACCCACAGACGCTTGTCCCGTAGCGTGACAGTGACCAGGATGAGCTGCAGCACCACCATCGTCATTGCCAGCAGCTCTCCCACGGTGAAGATGCTGAGGATGCCCATGGCACTGTCTGTAGCACTCCAGGTCACCAGCACAGGCCGGGGAAGAGGCTCCCCAGAGACATGTGGGGCCCCAGTGAGAGGCCCCAACCCTGCTGGGGTGGCAGAGGCTCTGGTGACACCAGCCTGTGGTGTCACGGCAGAGACCCCTTTGTGACGCTGTGGGGCAGCGAGAGCCCCCCGTGTGACATCACAGGACCTGCAGAGCCCCCCCGTGTGACATCACAGGACCTGCAGAGCCCCCTGTGTGACATCACAGGACCTGCAGAGCCCCCCGTGTGACATCACAGGACATGCAGAGCCCCCCGTGTGACATCACAGGACCTGCAGAGCCCCCTGTGTGACATCTCAGGACCTGCAGAGCCCCCCATGTGACATCTCAGGACCTGCAGAGCCCCCCGTGTGACATCACAGGACCTGCAGAGCCCCCCCATGTGACATCACAGGACCTGCAGAGCCCCCCGTGTGACATCACAGGACCTGCAGAGCCCCCCCATGTGACATCACAGGACCTGCAGAGCCCCCCGTGCGACATCCGAGAGTCACTTGACAGAGGGGACATGCCTTTGGACGTGCCCATGTGCCAGGCTGTGAAAATGGGGCCGTGGGGCCCCCAGGAGCACCCAGGCGGGCGCTGGGCAGCTGCAGCCCCATGGCAGCTCCCCAGGCAGTTCCATCAGCTCCAGGAGCCGTTTCCCAAGGTTCATCCGGAGCTGCCGGGACTCCCGGGCGCTCTTTGAGGAGCAGCGCGAGGAGCTGGAGGCACAGCTAGCCCAGCGGCCGAGGATGCCGAGGGGCTGCGGGGCGGCCCAGAGCTCCGTGCCCGTGGAGCCGGGGCTGCTGGGGGGCAGAGAGTCCCCTCGGGCTGGAGAGGGGCGGCCCAGGGCGAGCTCGGGCCCAAGAGGACAAAGGGGCAGCGGCACCTCAGGCAGGACCTGACTCTCCCAGAGCCACGCTCGCCAGGCCTCATCCCTTCGTAGCTCAGACTTTTGCTCATCCTTTGTCTCAATGTTTCCTCTCAGCAATGAAAAAAACAAAAAAAAAACAAAAAAAAAGAAAAAGAGAAAAAAAGAAAAGCCAAAGCAAAGCAAAGCTAAGGTTTTATTTGTGAAATAAGTGTTACTGTCCTTCACAGCAGCAGCCACATTAAGTTCCAGTGGGGCTTTGGCCCTTCTCGTTTTCCCCCTGCAGGACCCCAGGACATCCTTGTCACCTCCTGCTTTGCTGCCCCTTCTTCCAAAGGCAGACCCTCTCCATTTCTGCTGCCTCCCTCCTTGCTTCCCTGAGAATCCAGAGCTCCTGCTCAGATGGTCGCTGTGCCCAGCACAGCCTCCCCCATCACATCGCTTCTACCTTTTTCTTGTTTGGATTTCTTTTTTTATTGTACTTTTATTGTAATTTTTTTCTATTATCTCACAAGTTTGTTTCCCAGAGTCCTGCTCCCAGGGCAGCGAGGGCTCTCCCTTGGGCTCCTGGGTGTCACAAAGGGATTTCTGAGTGCCCCGTGCTGTCACAAAGAGGGTTCTGGCTGCCCCGTGATGTCACCCAGGGGACTCTGCCAGACTGCCAGGCTGTAAAAGGGGTGCCCCAGGAGCAGACAGTGCCGGGCACAGCAATCTGGCAGTGTCTCTTGGCAGACAGCAGCCTCAGCCTCCCACCAGGGTGGGGCTGGATTTCCATCACTGGGGCCCTGCAGGTCTCTGGGGAGCCTCTTCTCCGGCCTGTGCTGGTGACCTGGAGCTCCAGGGATGGTTCCATGGGGTGCCCCAAGAGCTTCACCCAAGGTTCACGGGAACGTGCCCGGGCCTCCCCCCGGAGCGGCGCCAGGAGCGGCGCAGGATGCCGAGGGGCTGCAGGGCGGCCCAGCCTGAGGTGCCCGTGGAGCTGGGGCTGCTGGGGGGCAGAGAGTCCCTGCGGGCCCCTGCAGAGGGGTGGCCTCGGGCGGCCCTGGGCAGCGCGGCCCAAGGGGACAAAGCCAAGGCCAAGAGACGAGGCAGCCGCTGCTCGCTGGAGCTGGAGCGGGGCAGCAGCGGCGCGGCCGTGGGCTGGTTCATGCCCCCAGCAGAAGCGCAGAGCTCTGGCCCCGTGGCACCGAGGAGCAGCAGCTGCTCGCTGGAGCTGGAGCTGGAGCTGGAGCTGGAGCTGGGCAGGACCGTCACCCCTGGCCGGGCCAGGCCATCCCTGTCGCTGCCCAGGCCCCAGCAGCCGCTGCCCCAGGCCGGGGAGAGCGGCAGGGAGGCAGGATGTGGCTTCCTGGAGCTCTGCTCCTCCCTGAGGGACATGGTGGTGGGCTGGTGGACACGACACGTCCAGCGCCGCCGCAGCCGCCACGTCCGCTTCGCCAGCCCTCTGGTGACGGTGAGGTACATTGACTAGAGGGGCTGCGGATGCTCCCCTCCCACAGCCTTGATAGCCATTCCTGGTTAATAAATTATCAAAACACTTTGTGAGGTTCTTACTTGTATCCTTTCAATTCTGCCCCGCCCATCGCGACAGGGACGTGGGAAGTTGTTCCTACCCAGGCAGGGGGATCGGAATGAGGCGAGCTTTGGGGTCCCTGCCAACCCCGAGCACTCTGTGATCACACAGCGATGCCACGCTGCTTGTGCTGGGACCTGTGTCACACCTTTCCCGGGGGGTGGGAGTTGGTCACACCTGACCCTCCCCAGGGGAACTGTGCCACCATCCATGGCTGCAGCTCTTGGTGTGGAGAGGGTCCTGTGCCGGTTTCTGCACGGCACACCCAGCACCTCAGCGCTGTGCCAGCCCCGTGTCTCTGCTGGCCGTGGCTCTCTGGATGTCACTGCAGCTGAGCAGGGACACGTTCCCAGCAAAGCCCAGCTCTCCTCACCTCCCACTGAATGCAAGAGCTTCAAGGTGATGAAGAAGAGCAGGCTGGTGATGTCCTGTGCTGTGCCAGGCAGGAGAACCCAAGGTTCTGTGCGTGCCAGGCCAGCAGGGCAGTTTCTCAGTGTTCTCTGACAGCAAGAAACTGCCAGCTGCCAGCTGGAGCTGCTGATCCCCGGGCAGGAGAGGGACTGGGGCCCAGACTGGCCACAGAACCACAGAACTGTCTGACTTGGGAAGGACCTTTTAAATCCCACCCATTCCCAGCCCAGCCATGGCAGGGACACCTCCCACTGTCCCAGGAGCTCCCAATGTCCAGCCTGGCCTTGGGCACTGCCAGGGATCCAGGGGCAGCCCCAGCTGCTCTGGCAATTCCATCCCAGCCCCTGCCCGGGAACAATTCCTGCCCAAGATCCCAAGATCCAGCCCTGCTCTCTGGCATTCCCCCTTGTCCCATCTCTCCATCCCTTACCCAAAGTCTGCATCTCTCTTGCAGACCCCTTCAAAATGCCACCTGTAGCAGGTCCATGAAGCTGAGCCAGTGCACAGGTGAGGTAGAGGCTGAATTTCCCACCTCATCAACTTTTCCTCTTTATTCTTTTTCTAGCACACCGAGCACCCCCTCAGGCAGCCTCTGAGTCAAGTCCTCAATAAACACAGCTGATAACCAGCCACATCCTCCAATCAACAACCTGTTTGGCTTCTGGGGAAGCCGACTGCCACCTTATCTTGTCAACCCAGAAGCCCTGGAAGGGCAGGAGCAGCTCAGGTGTTGCATTTCCTCTTAAAGCCAGGAGCGTCAGTTACCAGGAGCACGGGCACAGGCAGCTGCCAAACCGTGGGAAGGAAACGTAAACCTCTTCTGGGCCTCATAGTGCTGTGAATTCTGTGAGCTGAAATGTTAGGAATTTGGAGGATTAGCAGTAATAATCAGCAGGCCCCTCAAACTTTGTCACAGCTGGCTTAAAATGCAGGGGGTGGTGTGGAATTCTCCGAGCGTGTCCGGCAGGAGAGCCGGCCCTGTGGTGCTGAGGGGGAAGGACAGGGACCACAGGGACTGTGCAGCCACCCCGGGCTCTGTGCGGTGTCCCGGGACTGTGCATCCACCCCGGGCTCCGTGCGGTGTCCCGGGACTGTGCAGCCACCCCGGGCTCCGTGCGGTGTCCCGGGACAGGGGGAGCACCCCGGGCTCTGTGCGGTGTCCCGGGACAGGGGAGCACCCCGGGCTCCGTGCGGTGTCCCGGGACAGGGGAGCACCCCGGGCTCTGTGCGGTGTCCCGGGACAGGGGAGCACCCCGGGCTCTGTGCGGTGTCCCGGGACAGGGGAGCACCCCGGGCTTTGGGAAGCCGCAGAAACGGGAAGCGCTGCGGACACGGCAGGGAAGGGCGGAGAGCAGCGAGGAACCGGCCCCGGCAGAGTTCCCGGTGCTATGGGCAGAACCGGCCCCGGCAGAGTTCCCGGTGCTGCGGGCAGAACCGGCCCCGGCAGAGTTCCCGGTGCTGCGGGAGGGACCGGCCCCGGCAGAGTTCCCGGTGCTGCGGGCAGAACCGGCCCCGGCAGAGTTCCCGGTGCTATGGGCGGAACCGGCCCCGGCAGAGTTCCCGGTGCTATGGGAGGAACCGGCCCCGGCAGAGTTCCCGGTGCTGCGGGAGGGATTTGTCTTTATCTAAACGGAGCAGATGCGGCAGCGGAGCTGGGCCCGCTGGGCCCGCCACAGGTTGTGCTTTGCCAAAAACTCCCTCCTGCACACCCCGGTACCGGGAGCAGCGACAGACGAACGTCCCCGATGCCGGTTCTGTCCCGTCTATCTGTCCCGGTTCTGTCCCGGTTCTGTCCCGGTTCTATCCCGGTTTTGTCCCGGTTCAGTCCCGGTTCTATCACGGTTCTGTCCCTGTCCCGGTTCTGTCCTGGTCCCGGTTCTGTCCCGGTTCTGTCCCGGTTCTGTCCCGCTCCCGACTCCCCTGCAGTTCCGCTCGGCACCGCCGGGGGGCGCTGGTGGCGCGGCCGCAGCGGGGCCGGGGCCGTTGGGACCGCGCCCCCCCCCCGTGTCCCGGAGTGTGTCCCCAACGTCCCCAGATGTCCCCAAACGACCCCAAACGACCCCAAACGTCCCCAAACGTCCCCAAACGTCCCCAAAGCTCCCTTGACCTCCCCGAAGCTCCCGGCCCCGGAGCAGCGCTCGCTGTGTGCATCGGGCACATCGGGGTTTCACAGCGCCACGTCCAGCCCTTCCTTGGGCACCTGCAGGGATGGGCACTGCAAAGCTCCCTGGGCAGCCCCTGCCAAGGCCTGAGCTCCCTTTCCATGGGCAAATTCCTGCTGCTGCCCACCCTGAGCCTCCCCTGGCCCAGCCTGAGGCCTGAGCTCTCCTCCTGTCCCTGTTCCCTGGCAGCAGAGCCTGACCCCCCCGGCTGTCCCCTCCTGCCAGGGACTTGTGCAGAGCCACAAGGGCCCCCTGAGCCTCCTTTGCTCCAGGCTCAGCCCCTTTCCCAGCTCCCTCAGCCCCTCCTGGGGCTCCAGCCCCTTCCCAGCTCCGTTCCCTGCCCTGGACATGCTCCAGCCCCTCAATGTTCTTGTCGTGAGGGCCCAGAACTGGATATTGTGGAAGGTGGGAGTTACTCCGTCTCCAGCTGTGTGGGATGTGTCACATCTGGCTGAGTGGTATCTGCAGGACCTGCCAGCTCCAGGGCAGCTCCTGTCAGTGTCCCACTGCCCATCCTCCCTGGCAGCACCCCAATGTAGCACAGCCCTGCCCAGGTTTTCCTCTCCAAGGCGTTTGGGCAGCTCTGTGTCCTGGTGCTGCTCCCAGGACTGGATCTCTCCTGTGTGCTAGCTTCACCTCATTCCCGGGGAAACCATCCCAGAGCTGAGAGCTGCCCAGTGCAGGCACTGCCTGCTGCTCAGGATGTCCCTGCAGCGTCCCTGCCACTGAACCCCACAGCGCTGATCCTCTGCTGCAGGTCTGGGCATGGTGGGGAATCCAGGGAAGGGAATCCTGGCTGTCAGGGGATGGGACCCTGTCCCTGCAGTCCCAGGGACACCTGGCACGGGCAGGAGCCTCTGGCTGAGCCCCAGCTCAGCGTGGCCTTGGGAATGTGTGCCTGGGGCCAGATCCAGGTGCTGTTCCAAGAGCTGCCCACAGAAGCTGCTCCTCATTCCCTCTGGGGAGGGATGCTCCGTGGCACTCCTCCCTTTGGAATCTGTGCTTTTCCCACGAAGTCTGGGACTTCCCCTGCTTTTGCCTGGGTGTCACACGGTGGATTTTGGGCTCTGCCCCATTGTCAAGGTCACCTGAATTCCCTCCTGCTCCAGGCTGAGAGCAGCCCTTGGCTGGCTCCTGGGCCCAGGTTTGTCCCCTCACTGAAGCTGTGCGCTCTGGCCAGGGATTCTCCTGGAGCCCTGACTTGGAGCTGGAAGATCTCTGACTTTTTCCCTTGCCTTTTGTCTCTGTGTGTTTGATGCTTCTTAATTTATGGCAGCAAAGCCTAACGGAGATCCTTAACTCTGCAGCCGCAATGCAGCAGGAAAACAAGGAGCTCTCCCCCACTCCCAGGCCCTTTCCCATCTATTTTCCTATTTTAAAAATTGCAGTTTTTTATGCATCACTCCATGGTCCTCCCAACTTTCTGTAGACACTTAGAAATATCAGCTGGCAAATACAGGAAGGTGCTCCCAGACCTCCCTGTCTGCACAGAACTCATTTGTGTTCCATAAAAAATGAGGCTGTTATGCTGGGGGAAGATAGGAAGATCCTGGAGATAGACTCCCTGGAGTCCTTGCATTGCCCAGGATTTTTTTTTCCCCATAAGCATTGAAGTCAAACTCAGTAAAAGCAGAAAATAGTGCTGAGCAGCTCTTTGGGTTTAGCATTCACTGGGCAGCTCCCTCTGCCCTGCAGACCTCGTCCCCACGCACAGCAGCACCTGGAGGTTGGAGATGTGGAGCTGCTCGTTCATTTCAGCCCAGGCTCAGACACCTGGCAGGAATTAAGTGCTGGAAGGTTTGGAATGGCTTTGAGGAGGCTGAGGGAGAGCTGGGGGCAGGGGGCTGCTCCTGGGCTCGGGGGGATATCCCTGCAAACCTGGCTGCCAGGAAAGGTGTGAATCGCTTCAGAGATGGCCAAGGGCTCCCCCAGGGCCCCCCAGAGTTGGGGTGCAGTGGTCTGAGGAGGTGGAGGAGAGCCCCTTGCTGGGTCCCTGCTCACCCAAAGCTGTGCTGCAGCGAGGGGATGGGGGAATTGCCGGGTTTGAATCCAGGGCCTGCAGAAAACAGGACAGGATGGAACCTGGAGACACCAACCCAAGCCTTGTGTGACTCTGATTTACTGGGTGAGTCACAGGGGAGCACGACCTGGGGGAAAACCAGCCCTGATCTGGCAGGGGGTTGGTAAGCACAGACACATAACACACAGAGGGTGCTCAGGGTTAGTCAGGCTGAGAGCTAATTATAACATTAATATCATTAGGAAAAAAGAGCCAAAGTCCCTAGGGAAAATTGCTGGCTGCAGGGGGAGGGCTCAAGTAAAATAACCCAACCAAAGGTACTGTGGAAATAATGAAATACTTAAAAATTGACATAGACCAAAGCAAATACTCTGATTAAGGGCTGGAAGAGGTGGAACTACTGCAGAGGAAGGGGGGTCTGGGTCTGGGTGAGTGTTGTGGTTGAGAGGTTGGGCATCCCAGCATCAGCAGCATGGGCAGAAGCAGCTTTAGACCCTTTGGGGACAGCGTGACAGCGGCTGTGGCCTTTGGCTTTGGAGCAGCTCCCATCTCTCTTGGTGCTCAAACTGGAGGAGAAGGAGCTGGCACCAGGTCTGGGAACTGGGAAGTGCCAGTGCTGCACCAGCGCTGGGTAACGGGGGGTCCCTCACCGTGGTGACAGTGCCAGGGCCATCGGTGCCCACCGGCGTGGCCACACAGCCAGGCTGTGGTGCCAAACAAACCCCAAAGTCGGGGCATTTGGGAAAAGTGCCGGTCTAGAGGTGCTTGGGTTTGCCCCTGGCAGCACAGGGAGGCTCTCAAGCCCCGATCAGAACCCCCAGTTTAGGGAGTTTGTCCCTTGGCTTTGTGCTCCAGCTCCAAGTGCTGCAGCCTCAGCCCCTGAAACATCAAAATGGAAAAGAAGCAGAGGTTGTGCCCTCTGGCTGGATCCTCCTGGAGAGCTCTGCCACCACCAGGGATGTTCATGTGAAGAGGTTTTCCCTGGCCCAGAGGTCTCTTGTCCTCTGCTGTCTGGTTCATGCTGGGTTTGACAGCGTCTCCCAGTTTGGGTGCCAGGCTCAGGTGCTTTTCCCACTCTGTCACCTCCACCAAATTGTGGTTTTCCCCTACAATCCTCGTGGTTTCCCCCAGGGTGTCGGTTTCTGCTCCCACCACAGCTCTGAGCAGGCTGGGCAGCCCTGCGTTCCCATTCCCAGCATGTGGCACCTGCAGGGAATGGCTCCTGACTGCCACTCGAATCTGAATTCCTGCCAGCTCGCTCTGGGTTTCCATGGAAGCTGAGGCTGCTCCCGCAGCTGGGTGTGGAGCACACGGGATCCCCGAGAGCCTCAGCAGCCGGGCAGCTGGGAAAGCACAGCATGGAGCATTGATCCAGGTGTGCCTCCCGCCGTGGGGTCCCTGTGATCATCACCAGAGGGTGGGAGACTCCAAAGGCTCCGTCACACAGGCAGGGCCCCTGGGGCTCATCCTGGCCAGAGCTGTGAACAGCCGGGAGCAAAGCGAGTCAAACAGCGCCAGAAAGCTCCTGGACACCGGTCCCGACTGTTTCCACACAGGGAGTGTCCCTGAGCCAGTCCCAGCTGGGCACAGGGACCTGCACAGGTGAGCCACAGCCCCAACCCCACCTGACTGAAGGCCAAGAGAGCTCAGTGGGTCCCCTGAGGCTGGGAGAGGTGGGGGTGCTCAGCTGGAGAGGAGAAGCTGCAGGGAGAGCTCAGAGCCCCTTGCAGGGCCTGAAGGGGCTCCAGGAGAGCTGGAGAGGGACTGGGGCCAAGGGCTGCAGGGCCAGGAGCCAGGGAATGGCTGCCAGGGGCAGAGGGCAGGGCTGGATCTTGGGATCTGGGGCAGGAATTGTTCCCTGGCAGGGTGGGCAGGGGCTGGGATGGAATTGCCAGAGCAGCTGGGGCTGCCCCTGGATCCCTGGCAGTGCCCAAGGCCAGGCTGGACATTGGGAGCTCCTGGGACAGTGGGAGGTGTCCCTGCCGTGGCTGGGGTGTGGGATGGGATGAGATTTAGGGTCTGTCCAACCCAAACCCTGCTGTGATTCCATGATTCTGGCTCGGGTCAGAGCAGGTCAGTCCCACGCTCAGGGCTGTTCCCAGGGCAGTGTCAGAGCTGTCCTCGGGCAGGTCCTGCTTGTGAAGCCCAGCCTGAAGCCCCTGTGCCAGTGCCCGTCGGGCGCTGAAGGCGCTGCCCATGCCCCGGGAGCGGGGACACGGTGGCAGTCCGGGGTGGTGACAGGGGTGGCAGGGGAGTGGCACAGGGAGACAGGGGATGGCAGTACGGGGAGGTGACGGGGAGGTGACAGGGAGGTGGTGGCACTGCAGCGAGGTGGCAGTGCTGCCTGCTGGCCGGGAGGGGCCCCCTGAGAGCCACACTTGGTGCCATCCCCGCTGTCACCGCCGCGCTCCCAGGACAGCCTGGCCCGGCCGCTGCTCGCCCTCGGCACAGGGAAGAGGTTGGGAGAGGCAGCGATTTATCGTGTTCCTTCACAGAGAGCCTGGCAGCGCGAGCGTCTTCATCATCATCTTCATCATCATTGTCATCATCATTATCATTGTCATCACCATCATCATCATCATCGTCATCATTGTCATCGTCATCATCATCATCATCACCATCATCATATCATTATCATCATCATCATCATTGTCATCGTCATCATCTTCATCATCATTGTCATCATCATCATTGTCATCATCTTCATCATCATTGTCATCATCATCATCATTGTCATCATCATTATCATTGTCATCACCATCATCATCATCGTCATTGTCATCATCATCGTGATCATTATCATCATCGTGATCATTATCATCATTGTCATCATTATCACCATCATCATCACCATCATCACCATCACCATCGTCATCATTGTGATCATTGTCATCATCGTCATCATCATATCATCATCATCACCATCATCATCGTCATTGTCATCATCATCATCATCACCATCATTGTCATCGTCATCATCATCATCATCACCATCAGCAGCAGCAGCAGCGGGGCAGGGTGACCTCCTGGTTCTGTGGTCTCCCATCAGCAGAGTGACACCACGGAGCTCATCCGGACCAAACCGAGCTCAGCAGGACCGAACCGAGCTCAGCAGGGCCGAACCGAGCTCAGCCGAACCGAACCGAGCTCAGCAGGACCAAACCGAGCTCAGCAGGACCGAACCGAGCTCAGCAGGACCGAACCGAGCTCAGCCGAACCGAGCTCAGCAGGGCCGAACCGAGCTCAGCAGGACCGAACCGAGCTCAGCAGGACCGAACCGAGCTTAGCCAGACAGAACCGAGCTCAGCAGGACCGAACCGAGCTCAGCAGGACCGAACCGAGCTCAGCAGGACCGAACCGAGCTCGGCCGGACCGAACCGAGCTCAGCAGGGCCGAACCGAGCTCAGCCGAACCGAACCGAGCTCAGCAGGACCAAACCGAGCTCAGCAGGACCAAACCGAGCTCAGCAGGACCGAACCGAGCTCAGCAGGACCGAACCGAGCTCAGCCGAACCGAACCGAGCTCAGCCTAACCGAACCAAGCTCAGCAGGACCGAACCGAGCTCAGCAGGACCGAACCGAGCTCAGCCGGACCGAACCGAGCTCAGCCGAACCGAACGGAGCCCAGCCGAACCGAACCGAGCTCAGCCTAACCGAACCGAGCCCAGCCGAACCGAACCGAGCTCAGCAGGACCGAACCGAGCCCAGCCGAACCGAACCGAGCTCAGCAGGGCCGAACCGAGCTCAGCCCGCCCCAGGGTCCCGCTGTCCCGGATCCTCCCTGGCCCCCCGGGATCCGCGGTGTCCCCCCGGTCCCTGTGACTCACCTCCCGCCCCGGGCTGTCCAACAGCTCCAACTCCAAAGCGATTGAAGTTTGTTTATTGTGGTTTTTCCATCAGGATCCCTCCAGGGAGAGTCCAATTAGCGCTAACGAGCGGGCTGGTAATTACAGCTCCGGCCCCGGGAGCGCTGAGTGCTGCTCGCTGCGGCCCCCCCGCCGCTGCCCAGGGGCCAATTAACGCGGCCAATTAGCGCCTTTGTCACCGGCGATGCTCCCTGGGGACTTTCCATCAGCGCCTGTGCCGGTGGCGCTGGGGGGACGCTCCCCGAGCCCGCGGATCACGGCAGGGAGCCGCTCCCCGAGCCCAAACCTCGCCGGTAATGAGCTCCTCCCCACCCCCACGGGGCTCGGGGACACCTCTGTCCCCTGTCCCCTCTCCAGAGGAGCCGGCTTGGGGTGTTTGTGCCTCGCTGTCCCTCGGTGCCCATGCCGGGCTGGCCCTGGGCACCCCAGCCCCTCCTGCTGCCCGAGGTTGCTCCATCCCTGAGCATCCCTGCGGGTCCCTGCGGATCCCTGAGCATCCCTGCGGGTCCCTGCGGATCCCTGAGCATCCCTGCGGATCCCTGAGCATCCCCGAGCATCCCTGAGCATCCCTGAGCATTCCCGAGCATCCCCGAGCATCCCTGAGCATCCCTGCGGATCCCTGAGCATCCCTGCGGATCCCTGAGCATCCCTGCGGATCCCTGAGCATCCCTGAGCATCCCTGAGCATCCCTGAGCATCCCTGCGGATCCCTGAGCATCCCTGAGCATCCCTGAGCATCCCTGCGGATCCCTGCGGATCCCTGAGCATCCCTGCGGATCCCTGAGCATCCCTGAGCATCCCTGCGGATCCCTGCGGATCCCTGAGCATCCCTGAGCATCCCTGAGCATCCCTGCGGATCCCTGCGGATCCCTGAGCATCCCTGCGGATCCCTGAGCATCCCTGAGCATCCCTGAGCATCCCTGCGGATCCCTGAGCATCCCTGCAGATCCCTGAGCATCCCTGAGCATCCCTGAGCATCCCTGAGCATCCCTGCGCATCCCTGCGGATCCCTGAGCATCCCTGCGGATCCCTGAGCATCCCCAGGCCCGCGGGGCTGCTCCTGCTGCCGAGAGCTGGAGCCAAGCAGAAGCTCTCCTGTAAAAGTCAAAGTCACCCTCCCCGAGCCCAGCCCAGGGCTGAGGCAGTTTCAGGGGCTGAAAATGCCGGGGTGAAATGGAGAAGCTGTGCCAGCGGCAGCTGCAGACCCCAGCAGCAGAGCTGGAGTTTGGGTGGTACCAAACAGGACCTTTGTGCTGCAGGTCCCAGAAGGTCCAGGCAGGAGGACGGGGGGAGCCGGGCTCTGTGCCCAGCCTGGGCCCCAGGCAGCCAGAGCTGGACTTGCTGAAGCCCTGGAATTTGTCCCTGCTCACCCAGCTCCTCCCTCCATCCACAGCTGGCTCTGTGTGGTCACTGTGCTCGAGGGGTTTGTCCCAGCGCTGCCCGGGGAGCTGCAGCCAAACCAGAGTCCCCAGCCAAGGAGCTGCGAGCAGCTGGGACAGTGGGAGGTGTCCCTGCCCATGGCAGGGTGGCTCTGGATGAGCTTTAAGGTCCCTTCCAGCCCAAACCTTCTGTGACTCCATGATCTTGAGGTGCCGTGGTGGTTCAGGGATGCTGACACTGCAAAGGCTCGGCAACTCTGCCCCCAGCTGTGGAGGGAGCAGAGACCCTTCCGTGCATGGCTGGGACTGGGGTCACTTTTGGGGACACCACTGTCCCCACCCCACCCCTGCAGGGACCCCGTGTCCCCCCACCCATCCCAACAGCCAGCGGGCACCCACCCTGCCCCAGCACCCACCCTGCCCCAGCACCTGCAGGGGTGAGCTCTGCTTTGAACACTTCACCCAAAGGAGATTCAAAACGAGCAAGTGAGCCCTGGCTCAGAGAATTGTCCTGAGACACAGCTGGAACTGTCCTGGGGCACAGCTGGAATCATCCCGAGGCACAGCTGGAATTGTCCTGGGACACAGCTGGAACTGTCCTGAGACACAGCTGGAACTATCCTGGGGCACAGCTGGAACTGTCCTGGGGCACAGCTAGAACTGTCCTGGGGCACAGCTGGAACTGTCCTGGGGCACAGCTGGAACTGTCCTGAGGCACAGCTGGAATCATCCTGAGGCACAGCTGGAACTGTCCTGGGGCACAGCTGGAACTATCCTGAGACACAGCTGGAACTGTCCTGAGGCACAGCTGGAACTGTCCTGAGGCACAGCTGGAATCATCCCGAGGCACAGCTGGAATTCCATGATTTCCAGGTGGTATCTTGGAAGGGAGCAGTGCACTGGCCAAAGGAGCAGTTGCCCAGACCCACCCGTGCTGGCCCGTTGGTTCCCTGTGATTCGGCTGTTGCCGTGTCAGGTCCAGGTTCCCTTTCTGGAGAGAGAGCTGGGGGACAGCTCACTGCGCTCAGCTTCACACCTGTTCTGGGATGGGAGAAATCTTCCGTCTCTCTGAATCTGAGCCACCTTCAGCAGCTTGTGAGCTCCTGGCTCCTGCCCCAGCAGTTTGCAGATTCCTTCCTGGCTCTGCTTCACCTTTATGCCATAAACGAGGGGGTTGAGCATGGGAGGGACCCTCAGACGGGAATTGTCCCCCAGCACTCGACGTGAGGTGCCAGGCTGGGTGTGAACACCTGCAGGTACACGGAGAGGAGCCCGCCTCGGTAAAGACCAGGATGACGAGAACGTGGGAGCGGCAGGTGCCGAGGGCCGTGAGCGCTGTGGGCCGGCAGCCTCAGCACAGCGCAGAGGATCCCGCCGTGGGAGGAGGTGATGAGGGCACAGTCGCTCCCCTCGAGCGGCGCGGCCCTGCTGGGGCTGTAGTGGTGGCTGTAGCGTCGGTGCAGGCCAGCCCCAGCACGGCCGTGTGCTCCCAGCAGCAGTGAGGGATCAGCAGAGAGGGATCAGCAGAGAGGGATCAGCAGAGAGGGAGAGGGATCAGCAGAGAGGGATCAGCAGAGAGGGATCAGCAGAGAGGGAGAGGGATCAGCAGAGAGGGATCAGCAGAGAGGGATCACCCTGCTGAGGGGGCACACCAGGGGGATCGTGATGCCAGCTCCCCTGGCCAGGGACACCAATCCTGCCCCCACGGCCCTCGGGCAGCTCAGGATGGAGCCGGACCACAGCGGGTGGCAGGTGGCCACGTAGTGGCCCAAGGACGTGGCCAGGAGCAGCCCTGAGTCCACTGAGGTGAATGTGTGGGTGAAGAACATCCAGATGAAGCAGGCCTCGAGGCCAATCTCCCTCAAATCCAACCAGAACAGGCCCAGCATCTTGGGAGCGACGGCAGTGGAGAGGATGAGGTCAATGATGGCCAGCATGGCAATGAAACAGAACATGGGCTCGTGCAGGCTTCTGGCCAGCAGCACGGCCAGGAGCACCAGGAGGTTTCCCAGCATGGCCATGATGTAGCTGATGCAGAATGGGATGGAAATCCACCTGTGGAAAGCTTCCAGGTGGGGGATGCCCGTCAGGAGGAAAGACGGAGTGTTGGTGTTGGGTGGGCTGGGGGCTGACATGGCACAGATGTCCTTGTCCCCTGCTGCAGCTCCCTGTAACAGTGGCAGGAAGGTTGGGATTTGGGCTACCATCGGTGTGACCACAGTGCCCATGGCATCAGGGAACTTTGTTCTGTTTCTTTGGGGAGAAGTTTTCAGAACCTCTTACTTGCAGTCAGGCTCTGAACTGGTACTGTCATCAGCACATCCCAGAGGACTCAGAATCATGGAATATCCTGAGTGGGAATGAACCCCCAGGGATCCCCCAGTGCCCCCCTGCCCTGCCCAGACCCCCCAACAAGCCCAGCCTGGGCATCCCTGGATGCTCCTGGAGCTCTGGCAGCCTCGGGGCCGTGCCCATTCCCTGGGGAGCCTGGGCAGTGCCAGCAGCCTGTGGGGAAAGAGGAGCCTTGCCCTAAAAGCCAACCTAAATCCCTGCTGGGCCAGCTGCAGCCGCTCCCTGCTGCTGTCCCTGTGGCAGGAGCAGAGCCCGGAGCTGTCCCTGCGCTGCCCCTCGGGAGGATGTTGAGGACTCCCGTGAGGTTTCCCCTCAGACTCCTCTCCTCCAGCCTTTGCCCTGTCCATGCCCATCTACAGGCTGGCACCACCGTGTCCTGCCCTGCTGTGGCTTCCTGCCACTGTTGCCACTCTCAGTGGGCAGAAATGTGGCATAATCCCAGAATCCCAGAATTCTTTTGGTTGGTAAACACCTTTAAGACATCAGGTCCAACCTTAACCCAGAAGTGCTGAGGCCACCGAGGACCTCTGGCTCTTTGGCCCCTGCCCAACCTTCAGAAACATTTCTGTGGTGTGTCTCCTGCTCAGAGGGAGGGCTGGGCACGTCCAGGTCACACAGGCTCATCCTGATCTTCCTTTGGGCCGTGCAGAAGCTGCGCTGAAACCAGGCTGAGACCAAGTGCAGGCAGAGCTCCCTTCTGTGGCCCGACCCCGAGGGACACGGGCACCCCTGGCAGGGCTGCCTGGGAGTCCCAGTCATGGGGAGCCCAGTTAAAGTGGTTCTGCTCCTGCTGCACACTCACCCACCTGTGGGACTGAAGGGCAAACTGTGCCGAGCAGGTCCTGTCAAACCTCCCACAGTTACACCAAATTTACAGGATTTACTGAATGATGCTTGCCTGGAAGAAATTGGGCTGTCCAGGTTTGTGGGTCTGGAAGAAATGGCACTGTCCAGGCTGGGGGGCACACAGAGCTGGAGGAGAATGTCCATCCACTGACCAGCACACAACTCTGATCCCCCTCAGGGTTATAACCTCTGCTTGTCCTCCTCTTGAACACCATCTGTCTGCTCCTCCTGGCCTCCTCCTGCCTTCTCTTGGCCAGAGAACCCTTCTGGCAGAGCCCTTGAGAAACTAAAAGATAGAAAATGAACACAAACTAAAGGCCCAGAGCACTGCAGTTTCTCATCTCCACTCACCAGTTCCAGTGTCTCCCTTACTGAGGCTTTTCTGCACATTGCCAAGATTCTGTGACCCGTAAGAGCTGGGAGCTGTTGAAAAGTCAGATAAAAGCAGACAAAGGCTTCTGTCCTCTGCATGGAGGAGGAAGGTCCCGGCCTCCGTGAGAGAAAGAAAATCAGAGAACTTTATTTCTTAATGTCATTTATTTGACTGGCAGCCTTGAACCATGTCAAACACCCTCTGCTAAAATATGAAACAAACACAGCAGCTGGCTTGGATCATTTACAGACAGGAGAAACATCTCCAGGGGTCTTTGGTGGGCTCTGCCCAACTTGCAGGAGCCCCAGCAGGGTGGGCACTGCCTGGGATGTTCCCTGGGGAGAAGGGACACTGATGTGATCAGCTGCACTTGCCACCCTGAGCCAGAGCCCAGCACAAAGCCCAGGAACTCAACAGGTGATTTGCTCAGTAAGGAATGAAAGGATTGAAATCAAATTGAATTCCAGCAGGCAATGCTGGCTGCAGGAAACAGCTGCTGCCAAAGAAACCCGGTTCCGTTTTGTGCCGAGGGAAAGGTTTTGTCAGCGGGGTGCGAGCCACAGAGGCACCTGAGAGAGAGCTGCCTCTGCCCCGCTGCTCTCAGGGAGGAGCTGCCGCAGGGACACTCCTGGCAAGTACCAGATGATTCACAGACCTCGAAATGAAGCTGTCAGAACCATCATAAAATCACAGAACCTACCGGTTTGTGTTGGGAGGGACCCCAGAGCCCACCCATTCCCAGCCCTGCCATGGCAGGGACACCTCCCACTGTCCCAGGAGCTCCCAATGTCCAGCCTGGCCTTGGGCACTGCCAGGGATCCAGGGGCAGCCCCAGCTGCTCTGGGCACTCTGTTCTTCCCAACAGCCAGCCAGGATTCCAGGGCCCTGCCTGCCTCCTTCCCCTCTCCCCAGTCCCCCCTGGAGCCCCCCGTGACATGACCCAGCCCATTTCAGCAAACCCTGGTGCTGGGAGCCCCCAGCTCCACACCTCCCCATCCCAACACCCGCTCTGCTGTCAAGGCAGTAAGAACATTTCCCATGGCTGAAAATACAGTTTGTGTGAAAATCCAGAAATGCATATTCAGCTAATTATGGATTAATTGTACAATCAGGAACAAGTCAACTCCTTTGCAGCAGTTTCTGGGTTTAGTTAAAAGGTTTGATGTTTCTTGTTTACTTTTTTAAACCCCAGTCCAATTTTTACCTAAAAAAACACTTAGAGAGTCAGAACTCCACGGTGTTTGAATGGCAGTTTGGTTTGATAAGAAAGTATGAAAAACTACTTTTAGAAGAGATTTCCAGCTGCTGCTTTTTTTCCTGGCTCTGTCCCACTGTGCAGGCTCCAGGCTGGATGCTGAAATCCCCCCAGCCCTGGCCTGGGGCTGTGCCCGAGCTGCCACCAGCACCCACCTGGCTCCCTCCATGCTCAGCTCCACCCTGGGGACGGCCACACCAGAAAGAAACGACTCCTGTGCTCCAGGGCTGAGCATAAATCACCCTGGGAAACGCCAGTGGGAGTATCTGAGATGGGGATTCCCAAAGGCACGAGTCCTCTCCAGGCTCCTCCGTAACAACCTCAGCAGGGCCAGAGGGGAGCAGCCTGAATCCCTCATCATCTCATCATCTCATCTCATATCTCATCATCTCATCTCATATCTCATCATCTCATCTCATATCTCATCATCTCATATCTCATCATCTCATCTCATCTCACCTCTTCTCATCTCATCTATGAGTGGCATGTGCTAGGAGATCATGGAATGACCGGGCTGGTTTGAAAGGACCTTAACGCCCATCTCATTCCACCCTTGCCATGGGCAGGGACATCTCCTCAGCCCAGGCTGCTCCAAGCCCTGTCCAGCCTGGCCTTGATGGCCCAGCCAGACAGGAATGTGCCACACAAGTTGCCTCCAGCAGAACTAAAAGCCCTCTCTTGTGTTTGCCTGGAGAATGCCGGAGCAGTTTCATTCACAGTTCTCTGCTGGCTCTCAGCACCAAGACCGTGCCATGGAATGGGATATCCGTGCCCCCACCAGGGTCTCTCTCCCACGCCCCAGGCAGTGTAAACCCAAAATGTGCAAATTCAGCGTAGAAAAATGTGCAAATTTAGTGCAGCAGAAACATTCTGCCAAGTGGTTTCTGAGATGTCAGGGAAGGTGCTGCAGAAAGGCACAAACACCACAAAGACAGGAAAAATATGTGTGAGGTGAAGAATGACAGATTCAAAGCAGTTTTGAAACAGGAAGCAATCCACTGAGTTTTAACTTTAATGTAGAAGTGAAGACTTAGGGAAGGAGTTTTGGGTGGGGTTTGTGGCAGCTGTGGTGGTGTTTGTGGTGTTGGGCTGTGTCAGGAACCCTCAGATCACCCTCATGGCTGTGGCACAAACAGTGATTTTAGGGCGGAATTCATAGGATGGTTTGGGCTGGAGAGACCCCAAATCCCACCCATTCCCAGCCCTGCCATGGCAGGGACACTTCCCACTGTCCCAGGAGCTTCCAGTGTCCAGCCTGGCCTTGGGCACTGCCCTGGATCCAGGGGCAGCCCCAGCTGGGCAGGGTTGTTGCATCGTGGAAGCTCTTGGACATCACCAGGCTGCTCCAAGCCACCCAGAAGAGGTCAGAGGGATGAACTGTGATGCACCCAGCTCTTGCACTTCCATGATTTTGGGGGTGACCTGTGGAGCTCTGCCCCAGATGTGTCTGGACACCCCATGTCTGATGATTTCCTTCGGGATCCTCGCATTAATCACGGTCATTAGGTTTGGAAAAACCCTCCCAGGCCATCAGACCCAGCCATTCCCCCAGCACTGCCATCCCACCACTAACACATGTCCCCACACGCCACATCCACACACTGCTTGGACCTCCAGGAATGGTAATTCCAGCACTTCCCTGGGCAGCCTGTGCCAGTGCCGGAGCACCCGGTGGATGCAGCCTCAGCCCTCCACTCCTCTTCCCCCCTCACAGCCAGCTGGGTGTCTTCCACCCGTGGTGATTCTGTGACTCTGCAGGGACAGAGGGCTTTGGAGGGCTCAGTTTTGAGTGTGCTCAGTTTCCACCAACACCCAGAAACCTGGAAAAGCTGGTTGGGGCTCAGCCACAATCCATGATCTTCTCAGTCCTTTAGGCAAGAGTGGCCCAGAGAGGAGAACCACTGGGATAGCCCAGGGGGGCTAAAGAAGACAAGACAGAAGAAATCTCTCCATCTGGATCAGGATCATTGGCACAGGTGTGCCTGGAGCCCTGAAATTATCACAGGGCTGTTCCTGGCACTGGGAACATCTCCAAACTCAAAGGTGGCTTCTTGCTGCTCCTACACCTGGAGAGGAGGAAGCGGAAGAAGGCCTGAAGTGTGCTCTTGCTCCCAGTCCCAAATACCCTGGTTATGGAGCAGGGGTTCATTAAAGCTCATTAAAGTTCATTAAAGTCCTCCCGGCCCCTGCTCACCTCCCGCACTCCCTGGGCTGCCGTGGCAGAGACGAACGCGCCTGGAGAGCCACGGGCCCCTGCAGCAGGCACAAACCCTGCTGGGGAGGAGCACTTGGAGCAGGGCCCGGCCGAGCTGCCGGCCCCTGGCGCTGTGCACCGGGGGCTTGAGCACGGCGGGCAGGGCCAGGTACGGGTCCAGGTCGGCCAGCAGGACCCGCGTGCCCGCGGCCACGGCGCCGGGGAACCGCTGGCAGTAGATGGACACGATCCCGGGGACGTAGAACAGCAGCACCACGCAGAGGTGGCACCCACAGGCGCTCAGGGCCTTCCAGCCGGGCTCCTTCCCCAGGACAGCTCTCAGGGTCACCCCGTAGGACACGGCAATGAAAGCCAGGTCCGTCCCCGCTATCAGGGAGGACCAGGCCACGCTGCAGGGGCCGCTGGGCCCGGGCCCGGTGCAGGCCAGGCTGGCCACGGCCGGGTGCTCGCAGTACGAGTGGGGCACCAGGCGGGAGCCGCAGCAGGGCAGGGACGTCACCAGCGCCATCAGGGGCACCGTGCACAGGAGAGCCCTCAGAACGATGGCCAGGCCCAGCCGGGCAATGGCTCGGCCGGTCGGGATGCAGCGGTACCGGAGAGGGTGGCAGACGGCAAGGTAGCGGTCAAAGGCCATGGCCAGGAGCACTCCCGACTCCTCGGCTGTGGTGGAGTGCACCAGGAACATCTGCACAAAGCAGGCCACGGAGCCCATCTCGGCAGAGCCCAGCCAGAGGACGCTCAGCATCCTGGGGATGACAGACGTGACCATGGCCACGTCGATGACGGCCAGCATGCCCAGGAAGCAATGGCTGGGGCCTGCAGGGCCTTGTCCAGCCCCAGGACCAGCAAAACCGCCCCGTTTCCTACCATGGCGAGGACGTAGGCGGAGCAGAAAAGGATGCCCAGGCAGGTGGAGAAAGCTTCCAGGCCAGGGACACCCAGCAGGATGAAGGAGGAGGAGCTCCTGTTGAAGGGATCAGAAGCCATTCAGGAGAATCTGCATTTGTGTTTAAATATATACACCAGGTTTTGAGTCCTGAGGTACCAGGGGGATAAGATGGGGACTCTGCACCAGTGCAAGAGCCAGATCAGGAATCCACATTATTATTAGGATTATTATTAGCATATCACCCCTTCTTCGTGGAAAGGGAGCTCAGGCCTTGGCAGGGGCTGCCCAGGGAGCTTTGCAGTGCCCATCCCTGCAGGTGCCCAAGGAAGGGCTGGACGTGGCACTCAGGGCTCTGGGCTGGGGACAAGGTGGGCATCGGGCACAGCTGGGACTCCCTGGGCTGCCAGGGCTTTTCCAGCCCCTGGATCCTGGGGTTCTGTGAGCACCAGCTAGGGGGAATGGATCAGAAATGCAGAATAAATGGGGTTGTTGTGGCTGGGAAGTTCCTATGAGGGGAAGAAGCTGATGTTTCAGGTTGTGCCACCAGGAATAACCAAGGGACTTTCAGTCTGTTGCTTGTGAAGGGTTTATTCCTTTGTTGGTTGCTTGCCAGGGCTCAGCTGACATCCTGAAATGAGCTGCAAGAGGAGAGAACAAGGACAGCAAGGTCAGCTTCCAGCCCTGGCTTCCCCCAATGGGCCCAACACAGGAAATTCCTCCAAATTTGTAGAGCAAAACAGTGCTCTGGGACATTAAATGTGATTGTGAAATTCCCTTTTGCTGCTCTGTCTTCCTTCTGTCATCCACCCATGATAGAAGCCCACAGAGGCAGGCAGGAAGAGGAAAATACCAATTTCTGTGGGTTTATTCAGATGGGAGAAGCTTGAAGGTAACACAGAGACTCCAGAGAACTGTCCTGGAGGGACAAGAGTCGTCTGAGTGTGGTGGGCAGGATCTACACCTTGATTTGTGCTGAAAATGTTTCTGCTGCTTCTCCCCAGAGAGCAGCAATGGCCAGGCAGTGCTGACACACCAGGCAGTGCTGACACACCAGGCAGTGCTGACACACCAGGCAGTGCTGACACACCAGGTCCTGCTGACACACCAGGCAGTGCTGACACACCAGGCAATGCTGACACACCAGGCAGTGCTGACACACCAGGCAGTGCTGACACACCAGGCAGGGCTGACACACCAGGCAGGGCTGACACACCAGGATGTGCTGACACACCAGGCAGGGCTGACACACCAGGCATTGCTGACACACCAGGCTGTGCTGACACACCAGGCAGTGCTGACACACCAGGTCCTGCTGACACACCAGGTCCTGCTGACACACCAGGCAGTGCTGACACACCAGGCTGTGCTGACACACCAGGCATTGCTGACACACCAGGTCCTGCTGACACACCAGGCAGTGCTGACACACCAGGCTGTGCTGACACACCAGGTCCTGCTGACACACCAGGCAGTGCTGACACACCAGGTCCTGCTGACACACCAGGCAGTGCTGACACACCAGGTCCTGCTGACACACCAGGCAGGGCTGACACACCAGGGTCACCTGGGGGATCACCCACCAGGAGCTTTCCAGTACAGAGCAAGCTGTCCCTGACTCACACAGCCTTAGCCCAAACACCTGGCAGTTCTCTTCTCTCCCCTCCCATCCCGGGCTGGCTCCTGGCTGCTGCTTCCATCCCTCCCCTCCACAGTCACAAACCCAAGGTTGAGCACATTTATTTTTCATCAGTATAAAAACCTGAGGTGGGAGAAGGAGACCCAGAGCACCTGGAGGATGAGCTCAGCAGGACTCTGCTCTCCCACACTTCGGTGCAGCTGGGAACCACGCTGTGTTCTGGGCTCTGTCTGAGCCCCAGCTTGGGACATCAGCTGTGCCTTTGCACATCAGCACCTGCTGCCCAGAGGATTCCTGCTGTGAGAGCTGATGCTCCTGCTCACGCTCTGAGGCTTTCCCCGGCCTGGAGCCCTGAATGAAACAGCGCAGTGGGGCTGTTCCTGCTGGATCCCAAACCCAAATCACCTTGCTGGAGCCCCTCTCTGGGTGGGCACCCCACCCACGGGGTCCCTGTCCCTGTGTTAGGAAGGAAAACCAGACTGTGTCCCCTCCAGCCCCCGGGAAAGGCAGGAAGAGCTGAGACTTGTCCTGTTCCACAGGGAAGGCAGGTACAGAAGGGTTAAAGCAGGCTGCTGGCACTTTGGGAATGGGATGCAGTTTTCTCAGGCACTTGGATCCTCTGCTTTAGCCAAAATACCAAAGGGCCAGAGCTCACTGCCCCGGCTTTCCAGGCATTTGGCTTCCTTGACCCCAGAACAGTTTCATCTCTCCTCTGAGTCACTTTGAGTCCTGCCCACGACACAAACCAGGAGGTTTTTCAGCCTGGCTCCAGGCAGGAACACAAACCAGGAGGTTTTTCAGCCTGGCTCCAGGCAGGGACACAAACCAGGAGGTTTTTCAGCCTGGCTCAGTCACCATTGTTGGCCACATGGGGCTGAACACTGCAAAGCCAATATTGTGCCAGCGCTGCCCAGATGATGGTGTTGATGATGGTTTATTGCTCAGAGGATTCTGTTTCCAGCCTGGCAGCTGTGACCCCGCAGCTGGCACGAGCCACTCCAGCAGGAAACATGTCTCGTGCGGGAATTGTTTGTTTGGAAAGGGCAAACATGTCTGAGATCCTGTAATCCTGAGCCTGGGGAAAAACAGCTCCTCCCTCTCTGAGGTACTTGATCCTCTGGCCAGCAATTTCTTCATCCTGGGTAATAAAGTCCTCCAGGTTATTAAATAATGCTGCTCAGCCAGGCTCAGCTTTACTGAGCCCTTCTGGTTCACAATGCTGCTTCAGCCTTATTTCCTTATTGCAGAATTCCAGATTGGTTTGGGTTGGGAAGGGCCTCAGAGCCCACCCATTCCCCCCCAGCCATGGCAGGGACACCTCCCACTGTCCCAGCTGCTCCCAATGTCCAGCCTGGCCTTGGGCACTGCCAGGGATCCAGGGGCAGCCCCAGCTGCTCTGGCAATTCCATCCCAGCCCCTGCCCACCCTGCCAGGGAACAATTCCTGCCCCAGATCCCATCTAAACTGACTCTGCCTCAGGGAGGGTCACACACACACAGAGGTGTCCAGGATCAGGTCCCAGCCCACGAGAAGCATCCCACCTGGAGCTGCTGTCCCTTCAGGCTCAGGGGCACCTTCTGGCTGTCCACAGCTCCCTGGCAGGAGGGTGCAGCCAGGTGGCTTCGGGCTCTCCCACTGCTGTAACTCCAAACTTACCCCAGGTCACCGTCCCAGCGATTTTATCTTGCTACAAGCCTGCATCTCACCAGAGCTCAGCACTTTCCCAACTGCCCATTCTCTTCCAGGCACCTTTGCCATCCCCAGGCGTGCACGAGGGATGGACAGGAGCAGGGAACTGCAGGTCAGCCCAGGAGACAGGAGTGGCAGATGTCACCCTGCGTGTCTGCAGCTTGTCTGAGCTGTGTTTAACCAAGGAAGAGCCAGGTAATTGGCACTGCTGTAATTAACTAAATGAGACAGCCAATGGTGGCTGCAGGTGTGTGACTGTGACCACAAAGCTCACTAAATCTGGGGTGTCTGGAGGTGATGAAGCAGCTCAGTAACTCCATCAGAGCCAAAGCCCACGTGGATGTATTGGCACTGCTGCCTGGCAGCTTTTCTGGGAGGATCCTTTCACATTCCACCTTGGCTTGGCTAAACCTTGAACTCAGCTCAGAGCACCCACTGCACTTATAAACCCTGCCCCAACACCAGCTTAAAGTAGAAAATACATACCCAGGTTGGTGTGACCTGATCCTGTCTGCACCTACAGCACCTGCAGGTCCTGCTCCTCTGCCACGAGCAACGCCTCAGCCTGCAAAAAGACCTGCATGGAAATGTTCAGGTGCCTTAAGGAAGCTCTCCCTAATCACTGCTGGGACTCCAGGGACTGAATCATCACGGGGGAGATGGGAATGCTGCTGGGAATAGCCGGGAACTGAAATGATAAACAAATGCACTAATTCCACTGAGTGGGTGATGTCTGTCCCAGCACCAGGATGCCAAACAGATCCTGGGTCCATGCAGGGGGAACATTTTAAACCTGGGAGGACTTGGAGCTACTGGAGAGAGCCCAGAGGAGCCACGGAGCTGCTCCAGGAGAGCTGCAGAGGGACTGGGGCCAAGGGCTGCAGGGCCAGGAGCCAGGGAATGGCTGCCAGGGGCAGAGGGCAGGGCTGGATCTTGGGATCTTGGGCAGGAATTGTTCCCTGGCAGGGTGGGCAGGGGCTGGGATGGAATTGCCAGAGCAGCTGGGGCTGCCCCTGGATCCCTGGCAGTGCCCAAGGCCAGGCTGGACATTGGGAGCTCCTGGGACAGTGGGAGGTGTCCCTGCCATGGCAGGGCTGGGAATGGGTGGGATTTGAGGTTCCAAACTATTTTGTGATTCCATGATAAAACCAGGACAAAAGCAAACGGCCTCAGGCTGGGCCAGGGCAGGCTCAGGGTGGGCAGCAGCAGGAATTTGCCCATGGAAAGGGAGCTCAGGCCTTGGCAGGGGCTGCCCAGGGAGCTTTGCAGTGCCCATCCCTGCAGGTGCCCAAGGAAGGGCTGGACGTGGCACTCAGGGCTCTGGGCTGGGGACAAGGTGGGCATCGGGCACAGCTGGGACTCCCTGGGCTGCGAGGGCTTTTCCAGCCCCTGGGATCCTGGGATTCTGAGGGAGACCAGCTCCCAGCTCACAGGGAAGAACACAAACACGAGAACACTGATTTTTTAATCTGTTTTTTCAGTTGTTTGTCCTCCTGTGACTTAGACATAATTTCTGTTGCCTGAATTAGTTATTGATGTGTGGGGCTGCTGCAGAGCTGATTCACAGATCAAACACAAATCAGCAGCACTGAGACATGCTGAAGATAATGAAATCCATAATATTTCCACTGATTTAATGTTCCTATTCCTTTATTTCCCCAGGTCTTAGAACAAGAAACTGCAGAACTGGAATATTTATAAATCTGTGCTTCTCCAGAAGGTGATTCCTCATAGGGCACAGGAGCAATCCTGGCCTGTTTCACTGCTGAATCCCTGATCCAGCTCTTGCCATCCCAGGCCAGCAGGTAGGAAATGCCCACAGCAGGTGGCCCCTGCTGCCCTGAGGGTCACAGGGTTTGTAGGGTCTGTCTTTGCCTCCCCCAAGGTGTCCTCAGCAGCTCCTTCTCCAGCACAGGGCCCACGGCCAAGGAGAAGGCAAAAAATAAAAATACCATATTTAAATATATATATAATATATAAATAAATGATATAAACAGACATTTTCACACCTGTGGGAGGTTCCTGATTTAGCTGTGCAGGAACTGAGCTTTGCACATACAGGAAAGGATGGAACTGGGTTGTTTTGAAGCTTTTTATGGACCTCACTATACCCAGAATACTGGATATGGGGATCATGGGAGAACTTGGAGATGAAATGGACAATCAAATTCAGTGTGGATTCATTCCTTTGGGGTGCACCTGCTCAGGTGGGGGCTCTTCAGGGCTGCAGACCCTTCAGGGGTGGAGGTGTCCCTGCCATGGCAGGGGGGGCTCTGGGTGGGCTCTGAGGCCCCTTCCCAACCCAAACCATTCCAGGATTTTGTGATGGGTCTGTCACTGATCCTTGTGGAACCTCCTGTGCCTGGCCCAGGACAGCCCAGAGCTCCCTCCTGCACCCCTCCACTGCCAAAACCCACCCCAAAACACCTCCCCACAAACGTCTCCAGCTGCTGGCTGCAAATACGATTTTGCTGCGTGGATAATGAGTTAATTTGTTCCTAATTCAGGAAATGAAGTTCTTAATTGGATTGGTGCTAGAACTTTCTGCTTCCACAAAGTGCTATTGATTTACTTCTTCCAAAAATAAATTTCTAAATGATAGGCAGCGATTAAAGGCAAGGAAAAGATGACAGAATGGTTAATTGAAGATGAATGTTTTGTGCTGTCTGTGTCACTCAGGGACAGATGTGCTGCAAGGGAAGGAACACATCCCAGCTCAGTGCTGGCTCCTGACAGGCTCTGAGTGCCCCAAAAAGCCTCAGTGCTGGCACAGAGCATGGCTTTAGCCAGGATGAGCAGCCAGAAATCACAGCTCTGTGCCACAAATCACAGCTCTGTGTGTGCCACAAATCACAGCTCTGTGTGTGCCACAAATCACAGCTCTGTGTGTGCCACAAATCACAGCTCTGTGTGTGCCACAAATCACAGCTCTGTGTGTGCCACAAATCACAGCTCTGTGTGTGCCACAAATCACAGCTCTGTGTGTGCCACAAATCACAGCTCTGTGTGTGCCACAAATCACAGCTCTGTGCCACAAATCACAGCTCTGTGTGTGCCACAAATCACAGCTCTGTGTGTGCCACAAATCACAGCTCTGTGCCACAAATCACAGCTCTGTGTGCCACAAATCACAGCTCTGTGTGTGCCACAAATCACAGCTCTGTGTGTGCCACAAATCACAGCTCTGTGTGTGCCACAAATCACAGCTCTGTGCCACAAATCACAGCTCTGTGCCACAAATCACAGCTCTGTGTGTGCCACAAATCACAGCTCTGTGTGCCACAAATCACAGCTCTGTGCCACAAATCACAGCTCTGTGTGCCACAAATCACAGCTCTGTGTGTGCCACAAATCACAGCTCTGTGTGTGCCACAAATCACAGCTCTGTGCCACAAATCACAGCTCTGTGCCACAAATCACAGCTCTGTGTGTGCCACAAATCACAGCTCTGTGTGTGCCACAAATCACAGCTCTGTGTGTGCCACAAATCACAGCTCTGTGTGTGCCACAAATCACAGCTCTGTGTGTGCCACAAATCACAGCTCTGTGCCACAAATCACAGCTCTGTGTGTGCCACAAATCACAGCTCTGTGTGTGCCACAAATCACAGCTCTGTGTGCCACAAATCACAGCTCTGTGTGTGCCACAAATCACAGCTCTGTGTGTGCCACAAATCACAGCTCTGTGTGTGCCACAAATCACAGCTCTGTGTGTGCCACAAATCACAGCTCTGTGTGCCACAAATCACAGCTCTGTGTGTGCCACAAATCACAGCTCTGTGTGTGCCACAAATCACAGCTCTGTGTGTGCCACAAATCACAGCTCTGTGTGTGCCACAAATCACAGCTCTGTGTGTGCCACAAATCACAGCTCTGTGTGTGCCACAAATCACAGCTCTGTGCCACAAATCACAGCTCTGTGCCACAAATCACAGCTCTGTGTGTGCCACAAATCACAGCTCTGTGTGTGCCACAAATCACAGCTCTGTGTGTGCCACAAATCACAGCTCTGTGCCACAAATCACAGCTCTGTGTGTGCCACAAATCACAGCTCTGTGCCACAAATCACAGCTCTGTGTGTGCCACAAATCACAGCTCTGTGTGCCACAAATCACAGCTCTGTGTGTGCCACAAATCACAGCTCTGTGTGTGCCACAAATCACAGCTCTGTGCCACAAATCACAGCTCTGTGTGTGCCACAAATCACAGCTCTGTGTGTGTCACAAATCACAGCTCTGTGTGTGCCACAAATCACAGCTCTGTGCCACAAATCACAGCTCTGTGTGTGCCACAAATCACAGCTCTGTGCCACAAATCACAGCTCTGTGTGTGCCACAAATCACAGCTCTGTGCCACAAATCACAGCTCTGTGCCACAAATCACAGCTCTGTGTGTGCCACAAATCACAGCTCTGTGTGTGCCACAAATCACAGCTCTGTGCCACAAATCACAGCTCTGTGCCACAAATCACAGCTCTGTGTGTGCCACAAATCACAGCTCTGTGTGTGCCACAAATCACAGCTCTGTGTGTGCCACAAATCACAGCTCTGTGTGTGCCACAAATCACAGCTCTGTGTGTGCCACAAATCACAGCTCTGTGTGTGCCACAAATCACAGCTCTGTGTGTGCCACAAATCACAGCTCTGTGTGTGCCACAAATCACAGCTCTGTGTGTGCCACAAATCACAGCTCTGTGTGTGCCACAAATCACAGCTCTGTGCCACAAATCACAGCTCTGTGTGTGCCACAAATCACAGCTCTGTGTGTGCCACAAATCACAGCTCTGTGTGTGCCACAAATCACAGCTCTGTGCCACAAATCACAGCTCTGTGTGTGCCACAAATCACAGCTCTGTGTGCCACAAATCACAGCTCTGTGCCACAAATCACAGCTCTGTGTGTGCCACAAATCACAGCTCTGTGCCACAAATCACAGCTCTGTGTGTGCCACAAATCACAGCTCTGTGTGTGCCACAAATCACAGCTCTGTGTGTGCCACAAATCACAGCTCTGTGCCACAAATCACAGCTCTGTGCCACAAATCACAGCTCTGTGTGTTCCACAAATCACAGCTCTGTGTGTGCCACAAATCACAGCTCTGTGTGCCACAAATCACAGCTCTGTGCCACAAATCACAGCTCTGTGCCACAAATCACAGCTCTGTGTGTGCCACAAATCACAGCTCTGTGTGTGCCACAAATCACAGCTCTGTGTGCCACAAATCACAGCTCTGTGCCACAAATCACAGCTCTGTGTGTGCCACAAATCACAGCTCTGTGTGTGTCACAAATCACAGCTCTGTGTGTGCCACAAATCACAGCTCTGTGTGTGCCACAAATCACAGCTCTGTGCCACAAATCACAGCTCTGTGTGTGCCACAAATCACAGCTCTGTGTGTGCCACAAATCACAGCTCTGTGCCACAAATCACAGCTCTGTGTGTGCCACAAATCACAGCTCTGTGTGTGCCACAAATCACAGCTCTGTGTGTGCCACAAATCACAGCTCTGTGCCACAAATCACAGCTCTGTGTGTGCCACAAATCACAGCTCTGTGTGCCACAAATCACAGCTCTGTGCCACAAATCACAGCTCTGTGCCACAAATCACAGCTCTGTGCCACAAATCACAGCTCTGTGTGTGCCACAAATCACAGCTCTGTGTGTGCCACAAATCACAGCTCTGTGTGTGCCACAAATCACAGCTCTGTGTGTGCCACAAATCACAGCTCTGTGCCACAAATCACAGCTCTGTGTGTGCCACAAATCACAGCTCTGTGTGTGCCACAAATCACAGCTCTGTGTGTGCCACAAATCACAGCTCTGTGCCACAAATCACAGCTCTGTGCCACAAATCACAGCTCTGTGTGTTCCACAAATCACAGCTCTGTGTGTGCCACAAATCACAGCTCTGTGTGCCACAAATCACAGCTCTGTGCCACAAATCACAGCTCTGTGCCACAAATCACAGCTCTGTGTGTGCCACAAATCACAGCTCTGTGTGTGCCACAAATCACAGCTCTGTGTGCCACAAATCACAGCTCTGTGCCACAAATCACAGCTCTGTGTGTGCCACAAATCACAGCTCTGTGTGTGCCACAAATCACAGCTCTGTGTGTGCCACAAATCACAGCTCTGTGCCACAAATCACAGCTCTGTGTGTGCCACAAATCACAGCTCTGTGTGTGCCACAAATCACAGCTCTGTGTGTGCCACAAATCACAGCTCTGTGTGTGCCACAAATCACAGCTCTGTGCCACAAATCACAGCTCTGTGCCACAAATCACAGCTCTGTGCCACAAATCACAGCTCTGTGCCACAAATCACAGCTCTGTGTGTGCCACAAATCACAGCTCTGTGTGTGCCACAAATCACAGCTCTGTGTGTGCCACAAATCACAGCTCTGTGTGTGCCACAAATCACAGCTCTGTGTGTGCCACAAATCACAGCTCTGTGTGTGCCACAAATCACAGCTCTGTGTGCCACAAATCACAGCTCTGTGTGTGCCACAAATCACAGCTCTGTGTGTGCCACAAATCACAGCTCTGTGTGCCACAAATCACAGCTCTGTGTGTGCCACAAATCACAGCTCTGTGTGTGCCACAAATCACAGCTCTGTGTGCCACAAATCACAGCTCTGTGTGTGCCACAAATCACAGCTCTGTGTGTGCCACAAATCACAGCTCTGTGTGCCACAAATCACAGCTCTGTGTGTGCCACAAATCACAGCTCTGTGTGTGCCACAAATCACAGCTCTGTGCCACAAATCACAGCTCTGTGTGTGCCACAAATCACAGCTCTGTGTGTGCCACAAATCACAGCTCTGTGTGTGCCACAAATCACAGCTCTGTGCCACAAATCACAGCTCTGTGTGCCACAAATCACAGCTCTGTGCCACAAATCACAGCTCTGTGTGCCACAAATCACAGCTCTGTGTGTGCCACAAATCACAGCTCTGTGCCACAAATCACAGCTCTGTGTGTGCCACAAATCACAGCTCTGTGTGTGCCACAAATCACAGCTCTGTGTGTGCCACAAATCACAGCTCTGTGCCACAAATCACAGCTCTGTGTGTGCCACAAATCACAGCTCTGTGTGTGCCACAAATCACAGCTCTGTGCCACAAATCACAGCTCTGTGTGTGCCACAAATCACAGCTCTGTGCCACAAATCACAGCTCTGTGTGTGCCACAAATCACAGCTCTGTGTGTGCCACAAATCACAGCTCTGTGCCACAAATCACAGCTCTGTGTGTGCCACAAATCACAGCTCTGTGCCACAAATCACAGCTCTGTGCCACAAATCACAGCTCTGTGCCACAAATCACAGCTCTGTGCCACAAATCACAGCTCTGTGTGTGCCACAAATCACAGCTCTGTGCCACAAATCACAGCTCTGTGTGTGCCACAAATCACAGCTCTGTGCCACAAATCACAGCTCTGTGTGTGCCACAAATCACAGCTCTGTGCCACAAATCACAGCTCTGTGTGTGCCACAAATCACAGCTCTGTGTGTGCCACAAATCACAGCTCTGTGCCACAAATCACAGCTCTGTGTGTGCCACAAATCACAGCTCTGTGTGCCACAAATCACAGCTCTGTGCCACAAATCACAGCTCTGTGTGTGCCACAAATCACAGCTCTGTGCCACAAATCACAGCTCTGTGCCACAAATCACAGCTCTGTGTGTGCCACAAATCACAGCTCTGTGTGTGCCACAAATCACAGCTCTGTGTGTGCCACAAATCACAGCTCTGTGTGTGCCACAAATCACAGCTCTGTGTGTGCCACAAATCACAGCTCTGTGTGTGCCACAAATCACAGCTCTGTGTGTGCCACAAATCACAGCTCTGTGTGTGCCACAAATCACAGCTCTGTGTGTGCCACAAATCACAGCTCTGTGCCACAAATCACAGCTCTGTGTGTGCCACAAATCACAGCTCTGTGTGTGCCACAAATCACAGCTCTGTGTGCCACAAATCACAGCTCTGTGTGTGCCACAAATCACAGCTCTGTGTGTGCCACAAATCACAGCTCTGTGCCACAAATCACAGCTCTGTGTGTGCCACAAATCACAGCTCTGTGCCACAAATCACAGCTCTGTGCCACAAATCACAGCTCTGTGCCACAAATCACAGCTCTGTGTGTGCCACAAATCACAGCTCTGTGTGTGCCACAAATCACAGCTCTGTGTGTGCCACAAATCACAGCTCTGTGCCACAAATCACAGCTCTGTGTGTGCCACAAATCACAGCTCTGTGTGTGCCACAAATCACAGCTCTGTGTGTGCCACAAATCACAGCTCTGTGTGTGCCACAAATCACAGCTCTGTGTGTGCCACAAATCACAGCTCTGTGCCACAAATCACAGCTCTGTGCCACAAATCACAGCTCTGTGTGTGCCACAAATCACAGCTCTGTGTGTGCCACAAATCACAGCTCTGTGTGTGCCACAAATCACAGCTCTGTGCCACAAATCACAGCTCTGTGTGTGCCACAAATCACAGCTCTGTGTGTGCCACAAATCACAGCTCTGTGTGTGCCACAAATCACAGCTCTGTGTGTGCCACAAATCACAGCTCTGTGTGTGCCACAAATCACAGCTCTGTGCCACAAATCACAGCTCTGTGTGTGCCACAAATCACAGCTCTGTGTGTGCCACAAATCACAGCTCTGTGTGTGCCACAAATCACAGCTCTGTGTGTGCCACAAATCACAGCTCTGTGTGCCACAAATCACAGCTCTGTGTGCCACAAATCACAGCTCTGTGTGTGCCACAAATCACAGCTCTGTGCCACAAATCACAGCTCTGTGCCACAAATCACAGCTCTGTGTGTGCCACAAATCACAGCTCTGTGCCACAAATCACAGCTCTGTGCCACAAATCACAGCTCTGTGTGTGCCACAAATCACAGCTCTGTGCCACAAATCACAGCTCTGTGCCACAAATCACAGCTCTGTGTGCCACAAATCACAGCTCTGTGTGTGCCACAAATCACAGCTCTGTGCCACAAATCACAGCTCTGTGCCACAAATCACAGCTCTGTGTGTGCCACAAATCACAGCTCTGTGCCACAAATCACAGCTCTGTGTGTGCCACAAATCACAGCTCTGTGTGCCACAAATCACAGCTCTGTGTGTGCCACAAATCACAGCTCTGTGCCACAAATCACAGCTCTGTGTGTGCCACAAATCACAGCTCTGTGCCACAAATCACAGCTCTGTGTGCCACAAATCACAGCTCTGTGCCACAAATCACAGCTCTGTGTGTGCCACAAATCACAGCTCTGTGTGTGCCACAAATCACAGCTCTGTGTGTGCCACAAATCACAGCTCTGTGTGTGCCACAAATCACAGCTCTGTGCCACAAATCACAGCTCTGTGTGCCACAAATCACAGCTCTGTGCCACAAATCACAGCTCTGTGTGTGCCACAAATCACAGCTCTGTGTGTGCCACAAATCACAGCTCTGTGTGTGCCACAAATCACAGCTCTGTGTGTGCCACAAATCACAGCTCTGTGTGTGCCACAAATCACAGCTCTGTGTGTGCCACAAATCACAGCTCTGTGTGTGCCACAAATCACAGCTCTGTGTGTGCCACAAATCACAGCTCTGTGTGTGCCACAAATCACAGCTCTGTGCCACAAATCACAGCTCTGTGTGCCACAAATCACAGCTCTGTGCCACAAATCACAGCTCTGTGTGTGCCACAAATCACAGCTCTGTGTGTGCCACAAATCACAGCTCTGTGCCACAAATCACAGCTCTGTGTGTGCCACAAATCACAGCTCTGTGTGTGCCACAAATCACAGCTCTGTGCCACAAATCACAGCTCTGTGTGTGCCACAAATCACAGCTCTGTGCCACAAATCACAGCTCTGTGTGTGCCACAAATCACAGCTCTGTGTGTGCCACAAATCACAGCTCTGTGTGTGCCACAAATCACAGCTCTGTGTGTGCCACAAATCACAGCTCTGTGCCACAAATCACAGCTCTGTGTGTGCCACAAATCACAGCTCTGTGTGTGCCACAAATCACAGCTCTGTGTGCCACAAATCACAGCTCTGTGTGTGCCACAAATCACAGCTCTGTGCCACAAATCACAGCTCTGTGTGTGCCACAAATCACAGCTCTGTGTGTGCCACAAATCACAGCTCTGTGTGTGCCACAAATCACAGCTCTGTGTGCCACAAATCACAGCTCTGTGCCACAAATCACAGCTCTGTGTGTGCCACAAATCACAGCTCTGTGCCACAAATCACAGCTCTGTGCCACAAATCACAGCTCTGTGTGTGCCACAAATCACAGCTCTGTGCCACAAATCACAGCTCTGTGTGTGCCACAAATCACAGCTCTGTGTGTGCCACAAATCACAGCTCTGTGTGTGCCACAAATCACAGCTCTGTGTGTGCCACAAATCACAGCTCTGTGCCACAAATCACAGCTCTGTGTGTGCCACAAATCACAGCTCTGTGTGCCACAAATCACAGCTCTGTGTGTGCCACAAATCACAGCTCTGTGCCACAAATCACAGCTCTGTGTGTGCCACAAATCACAGCTCTGTGCCACAAATCACAGCTCTGTGTGTGCCACAAATCACAGCTCTGTGTGTGCCACAAATCACAGCTCTGTGCCACAAATCACAGCTCTGTGTGCCACAAATCACAGCTCTGTGTGTGCCACAAATCACAGCTCTGTGTGTGCCACAAATCACAGCTCTGTGCCACAAATCACAGCTCTGTGTGCCACAAATCACAGCTCTGTGCCACAAATCACAGCTCTGTGCCACAAATCACAGCTTGTGTGTGCCACAAATCACAGCTCTGTGTGTGCCACAAATCACAGCTCTGTGCCACAAATCACAGCTCTGTGTGTGCCACAAATCACAGCTCTGTGTGTGCCACAAATCACAGCTCTGTGTGTGCCACAAATCACAGCTCTGTGTGTGCCACAAATCACAGCTCTGTGCCACAAATCACAGCTCTGTGTGTGCCACAAATCACAGCTCTGTGTGTGCCACAAATCACAGCTCTGTGTGTGCCACAAATCACAGCTCTGTGTGTGCCACAAATCACAGCTCTGTGCCACAAATCACAGCTCTGTGTGTGCCACAAATCACAGCTCTGTGCCACAAATCACAGCTCTGTGTGTGCCACAAATCACAGCTCTGTGTGTGCCACAAATCACAGCTCTGTGTGTGCCACAAATCACAGCTCTGTGTGTGCCACAAATCACAGCTCTGTGCCACAAATCACAGCTCTGTGTGTGCCACAAATCACAGCTCTGTGTGTGCCACAAATCACAGCTCTGTGTGCCACAAATCACAGCTCTGTGCCACAAATCACAGCTCTGTGGCCACAAATCACAGCTCTGTGTGTGCCACAAATCACAGCTCTGTGTGTGCCACAAATCACAGCTCTGTGCCACAAATCACAGCTCTGTGTGTGCCACAAATCACAGCTCTGTGTGTGCCACAAATCACAGCTCTGTGTGTGCCACAAATCACAGCTCTGTGTGTGCCACAAATCACAGCTCTGTGTGTGCCACAAATCACAGCTCTGTGTGCCACAAATCACAGCTCTGTGTGTGCCACAAATCACAGCTCTGTGCCACAAATCACAGCTCTGTGTGTGCCACAAATCACAGCTCTGTGTGTGCCACAAATCACAGCTCTGTGTGTGCCACAAATCACAGCTCTGTGCCACAAATCACAGCTCTGTGCCACAAATCACAGCTCTGTGTGTGCCACAAATCACAGCTCTGTGTGCCACAAATCACAGCTCTGTGTGTGCCACAAATCACAGCTCTGTGTGTGCCACAAATCACAGCTCTGTGTGTGCCACAAATCACAGCTCTGTGTGCCACAAATCACAGCTCTGTGTGTGCCACAAATCACAGCTCTGTGTGTGCCACAAATCACAGCTCTGTGTGTGCCACAAATCACAGCTCTGTGTGTGCCACAAATCACAGCTCTGTGCCACAAATCACAGCTCTGTGTGCCACAAATCACAGCTCTGTGTGTGCCACAAATCACAGCTCTGTGTGTGCCACAAATCACAGCTCTGTGTGTGCCACAAATCACAGCTCTGTGTGTGCCACAAATCACAGCTCTGTGTGTGCCACAAATCACAGCTCTGTGCCACAAATCACAGCTCTGTGTGTGCCACAAATCACAGCTCTGTGTGTGCCACAAATCACAGCTCTGTGTGTGCCACAAATCACAGCTCTGTGTGTGCCACAAATCACAGCTCTGTGCCACAAATCACAGCTCTGTGTGCCACAAATCACAGCTCTGTGCCACAAATCACAGCTCTGTGCCACAAATCACAGCTCTGTGTGTGCCACAAATCACAGCTCTGTGCCACAAATCACAGCTCTGTGTGCCACAAATCACAGCTCTGTGCCACAAATCACAGCTCTGTGTGTGCCACAAATCACAGCTCTGTGTGTGCCACAAATCACAGCTCTGTGCCACAAATCACAGCTCTGTGCCACAAATCACAGCTCTGTGCCACAAATCACAGCTCTGTGTGCCACAAATCACAGCTCTGTGTGTGCCACAAATCACAGCTCTGTGCCACAAATCACAGCTCTGTGTGTGCCACAAATCACAGCTCTGTGTGTGCCACAAATCACAGCTCTGTGTGTGCCACAAATCACAGCTCTGTGTGTGCCACAAATCACAGCTCTGTGTGTGCCACAAATCACAGCTCTGTGCCACAAATCACAGCTCTGTGCCACAAATCACAGCTCTGTGCCACAAATCACAGCTCTGTGTGTGCCACAAATCACAGCTCTGTGCCACAAATCACAGCTCTGTGTGTGCCACAAATCACAGCTCTGTGTGTGCCACAAATCACAGCTCTGTGTGTGCCACAAATCACAGCTCTGTGTGTGCCACAAATCACAGCTCTGTGTGTGCCACAAATCACAGCTCTGTGTGTGCCACAAATCACAGCTCTGTGTGTGCCACAAATCACAGCTCTGTGCCACAAATCACAGCTCTGTGTGTGCCACAAATCACAGCTCTGTGCCACAAATCACAGCTCTGTGCCACAAATCACAGCTCTGTGTGTGCCACAAATCACAGCTCTGTGCCACAAATCACAGCTCTGTGCCACAAATCACAGCTCTGTGTGTGCCACAAATCACAGCTCTGTGTGTGCCACAAATCACAGCTCTGTGTGTGCCACAAATCACAGCTCTGTGTGTGCCACAAATCACAGCTCTGTGTGTGCCACAAATCACAGCTCTGTGTGTGCCACAAATCACAGCTCTGTGTGTGCCACAAATCACAGCTCTGTGCCACAAATCACAGCTCTGTGTGTGCCACAAATCACAGCTCTGTGTGTGCCACAAATCACAGCTCTGTGTGTGCCACAAATCACAGCTCTGTGTGTGCCACAAATCACAGCTCTGTGCCACAAATCACAGCTCTGTGTGTGCCACAAATCACAGCTCTGTGTGTGCCACAAATCACAGCTCTGTGTGCCACAAATCACAGCTCTGTGTGTGCCACAAATCACAGCTCTGTGCCACAAATCACAGCTCTGTGTGTGCCACAAATCACAGCTCTGTGCCACAAATCACAGCTCTGTGCCACAAATCACAGCTCTGTGTGTGCCACAAATCACAGCTCTGTGTGTGCCACAAATCACAGCTCTGTGTGTGCCACAAATCACAGCTCTGTGTGTGCCACAAATCACAGCTCTGTGTGTGCCACAAATCACAGCTCTGTGTGTGCCACAAATCACAGCTCTGTGTGTGCCACAAATCACAGCTCTGTGCCACAAATCACAGCTCTGTGCCACAAATCACAGCTCTGTGCCACAAATCACAGCTCTGTGTGTGCCACAAATCACAGCTCTGTGCCACAAATCACAGCTCTGTGTGTGCCACAAATCACAGCTCTGTGTGTGCCACAAATCACAGCTCTGTGTGTGCCACAAATCACAGCTCTGTGTGTGCCACAAATCACAGCTCTGTGTGTGCCACAAATCACAGCTCTGTGTGTGCCACAAATCACAGCTCTGTGCCACAAATCACAGCTCTGTGTGTGCCACAAATCACAGCTCTGTGCCACAAATCACAGCTCTGTGTGCCACAAATCACAGCTCTGTGTGTGCCACAAATCACAGCTCTGTGCCACAAATCACAGCTCTGTGTGTGCCACAAATCACAGCTCTGTGTGTGCCACAAATCACAGCTCTGTGTGTGCCACAAATCACAGCTCTGTGTGTGCCACAAATCACAGCTCTGTGCCACAAATCACAGCTCTGTGTGCCACAAATCACAGCTCTGTGCCACAAATCACAGCTCTGTGCCACAAATCACAGCTCTGTGTGTGCCACAAATCACAGCTCTGTGTGTGCCACAAATCACAGCTCTGTGCCACAAATCACAGCTCTGTGTGTGCCACAAATCACAGCTCTGTGTGTGCCACAAATCACAGCTCTGTGTGTGCCACAAATCACAGCTCTGTGTGTGCCACAAATCACAGCTCTGTGTGTGCCACAAATCACAGCTCTGTGTGTGCCACAAATCACAGCTCTGTGTGTGCCACAAATCACAGCTCTGTGTGTGCCACAAATCACAGCTCTGTGCCACAAATCACAGCTCTGTGTGTGCCACAAATCACAGCTCTGTGTGTGCCACAAATCACAGCTCTGTGTGTGCCACAAATCACAGCTCTGTGTGTGCCACAAATCACAGCTCTGTGTGTGCCACAAATCACAGCTCTGTGCCACAAATCACAGCTCTGTGCCACAAATCACAGCTCTGTGTGTGCCACAAATCACAGCTCTGTGTGTGCCACAAATCACAGCTCTGTGCCACAAATCACAGCTCTGTGTGTGCCACAAATCACAGCTCTGTGTGCCACAAATCACAGCTCTGTGTGTGCCACAAATCACAGCTCTGTGTGTGCAGCCCAGGGACAGCTGAGACCCTTCCCCTCCCCAAACCTTCCCAAAGGGGACGAGGGCTGGGCATGGCCCAACGGGAAGTTCTGCCTTGAAAATTGGAATTGAAATGAGGATCCTGCTTTGGATCTGCCTGGCCCCCGCCCCACAGAGGATGGGGTGGGCTCAGAGGGCACCAGGATGAAGATGCTGCCCACGGTGATGTGGACAAGAGGAGCCAGGACCTTCCCAAACCTGTGCAGAATGCCAGGTTCTGGAATGATTGAGGCTGGAAAAGCCCTCCCAGCCCAGGGAGTCCCAGCTGTGCCCGATGCCCACCTTGTCCCCAGCCCAGAGCCCTGAGTGCCACGTCCAGCCCTTCCTTGGGCACCTGCAGGGATGGGCACTGCAAAGCTCCCTGGGCAGCCCCTGCCAAGGCCTGAGCTCCCTTTCCATGGGCAAATTCCTGCTGCTGCCCACCCTGAGCCTCCCCTGGCCCAGCCTGAGGCCGTTTGCTCTTGTCCTGGTTTTATCATGGAATCACAAAATGGTTTGGAACAGCCCCTCCAGTCCCCCCCTGCCATGGCAGGGACACCTCCCACTGTCCCAGCTGCTCCCAATGTCCAGCCTGGCCTTGGGCACTGCCAGGGATCCAGGGGCAGCCCCAGCTGCTCTGGCAATTCCATCCCAGCCCCTGCCCACCCTGCCAGGGAACAATTCCTGCCCAAGATCCCAAGATCCAGCCCTGCCCTCTGCCCCTGGCAGCCATTCCCTGGCTCCTGGCCCTGCAGCCCTTGGCCCCAGTCCCTCTGCAGCTCTCCTGGAGCTCTCTTGGGCACTGAACACTCACAGCCCTGGACAGGGGGAGCACCACACCACCCTCCAGCTCTGTACCCCATTGCTCACCATCTGTGTGTGAAATTCATCACATTATCAAAAAAAACCCCAAACCCCCCATTTCTGATTATGAATCAGAAAGTGTGAAGCGTGGTGGGTGGGGTGGAAGGAAATGAGCTGTGAGGTCTCTTCCAACCCAAAGCATTCTGTGATTCTGTGATGGTTCTGTTATGAATCCTCTCTCTGGTTTCTTGGTCTGTGCTCTTTTTAAAGAACCCTTTTGGGGATTTTGCTCTTATCCTTGTCTCCTGGTATTTAGTCCCCCTCTATCTGTGTGTGTCTCTGAACGTGGTGCAGACACACATGCAAATATCCAGATGTAAAATCCACCTTGGTGCAAAGCAGGGAGCTGCACGGGAGCAGCCAGGGGAGGGAGGCACCAGGGCTGGACTGCCTCACTTTCCCAAATGCAGAATTTTCACAGAGCAGGGTGAAAACCTGACAATTTTCTGCATATTTCATTTTTCCTATTTTTTTCCTGCACCCACTGCCCCAAATCTCTCCTTGCTCCCATTTTTGCTCGGCGCTGTTTGTTCAGAGAAGGGAAGGAGAAGCTCTCAGGCATTGCTGTGGTGCTCACACGCCCTGGGGCACAGGGAGGTGAGCAGTGAGACTCGGGGGAGCCCCAGCCATGGTTTGTGGCTGTTTAAATTCATCTTCCCAGCCCTGTGAGCAGCCAGGGCTGGCCCTGCTCCCCTCCCCACGTCCTCTGCTGTCACCTGGGTGAGCACAGCTGGGCCTGCAGGAAACCAGGATGCTGCTCCTCTGAAAGGGTGATTTCTCTGAGGGCTTGATTCAAACCAGGATTTACACAAGTCTCTGGCAGAAACAACAAAGAGCGTGTAAGGAAAGCGCTGGCAGCAAATGGCTCTGTTAAATATTCCTTTTGATTTCATACCTACAGGTGGGCGTGGGGCAGGGGTGGAACTGGGTGATCTTCATGGTCCCTTCAAACCTTTCTTTGCTGATTTTGTGCTGATGGAAAGGCACCCTAAAATCCACCTTGGTCAGGGATTACAAACTCCACTCATGGTCTCATGATTGGTGTTGGCTGCCCCTGGATCCCTGGAAATTTCCATGGCCAGGGTGGACACTGGGGCTTGGAGCAGCCTGGGACAGGGGGAGGTGTGGGCTTTAAGGTCCCTCCATCCCAAACCAGTCTGGGATTCTGTGAGGAGTCTGAGACAAATTTGAATCATCAAATTTTAATCCATGCTCCTCAGTTATGCGAAAACTTAGAGCTCCCAGCAATGAGAGACCCACACCTTTTCCCTGGGCAGCCGTGGGAGGCTGAGCCGAGCTGCTGCCACCATCAGCTGCCCAGCTGGGGTTTGTACCAGGCACTAAATGTGAGAGAGCCTGCTCAGAACATTGCTCTGGGATCCCCCTGCTGTCCCCACCTCCTCTCGCTGAGCATCCAACTCCTGCATCCATCTCCTGAATCCAATTCCTGCATCCAGCATCCATCTCCTGCCTCCAGCTCCTGCCTCCAGCTCCTGCCTCCCACTCAGGGCTGTGAGGCTGCCCAGGACAGCAGGAGGCTGCCAGCATCCTCAGAGAGAGACTGGGATCTGCTGGTGAGCCTTCTAACAGCCCCAGGGCAGGTGGAACTTCATCTTCAGTGTCCCTCAGGGCTGGAGCCCCAGGAGGGGCTGAGGGAGCTGGGAAAGGGGCTGAGCCTGGAGCAAAGGAGGCTCAGGGGGCCCTTGTGGCTCTGCACAAGTCCCTGGCAGGAGGGGACAGCCGGGGGGGTCGGGCTGTGCTGCCAGGGAACAGGGACAGGAGGAGAGCTCAGGCCTCAGGCTGGGCCAGGGGAGGCTCAGGGTGGACAGCAGCAGGAATTTGCCCATGGAAAGGGAGCTCAGGCCTTGGCAGGGGCTGCCCAGGGAGCTTTGCAGTGCCCATCCCTGCAGGTGCCCAAGGAAGGGCTGGACGTGGCACTCAGGGCTCTGGGCTGGGGACAAGGTGGGCATCGGGCACAGCTGGGACTCCATGGGCTGCGAGGGCTTTTCCAGCCCCTGGATCCTGGGGTTCTGGGATTCAGGTTTTCTCCTACTTGAGCCTCCAAATTTCTTATTTTCCATTTAATCTTGTTGGAGCTGAGAAGTACAAATGGCATTTTCCTTCACTTGGGGCTGGTTTGGATGGTTGACCCTCAGGTCTTGCTGATAAAGCTCCCTAAAACACCAAACCCTCTGCCACACCAAAGGCAAGGAACACACACAGACTCACTGGGGCTGCATCTGCTCTCTGAGGGAGAGGCTGGCTCTCGTGGTCCCTCCACACTCAGTTCAGCACAAACATGGACTTTTCCTTGCCTTCATCTCCCACCCCCTCCATCCTCCCCTCTCTGCCCTCTCTCATCCCTGCAGGAACCGGCAGGACCACGGCTGCCCCGTTCCCAGGCTGTCTCCAGGGCTCCATCCCACCTCTCCTCCCAGCCCAGGCAGGAACACCCAGCCTGCTGTCTGTCTGTGCTGCTGGGAAGCTCTGGGACACCTCCCAAAGGGCTGAGCTCCAGTGTCTGAAAATTTGGAAGTTTAAAGGGGACTGCAACAGGGAAGACACTGAAATGTCCCACTGCTGTCCCTTGTCCACTGCTGCTGTGCACAGCCCTGGGGAGGGTGATCCTGAGGCTGGTCCTTCATTGATCACAGTCAGGGAATCCCAGTTTGGGCTGGGAGTGACCTCAGAGCCCACCCATTCCCAGCCCTGCCATGGCAGGGACACCTCCCACTGTCCCAGCTGCTCCCAGTGTCCAGCCTGGCCTTGGGCACTGCCAGGGATCCAGGGGCAGCCCCAGCTGCTCTGGCAATTCCATCCCAGCCCCTGCCCACCCTGCCAGGGAACAATTCCTGCCCAAGATCCCAAGATCCAGCCCTGCCCTCTGCCCCTGGCAGCCATTCCCTGGCTCCTGGCCCTGCAGCCCTTGGCAATTGTCTCTCTCCAGCTTTCCTGGGGCTCCTTCAGGCCCTGCAAGGGGCTCTGAGCTCTCCCTGCAGCTTCTCCTCTCCAGCTGAGCACCCCCAGCTCTCCCAGCCTGGCTCCGGAGCAGAAGCTTCACGTCCCTGTGAGCATCCTGGAGCTCCTGACCTGCCCACGTGTGCTGCTGCTGCTGTCAGGGGGATGTTGACAGCTCAGACTGTTTGCTGGCAAAATGGAATTTTGGGATGGCAAATACGGTGTGCAGCTCCAGGGCTGAGGAAATGCAGGTGGGGAAAGGCAGTGACAGCTGGAAAGCACCTGCAGAAAAATTGTTCTGTCCATTATTGCTTTGGGCGCCGCTGTGGAAAGTCAAACAGAGCAAAGCAAACAGCGAATGCTGGGAAGACTCGTGGTGCTGTCAATGATTAAATGGAGGCAGAGAATGGCTGTGAGTCAGGAACAGCTGGAGAACATCAGCTTTGGGGGGAGCTCTCAGGATGGGAGTGAGGGAGAGCCCCAAGGGACCACAGGGCATGACCCATGTCCTGGCTCATCCCACAGCGAGGGCAGCAGGGCAAGGAGGGGATCCTGCCCCTCTCCTCTGCTCTCATGAGACCCCACCTGGAGTGTGTCCAGCTCTGGGGCCCCAAAACAGGGACATGGAGCTGCTGGGGAGAGCCCAGAGGAGCCACGGAGCTGCTCCAGGAGAGCTGGAGAGGGACTGGGGCCAAGGGCTGCAGGGCCAGGAGCCAGGGAATGGCTGCCAGGGGCAGAGGGCAGGGCTGGATCTTGGGATCTGGGGCAGGAATTGTTCCCTGGCAGGGTGGGCAGGGGCTGGGATGGAATTGCCAGAGCAGCTGGGGCTGCCCCTGGATCCCTGGCAGTGCCCAAGGCCAGGCTGGACATTGGGAGCTCCTGGGACAGTGGGAGGTGTCCCTGACATGGCAGGGGTGGTGGCACTGGGTGGGCTCTGAGGTCATTATTCATTTTTATGATAATGAATAAATGACACTGCCTCACTCTGATTAACATTTGTGTTTTGTACCAATCTCACACTTTAGTCCCATGTCTGACATTCCTTTGGTGCCAGCTGACCCCACACAGCCCCACCAGAGGTTCAGCTGGGCTGCTGTTGCTGGATTTTAAGGAGTTTTTCTTCCCAGGAAGGGAGAAGTGTCTCTGCAGCAACACAACTTTCCTAAACTTCATCTGCTCTGCAGGACGAAAAAACGGGTCCTGAGGAGTTAAAGGAGTTTAGGAGGGCGACTGGAACAGAGTCTGATCTGGGACACTCTGATGCATTCCACTGAGATGTTTGTCCTCTTTATTGTTTTGGGATCAGACACTGAAATCTGTTTCTGTGCCTTGGGATTTCACTGTCCTGTGACAGTCCAGGGATGAATGTCGCGGTCCTGAGGGCGGTCACACGTCCACTGGGAACGTTTGCTGTGTCTTGGGAATGGGACATGGAGCAGTGTCCTGACCCAGGCTGAGGACACCAAATCCTCTGGTATTTGTGCAGCAGCAGAGAGGGCAGCCCCTGGAAGATGCCACACGTTAATGCCAGCCCTGAGAACGCAGCCGGTCCTCAGTGAGGCCAGCACGAGCTGCATGGGACACTGTGAAGGGATGTAGAGCTTCTCAGACGATGAGGAAACCTCCCAAAATGCAGCTTCTGACCTTCCCCAGATCTGCTCCGAGATGTGGGGCTGCCTGTGAAGAACAGGGTCCCAGGGCAGGAGGCGCCACGGCCTGATGTGACCCCTGAAGCTGTGCAGCTCATCTGCTCTAAGGTGAGCTGAGATGTTCTGTCAGCCCAAACAAGGAAACTTCAAAGCAGATCCTAACCCCAGATCCCAGATCCCAGACCCCAGATCCCAGACCCCAGATCCCAGACCCCAGATCCCAGACCCCAGACCCCAGATCCCAGATCCCAGACCCCAGATCCCAGACCCCAGACCCCAGATCCCAGACCCCAGATCCCAGATCCCAGATCCCAGACCCCAGATCCCAGACCCCAGACCCCAGATCCCAGATCCCAGATCCCAGATCCCAGACCCCAGGCCCCAGATCCCAGACCCCAGATCCCAAACTCTTGGGCTCAGGTTTCCCCTGGCGGGTGGGACCAGGGGAGGTGTTTATGGCTTTTTAGGTCCTGCAGAAACAAACCCTCAGCTTTTACCCCGGGCAGCTGTTCCAGGGCTGGGCAATCTTTCCCAGGAAGGAAACATCCACCCCGAGCCTCCCCTGTTCCCTCTCCTCCTGTCCCTGTTCCCTGGGGCAGCTGTCCCCTCCTGCCAGGGACCTGTGCAGAGCCACAAGGGCCCCCAAGAGACACAGCTGGTCTGATAAAAACACAAACCCTTCTGTCCAAGGGCAGCTCAGGTTCTGAGATCACTCAGCATCACAGCTGCCCATAAATTCCCCTGCATCTTTCTCCCATCCCTTCTGGAACCAGAATCCTCTGATAATGTTTTGCCAGATTGAATTTTGACCAGTTTGATGACATCCCAGTGATTTATTTTGAAGAAACCATTACAGAATTGCAGCATAATGTTGTTACTGCCTCTCCTCACAGCTCTGCCCTCATTTCCTTGCGCTGTTAGTGAGATGCCTGGTGCAATATTTTCCAAAAATCCCATTATAACACAGTGATAAAAGAGGATGGACACATTTGGCCTTATGAGAATGAAGCTACTTCTAACTGCAGAGCATAAAATCTGTTGAGGAGATCAAAACACAGACTCTTTTAAACCTTTTCAGAATTATATCCCTGCAAGTGTTCCAGGCCAGGTTGGAAAGGCCTTGGAGCAACCTGGTCTAGTGAAAGGTGCCCCTGCCCATGGCAGGGGGTGGAACAGGGTGAGCTTTAGGGTCCCTCCCAACCCAAACTGGTCTGGGATTCTGTGATTCCATATTCTGGAGTTTTGGTGTCTTTAAACTTTGTGAAACAGAGTGAAGAAAAATGTGAAAATCCTGCACCATTCCTCACCCCTGCCTCTTTGATCCAGACATGGCCAGGCAAGCTGGAAAGCATTAGATTAATTCTTTCTAGGAAGGAAATGCTCCTGCAGAGCAGAGTGTAGCTGTCCCTGTCCCTGGCAAGCCCCCGGATCCATTTTGGGCACCCAGGAACGCAGCAGAAATCAAAGTGAGCTTTCCAGTGACACTCTGGGCAGAGCAGGGGTCTCCCCACGGGTCCCTGTGCCCTGCAGCCCCTGGTGGAGCTGTGCTGAGGATGGGGAGCCTGAGGAGGAGCCACGGCTGTGGGGAAGCTCCTCAGGAGGGACATTTGTCCAGGAGTCCCCAGCGTGGTGCTGCTGGCCTTGGGAGCAGCAGCAGCAGGAGTTTCACAGCTTCCCCTGGCAGTCCTTCCCTGTCAGGGTAAATTTATTGCATCCCAGTTGTTATTTAGAATTCCAGAATGTCCTGAGCTGGAGTGAACCCCAGGGATCCCCCAGTGCCCCCCTGCCCTGCCCAGACCCCCCAACAAGCCCAGCCTGGGCATCCCTGGATGCTCCTGGAGCTCTGGCAGCCTCGGGGCCGTGCCCATTCCCTGGGGAGCCTGGGCAGTGCCAGCAGCCTGTGGGGAAAGAAGAGCCTTGCCCTAAAAGCCAACCTAAATCCCTGCTGGGCCAGCTGCAGCCGCTCCCTGCTGCTGTCCCTGTGGCAGGAGCAGAGCCCGGAGCTGTCCCTGCGCTGCCCCTCGGGAGGAGCTGCAGCCCCGGGGAGCTCTGACCTCAGGCTCCTCCAGGCTGAACTGACCCTCCCTAGGGCTGAACCCCCTCTGGACACTGTCTAGGAGCTTCAGATCTCTCCCATGTGCAGCTCTCAGCCAGCACTGTCCCGCCAGGCAGAGGTTTGGGGTTCCAGCTGTGTCCCCGGCTGTGCCCCTGGACCTCTCTGCCCTCTGGTTCAACACAGCAAGCACAAGCCTCTGTTTGCAGATGTCTCTGGGACTGTTTGATTTTCCATCCCGTGCACTAAAGGTGGAGGCTGCTGCCTGTACAGCCTCACTCCCTGTGCCTCTGCACTCTCTGAGCCCCCATGGGTTATTTCCCTGATGGACCAAGCCAGGCATGAGCTGTGTCAATGTTTGCCCCTGGAGAGCTCATCCACTTGGCAGGATGGGCTGTGGGGGCCACAGGGCTCCCATGTGGCTCTCAGGACAGCACAGGAAATTGGCTGATTCCACCTGGCTTTAGCTGGGCTTTTGTGCTGATTTCAATTAAAGTCAGCATTTCCCTCCTGGAACTGCCCCAGTGCCGTCACCTGTGCAGGTGTGAGAAACAGCCTGGCCTGGGCTGGGAGCATCTCCCTCTGCTGTTTCTTCCATGGTCAGTGTTAAAGTCACCCTGCTGTTCATAAGATGATGAATCCCAGGATTCCAGGGGCTGGAAAAGCCCTCGCAGCCCATGGAGTCCCAGCTGTGCCCGATGCCCACCTTGTCCCCAGCCCAGAGCCCTGAGTGCCACGTCCAGCCCTTCCTTGGGCACCTGCAGGGATGGGCACTGCAAAGCTCCCTGGGCAGCCCCTGCCAAGGCCTGAGCTCCCTTTCCATGGGCAAATTCCTGCTGCTGCCCACCCTGAGCCTCCCCTGGCCCAGCCTGAGGCCTGAGCTCTCCTCCTGTCCCTGTTCCCTGGCAGCAGAGCCCGACCCCCCCGGCTGTCCCCTCCTGCCAGGGACTTGTGCAGAGTGAGAAAATGGAAAAGCAAGAGAAGGGGAAGGGGAAAGGGGAAAGGGGAAAGGGGAAAGGGGAAAGGGGAAAGGGGAAAGGGGAAAGGGGAAAGGGGAAAGGGGAAAGGGGAAAGGGGAAAGGGGAAAGGGGAAAGGGGAAAGGGGAAAGGGGAAAGGGGAAAGGGGAAAGGGGAAAGGGGAAGGGGAAGATTTGGTTGGAATGAACCCACAACAATTCAGTCTATTAGCCTGACCGCTCTAAGGAAGCTCCTGTAGAAATCGAGATTGTCAGAAAAGGAGTTTTCAGCCCTGAGCAGAGACAGTAAAGCAACACAGGAAAGGTCTGTAAGATAAAAAAAGGCAAGGAGATGATCCATATGGAATCCTTATTCAGCTTCTCTCACACTACATGAAGCAGGAAGGGCAGAGCACACCCTGAAAATGTCAGTATATTAAAGATATATTGAAGAATATTTATAAACAGGTATTTGAGCTCACTGCTAGCACAAACCTTTCTATGATTTTGATCAAGTAAAAAATACTTTTTAAAATAAGCTTATAGTAGAATTGTGGAACTCATCACTGCTGGGTATGGTGGGATCCCAAAGGATATGTGAAATGATCAGACAAGTCCACAGGTGAGAGATTTTTTTGTTTCCTATGAAACATGATGGCTGAGGTGCTGCCTCCTGCTTGGAAAACCTCTGAATTGATTGCCAGGTGCTGGGACATGTGCCAAGGGAATGATAAACTGAAAATGACCTTCCTAAATGGCCATTAATAGCCACTCCTGGTGGCAGGATAGCAGGATGGAGGATTCTTTAGTTTACTCAATAGAACAGAACCCCAGAGCAGTTTGGTTGCAGATGAACCTTAAAGCCCATCCTGTTCTTCCCCTGCCATGGGCAGGAACCTTTCACCAGAGCAGGCTGCTCCAGCCTGGCCTTGAACCCTCCCAGGGATGGGGCAGCCACAACTTGCTTGAATCACCTGCACACCTATTGCACAGTGTGAGATGGTTTCACCTTCCCCGTGTGCTCCAAACCTCACAATTCCTCTGATTTGTGCCTCAAGAGCTGTCCCCACCAGGCTTCCCACAGGGATGTCTCCCTGCTGTGCTCCCACCAAGCCACTCTGGCTGCTTTTCTGCTGAATTCCCTTTCCCAGACACGTGGGAATTGCTGTGTGGGGAGGGCTGTGAGCAGCTTTCATCTGTTTTCCCATCTTGAAGGAAATAGCAAGAGCGTTCCCAGGAGCCCGGCCGGGGTGGGCACGGGCGCCCTCGGCTCCGGCAGCCTGCGCTGGCAGCGCTCGTGGGCTGAGCCTGAGCCAGTCCTCACAAACTGCAGGGCAGGGTGCAGGGCTCAGTGCTGAGAGGAGTGTGGGAAGTTGGCCATGGAATCCCAGAACCCCAGGATCCCAGGGGCTGGAAAAGCCCTCGCAGCCCAGGGAGTCCCAGCTGTGCCCGATGCCCACCTTGTCCCCAGCCCAGAGCCCTGAGTGCCACGTCCAGCCCTTCCTTGGGCACCTGCAGGGATGGGCACTGCAAAGCTCCCTGGGCAGCCCCTGCCAAGGCCTGAGCTCCCTTTCCATGGGCAAATTCCTGCTGCTGTCCACCCTGAGCCTCCCCTGGCCCAGCCTGAGGCCGTTCCCTTGTCCTGTCCTCCCAACCTTTGCAGTGTCCATCCCTGGGGGTGACCAGGGAAGGGCTGGACGTGGCATTTGGTGCCCTGGGGACAAGGTGGGGTTCGGGCACAGGTTGGGCTGGGTGCTCCTGGACAGCTTCCCCAGTGTCACCCACCCCAGGACTCTGTGAATCCCCTGGTGTCCCTGGCGGGCAGTGCCCCAGCACAGATGGGTTTACAGCTGCAGAAGTCTCTTCTAGAGCCAGAGGCTGCATTTTCTACAGACACCCCTCGTGAGACAAACCCATTTGCTCTCCTTGGCCTGGTTCAGGCACAGAAATTATGGTGAAATTCAGTTTCCACCCCACAGCTGAGGGGCAAAGATAAACTTACTGCCACAAGACATCTTGAGACAGGCGGCTCCTGGGCCGCCCGAGGGGACACCTGGGGCTGTGTTTGCCTTTGTGACATCCCATTCGTTTTTATTGTGCAATATAATATGATTTTAATTAAACATTTGATGTCTCACCGCTCAAAGGGGAGACAACCAGAACTTCCCCTCTGTCATTCCCTCGGAGCGACGCTCTCCTCTCGCAAAATTTATTATTTCCACTACAGATTTATGCTCCCAATAAAAATGAGGTGTATTGCCAGCGCAGTGGCTGCAGCTCTGCCAGCCATAAATCACCGGGAGCCATAAACATGTCACCAATAAACTATCAGGAGAAAAGGCTGCCTGCTGGGAGAGCAGCATAAATGGAAATGCTCATTTACTGCACACACTCCTCCCGCTGCTTGCGCACGGGAGCCGCGGCTCCGGGTGATTGGGCAGGGGCAGCGTTATAAGGGCAGCCCTGGGGCTGGGACACGGGCAGGGACAGGGACACGGACACTGGCACGGGCAGGGACACGGACACGGACACTGGCACGGACATGGCATCGGCCTCTGATCCTCGACAGGGCTGAGCCTGCGCTGGCACCAGAGCCCCCGGCACCCTCGGTAAGTGCAGGCAGCTCCCCCCCTGCACCCTGGGGTGGCACAGTGACATGGGTGGCACAGTGACACGGGTGGCACAGTGACACGGGTGGCACAGAGACACAGGTGGGACAGTGACACGGGTGGGACAGTGACACGGGTGGGACAGTGACACTGTTGTAGTGACACGGTGACACAGGTGGGACAGTGGCATTGCTGTGGTGGGACAGTGGCACAGGTGGGACAGTGGCACTGCTGTGGTGGGACAGTGGCACAGGTGGGACAGTGGCACTGCTGTGGTGGCACAGTGACACAGGTGGGACAGTGGCAGCACTTGGTGGCACAGTGACACAGGTAGGCCAGTGGCAGCCCTTGGTAGCACAGTGACACAGGTGGGACAGTGACACTGCTGTAGTGACACGGTGACACAGGTGGGACAGTGACAGCCCTTGGTGGCACAGTGACACAGGTGGGACAGTGGCACTGCTGTGGTGGCACAGTGACACAGGTGGGACAGTGACACTGCTGTGGTGGCACAGTGACACGGGTGGGACAGTGACACTGCTGTGGTGGCACACTGACACAGGTGGGACAGTGGCATTGCTGTGGTGGCACAGTGACACAGGTGGGACAGTGGCAGCCCTTAGTGGCACAGTGACACAGGTGGGACAGTGGCACTGCTGTGGTGGCACAGTGACACAGGTGGGACAGTGACAGCCCTTGGTGGCACAGTGACACAGGTGGGACAGTGGCATTGCTGTGGTGGCACAGTGACACAGGTGGGACAGTGGCACTGCTGTGGTGGCACAGTGACACAGGTGGGACAGTGACAGCCCTTGGTGGCACAGTGACACAGGTGGGACAGTGGCATTGCTGTGGTGGCACAGTGACACAGGTGGGACAGTGGCAGCCCTTGGTGGCACAGTGACACGGGTGGGACAGTGGCATTGCTGTGGTGGGACAGTGACACAGGTGGGACAGTGGCAGCCCTTGGTGGCACAGTGACACAGGTGGGACAGTGGCAGCCCTTGGTGGCACAGTGACACGGGTGGGACAGTGGCATTGCTGTGGTGGCAGTGACACAAGTGGGACAGTGGCACTGCTGTGGTGGGGCAGTGACTCAGGTGGGACAGTGACACTGCTGTGGTGGCACAGTGACACAGGTGGGACAGTGACACTGCTGTGGTGGCACAGTGACACAGGTGGGACAGTGGCATTGCTGTGGTGACACAGTGACACAGGTGGGACAGTGACACTGCTGTGGTGGCACAGTGACACAGGTGGGACAGTGACACTGCTGTGGTGGCAGTGACACAAGTGGGACAGTGGCACTGCTGTGGTGGGGCAGTGACTCAGGTGGGACAGTGACACTGCTGTGGTGGCACAGTGACACAGGTGGGACAGTGACACTGCTGTGGTGGCACAGTGACACAGGTGGGACAGTGGCATTGCTGTGGTGACACAGTGACACAGGTGGGACAGTGACACTGCTGTGGTGGCACAGTGACACAGGTGGGACAGTGACACTGCTGTGGTGGCTCAGTGACACAGGTGGGACAGTGGCACTGCTGTGGTGGCACAGTGACACAGGTGGGACAGTGACACTGCTGTGGTGGCACAGTGACACAGGTGGGACAGTGGCAGCCCTTGGTAGCACAGTGACACAGGTGGGACAGTGACACTGCTGTGGTGGCACAGTGACACAGGTGGGACAGTGACACTGCTGTGGTGGCACAGTGACACAGGTGGGACAGTGACACTGCTGTGGTGGCAGTGACACAGGTGGGACAGTGACACTGCTGTGGTGGCACAGTGACACAGGTGGGACAGTGGCAGCCCTTGGTGGCACAGTGACACAGGTGGGACAGTGGCAGCCCTTGGTGGCACAGTGACACAGGTGGGACAGTGGCAGCCCTTGGTGACACAGTGACACAGGTGGGACAGTGACACAGGTGGGACAGTGGCACTGCTGTGGTGGCACAGTGACACAGGTGGGATAGTGGCAGCCCTTGGTGGCACAGTGACACAGGTGGGACAGTGACACTGCTGTGGTGGCACAGTGACACAGGTGGGACAGTGGCACTGCTGTGGTGGGGCAGTGACTCAGGTGGGACAGTGACACTGCTGTGGTGGCACAGTGACACGGGTGGGACAGTGGCACTGCTGTGGTGACACAGTGACACAGGTGAGGAGGGATGGGTTCATGGCACCTCAGGTGGATGTGCTGTGGGATGCTGCTGCTGTCCCACTCGTGGGGCCGTCCCAGCTGTGGGAACATCCCGTGCCTGTCCTGGTCCCCATGTCCCCATGTCCCCATGTCCCCAGGGCTCTCCAGGGGCTGCATCCCCAGGGTCCCTGTGCTGATCCCGCTCCCCTTGCTGAGCCCTCACTCGGTTGCTTGGGTGGGCAGCGATGCCCATGTGAAAAGAGCAGCGTCTCCTCTTTGGGAAGGAGCCGATTCCTGAGCCTCCACCAGCCCCAGCTCCCAAGGCCCTGCTCCTGCCCTCGCTGACAGGAACCCTTGGAACACCAGCATTTCAAATTGTTGGCAGTTTGAAATTGAGGGACAGGCACAAGACCAGGAGGTGGCTTTAAGGCACGAGAAGGGACACACGGTGCCCTCCATGCGCCCTGGTGCCCGGGCTGTCCCAGCAGAGGCTGCTCCTGGGGGCAGGAGCAGCTGGGGCACAGAGCAGGACACCCTGTCCATGCTGGATGGCTCAGCAGCCACCCCCAAGGGCTGACACAGGTCTTTAACTTGGTGTCCTCCAGGAATGGGAGGTTTGCTCCCTCCTCAGGGCTTGGCCGTGCAGGAAGGGTGCAGTTGCCATCCCATGGCAGTCAGCCAGGAGATCTTTTCTGGTTCTGTGGTTCTGGGATTCTGTGGCAGACACACGTGTGCTGTAAGCTGAGCTGTGTGTTACCTGCACACATCCAAGTGCCCATGAACAAGCAGGCCTGGCTGTTTGTGCATCTCGTCCATTTTTTGTGTGTATATTTACACAGATCCCTTACAGACACACACATGAAACCTGGAGGGCTAAAACCCTCTGGGGCTGGAATCTGTGTCTGTAACGGCTTGGGACACAAACCAGAGCAGCTCAGAGGGGATAAATCCTGTGTCTGAGTAACTTCTACAACTCTGTGTGGTGTAACCTTCCCTCTGATGGGAGCTGCTGGTGTTGGACAAAGTCAGGTTTGAGGGAAGGTTTTCTTGTAAGCAAAGCATCTCCTACAGACCCAGGAGTTCTCACCAGCCCCTTCTTTCCTTGGTGCTCTAACAGTCTCTTTACCCACCTCCCTATTCCTGGAAAACTGTTGAATCTCAGTGTCTGAGAGCTCTGGGTGTCTGCCAGGAGCTGTGCTCTGGGACACAGGTCTGCACACACTCAGATTTTTTAGGTTTTTACCCAGGCCCCAGATGTGATTGAGTTGCAGGAGTCAGCAGACTGATTTCACTGCTCAGATCACAGAATCATGGAATGCTCTGGGTAGAAAGGGACCCCAAATCCCACCCTGTACCCCCCTGCCATGGCAGGGACACCTCCCACTGTCCCAGCTGCTCCCAATGTCCAGCCTGGCCTTGGGCACTGCCAGGGATCCAGGGGCAGCCCCAGCTGCTCTGGCAATTCCATCCCAGCCCCTGCCCACCCTCCAGATGCTGCTGCCTTGGCAGAGAGGGGCAGCTCTCACCTTTGGGAGCTGTGAGCCAGCAGTGAGGACCAGAGGTACCTGTGGGCAGTTTCCTGGGGTCCCATCAGGCTCTGTGGAAGCAGCAGGGATGCACCAGCTGCCCACCCATGCCTGAGCCCCCCAGGCTGGCCAGGCTCTCCTGGGGAGGGCTGAGATTGTCCCTTCAGCACCTGACACGGCAGGGTGCAGCTCAGGGTGGTTCTGATACCAACCATTGGCTCTGCCCTGCCTGGAGAAAACCAAATGATTTGGGGTTTTCCCCAGGCCCCATCACTTATGTCTTGCTTTTGCCCTGGAGCAGGAAGATGTTTGTCCTTGCTAAGCTTCAGGATTTATTGTCACTTAGACCCTCAAGCTGAGAATCTAATGAAGAAAATCGTATTAGGAACCTAATAAATACGTCATGGAAGGATTGTCTGTTATCCAAAGATGAGCTGTGTCACAGCAAACCCTCTGGCTCATGATCCAGGCACACCGAGGCCTGAGCTCTGCATCCTGCGGAAGGTGCAGGGGGACTGAAGGCACAAACATTTTTTTGCTTTAATTATCTCATCTGGCACATTTGCTGCTGTCCCCCAGCCAGCCAGCGGGTCACTCTGTCACTGAGGGGCTCAGGGACCCTGTCAGTGTCAGCATTGTCACAGGAAATGCAGGAAACTGGATTGTGCCAAGGCTCGGAGGTTCATTGGATAATTCATGCTGGAAGATCTCTGGTCCAACATCTGCCTCATGCAGGGCCAGCTGGGAGGTCTCATGGCCTTGTCCACTTGGGTCTTGCAAACTTCTGTGGATGGAGATGTGCAACCTCTGGGAAACCTGCCCCGATGCTCGATGGGGACACATTTCTCATTTTATTCAGTCTAAACCTCCCTCATTTCAACTTCCCCCGTTGCCTCCCATCCTTCTTCCATGCTCTGCCCTGAAGATCCCGCTCCAGCCTCCCTGATGTCTCCTTGGAGGTAGGGCAAGGCTGCTGCTGGAGCCCTGCAAACCTTCTCTGGGCTGAACAAGCCTCGCTCCTGGATCTCCTGTTGCAGGATGTCCCACTGACATCCCGCTGCACTCACCGGAGCAGACACTGCCGGATTTCTGCCAAGGCCTCCCTCTCCTCCCCTGGATCCACCACATCCTGTGTGCCCCTCCTCTCCAGCTCATCCCAGGGACCTTCCCAGGATCCTCCCCAGGGCTCTGAACCTGGAACACCTTGTGCTTTGCCTGTTATCAACACACGTCCCAGGCACCACACACGCTGTGTCCATCCCGGGTTTGCTCGTTTATTCCCCTCCACCTGCCAGCAAGACTGTGAAGTGAGCAGGGCTTGGTGTGAGGAGCACTGCAAACCCACCTTGCCCTGGGAGCCACCTTCTCACCTGGGAGCAGGGGGCTCTGAGAGCCTGATTCTCTCTTCTTTGGAATCCCAGACTGGTTGGGATTGGGAGGGCCCTTAAAGACCATCCTGTTCCAACAACTGCCGTGGGCAGGGACAGCTTCCACTGCACCAGGCTGCTCCAATCTGGCATTAAACACCTGCAGGGATGGGGCAGCCACAGCTTCTCTGGGCAGCCTGTGCCAGCACCAACGAATTTTGCATTTGCAGTGTTGATTTCCTAAATAAGAAGGATTGTCAGGGTTAAACTTCATCAATTTTCACGCCTTTTGATCTCCAGTTGGCACAAAAAAGCAGCCTTGGCTTAGCAGCCTGGTCAAGATTGGGATGAGCATGGAAAAGGCGTTTGCTCACTCCATAGAGCATCTCAAACTCTGGAATTTGGGGACAACTGTGAAATAGTGGAATATTTTCCTTTTTATTCAAAGCTATTTCTTTCTTTTTCTTTCTACTTTTTCAACAAAAAATGTCCATCCTTTTCCTTCAGCTTAGGATTTAATGGATACACAAGAGTGTGGCCACATGTGACAGCCCCCAAACGGCACAGGGAGCCCTGCAGAGGCTGGTGGGGAGGTGGAGGGATGTGCAGCTCCTCTGCCCAGCGGAGAGTCCAGCCACGTGGAGTTTGTGTTGTTGGTTTGTTTTAGGTCTAGGCCATGTGAGAGCGGAGCTGGGATGGAGCGGGACTCGCCCACCCCGTGGGAATTCAATGGCTCCTTCCACCAGCCTGCAGCTTTCCTCATGATGGGCATCCCGGGCCTGGAAGCCCTTCACCCCTGGGTCTCCATCCCTTTCTGTGCCCTCTACCTCACCGCTCTCCTGGGCAACTGCGTGATCCTGTTCATCATCAGGAGGACCCCGAGTCTCCACGAGCCCATGTACTATTTCCTGTCCATGCTGGCCGTCACTGACCTGGGCTTGGCCCTCTGCACCCTGCCCACCACCCTGGGCCTCTTCTGGTTCAACGTGCGCAGGATTGGCTTCGACGCCTGCCTCACCCAGATGTATTTCATCCACATCCTGTCCTTCATCGAGTCCTCCGTGCTGCTGGCCATGGCCTTTGACCGCTTCATCGCCATCTCCCACCCCCTGAGACACGCGGCCATCCTGACCAAGAGCACCGTGCTGAAGATCGGCCTGGCCATTGTGCTGAGGGGGACGGTGTCGCTGCTGCCCGTCCCCTTCCTGCTCAGGAGGCTGACCTACTGCGGCAGGACGGAGCTGTCCCACTCCTTCTGCTTCCACCCCGACATCATGAACCTGGCGTGCGCAGACATAAAGGTCAACGTCTTCTACGGGATGATCATTCTCTTATCCACGGTGGGGATGGACTTCATCTTCATCGTGCTGTCCTACATCCTCATCATCAGAACCGTCGTCAGCCTCACCACCAAGGAGGAGTGTCTGAAGGCTCTGAACACCTGTGTCTCCCACATCTGCGCCGTGCTCGTGTTCTTCATCCCCATGATCGGCCTGTCCATGATCCATCGCTTTGGAAAGGACGTTCCTCCCCTCGTTAACACCGCGGTGGCCTACACCTACCTCACCATTCCCCCCGCTCTCAACCCCGTCATCTACAGCGTGAAATCCACCCACATCCGCGAGGCCTTGCTCAGGGCCCTGCGCAGGACGCGCGGGGCCGACTGCTAGATTCCTGCTCCGGTTCTGCCAGGAGGGCTGAGGGGCTGGGCTGTGTGTCTGTCCTGAGGGCTGTGTGTCTGTCCTGTGGGCTGTGTGTCTGTCCTGTGGGCTGTGTGTCTGTCCTGTGGGCTGTGTGTCTGTCCTGTGTCTGTCCTGTGGGCTGTGTGTCTGTCCTGTGGGCTGTGTGTCTGTCCTGAGGGGCTGGGCTGTGTGTCTGTCCTGAGGGGCTGGGCTGTGTGTCTGTCCTGTGGGCTGTGTGTCTGTCCTGAGGGCTGTGTGTCTGTCCTGTGGGCTGTGTGTCTGTCCTGTGTCTGTCCTGTGGGCTGTGTGTCTGTCCTGAGGGCTGTGTGTCTGTCCTGTGGGCTGTGTGTCTGTCCTGTGTCTGTCCTGTGGGCTGTGTGTCTGTCCTGTGTCTGTCCTGTGGGCTGTGTGTCTGTCCTGTGGGCTGTGTGTCTGTCCTGTGTCTGTCCTGTGGGCTGTGTGTCTGTCCTGTGGGCTGTGTGTCTGTCCTGTGTCTGTCCTGTGGGCTGTGTGTCTGTCCTGTGGGCTGTGTGTCTGTCCTGAGGGCTGTGTGTCCGTCCTGTGGGCTGTGTGTCTATCCTGAGGGGCTGGGCTGTGTGTCTGTCCTGAGGGCTGTGTGTCTGTCCTGTGTCTGTCCTGTGGGCTGTGTGTCTGTCCTGTGGGCTGTGTGTCTGTCCTGAGGGCTGTGTGTCTGTCCTGTGTCTGTCCTGTGGGCTGTGTGTCTGTCCTGTGGGCTGTGTGTCTGTCCTGAGGGGCTGGGCTGTGTGTCTGTCCTGTGGGCTGTGTGTCTGTCCTGCGGGCTGTGTGTCTGTCCTGTGGGCTGTGTGTCTGTCCTGTGTCTGTCCTGTGGGCTGTGTGTCTGTCCTGTGGGCTGTGTGTCTGTCCTGAGGGGCTGGGCTGTGTGTCTGTCCTGTGGGCTGTGTGTCTGTCCTGAGGGCTGTGTGTCTGTCCTGTGTCTGTCCTGAGGGCTGTGTGTCTGTCCTGTGGGCTGTGTGTCTGTCCTGTGTCTGTCCTGTGGGCTGTGTGTCTGTCCTGTGGGCTGTGTGTCTGTCCTGAGGGGCTGGGCTGTGTGTCTGTCCTGTGGGCTGTGTGTCTGTCCTGAGGGCTGTGTGTCTGTCCTGTGGGCTGTGTGTCTGTCCTGTGTCTGTCCTGTGGGCTGTGTGTCTGTCCTGTGGGCTGTGTGTCTGTCCTGAGGGGCTGGGCTGTGTGTCTGTCCTGTGGGCTGTGTGTCTGTCCTGTGGGCTGTGTGTCTGTCCTGTGTCTGTCCTGTGGGCTGTGTGTCTGTACTGAGGGACTGGGCTGTGTGTCTGTCCTGAGGGCTGTGTGTCTGTCCTGTGTCTGTCCTGAGGGCTGTGTGTCTGTCCTGAGGGCTGTGTGTCTGTCCTGTGTCCGTCCTGTGGGCTGTGTGTCTGTCCTGAGGGACTGGGCTGTGTGTCTGTCCTGAGGGCTGTGTGTCTGTCCTGTGTCCGTCCTGTGGGCTGTGTGTCTGTCCCGTGGGACTGGGCTGTGTGTCTGTCCTGAGGGCTGTGTGTCTGTCCTGAGGGCTGTGTGTCTGTCCTGAGGGACTGGGCTGTGTGTCTGTCCTGAGGGACTGGGCTGTGTGTCTGTCCTGTGGACTGGGCTCTGTGTCAGAGCTCTGGGACTGGGCTCTGTGTCAGTTCTGTGGAACTGGGCTCTGTGTCAGAGCTCTGGGTCCTTGGTCAGAGCTCTGGGACTGTTTCCTGGTCAGAGCTGGTGCACTGGTCTCTTGGTGCTCCATCCATGCTGCAGAGGCACTGGGATGCTGTCCCCCAGCCCAGAGCTGGGAACTTTGGGTTGTGTCCTAGCACGGTGCTTTCCTCCCTTCCTGCAGACACCCCGGGTTAACGACACATCCAAGCAGAGAACATTTCTCATTAGGCCCTGTTGAGGAGCCCAGAGCAGTCTCAGCCCTTCTGAGAAACCTGTTCAGCCATCATCCCTGTGTCCAGAGCGCTGTGTCCATCCCCAGTGAGAAAACAGCTGCTTGTGCATCTCTTCTGGATGTCTTTGAGTCTTTCCAGCTTGCCAAGCCTAGTTAGTGTCCCCATCATTGTTCTGCATTGAATGTCATGTATGTGCAGCATACAATAAAATCCATCTATTTGTTGTGAAAGGTCATAAGATTTGAGGAAGCCTTTTTTTCTGTCTATATGATGCAGAAAGATTAGGTTGGAGCTGCCTAAAATCCTCAGGATGTGCTGCAGGTGGGCAGGACTGTGTGAGCCAGGTGTGTGTCTGGATGGGCTTGGGGCTCTGCTGGGGCTGGAAGCTCTCTTGCAAACAAAATGGGGAGATCAAAAACATTTTAGGAATGGTTAAACTTCCTGTCACTCAGGCCCCCGTGCTGCTGCCTTCCCTCTGAGGCCTGCTGGTGCTGGCTGTGCCCCTCAGCAGGGTGGGAACCTCCAGGGACACCCACAGGTGGGAGATGCCAGCATGTCCCAGCATCTCCTTGCCCTGCTGGAGGCTGAAAGGTTTCATGGTTCTCCTGGCTCACATCGTCCCCCAGACAGGTTGAAACGTCCCAGAACCATAGAACAGAGTCACAGAACCACTGGGTTGGAAAAACGCTGCCAGACAGGTGAGTGACCCCCAGCTTGTCACCCAGACAGGAGCACAGAGTGCCACATCCAGCTGTGAATGTTTCACTCCTCCAAACTGCAGAGCTGTCCTTCTCTTCATCTCAAGCCACATTTTCACCAGTCCTGAGCACTGTGGAGAATGAGAAGCAACAGTCGGTGTTTACTTTGGAAGGACGAAGCAGCAAAGGCACCAGGACAGGATCCCACCCCTAACCTGTCCTGGTTTTGCCTGACACTGAGCACTTCACCAGCCCAGATCAGTGACTTTCTGTTCTGCTCCACATGGAGCTGGAGAGAAAAAAATAGAGGAAGAAATAATGCGGAAACATCTCCATAAAAAACCAGAAAGAGGGCAGGGAAGAGTCCTGAGGGGAGGATTCCCAGGCCACTGCTCGCTCTCTGCTCTGCTCATTATCTTGCTGTGTCCCAGGGCCCCTTGCCCAACAGCAGCAGCCCCCAGGAGCTCAGCCTGGGGAGCAGCTCCCACTGGCACTGGGGAAGGAAAGGGCTCTGCTCAAATCCCTCTGACCTAAACTGGAGCTTGCAGGGAAAATAACAGAAGGGAGCGAGATCCAGGGGAAAAGGGCTTTGCTGTAGAGACGCCTGGCTGGCAGCAACCTCACACGGGATTCTGAAACTGATGGTTGAGAATTCTGAGAAGGTTCTGAGTCTGCTCCCATTCTGAAATCTTCCAGAGTTCATCCCTGGAGGTCTGTGTGTCCTGGCTGCAGCTGTTCTCCAAAACGGCCCCGAAACAAAAAGCCCGAGGAGCCTCTGCTACAGTAAGAAAATGTTTGTGGGGGAGTTGGGGGGCAAAGTGTGGGGGATTTATCAGCACAGCTGGAGAGCAGGGTGGAGGGGGAATGAAAGAGGGAGAGATAAAGGTTGGAGGGGAGAGGAAGGGGAAGGGAAAGAGGGAGGAGGCAGAGAAGGAGAAAGGAAAAGAAAGATGGGAGAGCTGGGGGTGCTCAGCTGGAGAGGAGAAGCTGCAGGGAGAGCTCAGAGCCCCTTGCAGGGCCTGAAGGGGCTCCAGGAGAGCTGGAGAGGGACTGGGGCCAAGGGCTGCAGGGCCAGGAGCCAGGGAATGGCTGCCAGGGGCAGAGAGCAGGGCTGGATCTTGGGATCTTGGGCAGGAATTGTTCCCTGGCAGGGTGGGCAGGGGCTGGGATGGAATTGCCAGAGCAGCTGGGGCTGCCCCTGGATCCCTGGCAGTGCCCAAGGCCAGGCTGGACATTGGGAGCTCCTGGGACAGTGGGAGGTGTCCCTGCTGTGGCTGGGCTGGGAATGGGATGAACTTTAATGTTCCTCCCAACCCAAACCATTCCATGGTTCTTTGATGAGGTGGGGATTGGTCCAAGGTTGGATCCTGGGTTTCCAACCCCAGCGATTCTGTGATTTACTGCTGGGGCTGGTGCTTGGATCCCCCTAGGAAAATAAATCTGCATTTACTGGTGTTTCAGAGACATGGACCCAGTTTCCATCTCTACAGAAACCCAGGCCCTCACAGCACTTGCTCTGCCCACCAGCAATCCCAAGTCCTGAGCCACTTATGAAAACCTGCATACATTTATCAGTGGCAGAGAATTAGAGATGAACTGAAGCACCAGGGGTGGTTTCAGTGCCTGTCTCACAACCCCATTCCCCCAGGGAAATGATCAGGAGGGCAGAAGCTTTCCAGTGAGACTCAGGTAATTCCATCAGGGCTGGCAGCTGAGGTGCCTCAGTACCTGCTGGTGATTGCTGAGCCTCCGTGTTCATTCCGTTTGTGTTTAATGTGAGTGCTTGGCTGCCAACGTCATCCCCGGAATAGATTTTGGGCACGGTGACAGCAGCAGTCCTCCCACACTGTGTGTAAATCGGGGATAAAAAGCTACAGGGTGAGTCCTGCTTGTTATACATCCGAGATGGAAAAGCCCCACATCAGGAGAATAAAGCCTGATGCTATTTTAGGCCTTCACCACAGATGTGCGATAAAAACCCCCACGTTTCACAACCCAACATCACTTATAAAATAACTCCTTTAATAACCTGCAGAGCTTGCCATAAAGCCACTTTGCATCATTTATTTGCACAGGCTGGGCATGAAAAGAATAACCAGAAAGCTCAGGTTGTGCTTGACCTTGTGCTGTCCACGCAGGGCAGGAGGGATGGTGGGTTTACTCCAGCACAGGTACTGGCTTGGTACCTGAAAATGGAAAAGTGCCTGAAGCAAAGCCTTTTATGTATCTTCAGGCCATTACCCGGGGATCACAGCACTCCTGGAAAATCTGCAGGTACAGAATAAGGTGAATAATCTGATTATTTTTTTTTTTCTACAGATATTCTGTTTTTTCCATGCATGTTTTTCATAGGGTGAATATCCAATTTGCACAAGCAAAAAAAATTGGAAAGACCCATGTCTGCCTGTGCCTGTGAGCTGTTCTGGGGAGGGCTGGGTCGTGGGAGGCAGCACTGCCAGCTTCAGCCTCGCTGAGCACATTTCTGACAGGGCACCACATCACATATGGAAAAAATCAAGCAGCACTGAAGCTTTCCAGAAAGCACTAAAAATCTGCTGGGTTTTTTTGTTATTATTTTTAATTTTGTCCTCTGAAAAGAAAAGCAAACAAGTTCAGCTGATGGGTTTATTATTCAAAAGGTTGATTTTACGGTGTTCTGCCTTTTAGAGAATTCAGGCAATTCCCGTTCAAACTCAAATGTCAGCGTTTTGTCACCGCGTATGTTGCTGCATAGAGCCATAACGGGGTAAAAATCTGGGAGAGGAGCTCTCTGCATCAGTGTGGCAGCTCTGAGAATCCCAGGAATGGCCCTGTGGGATCCTAAGCCATGGGAAAGGGCTTATAAAAGGCCCCGTTTGTGTTTCCCTCGCAGCAGGAAGTGCCCTGGCATAGCATGAGCGCCCCTGGTGCTGCGGGCCATGCCCTTCTCCAACAGCTCTGACCTCAGCCCGTCCTTCATCCTGGCCAGCATCCCGGGCCTGGAGGCGGCGCAGTCCTGGATGGCCATCCCGCTGTGCTCGGCCTACATCCTGGCGCTGGCGGGGAACTGCGCGGTGCTGCTGGTGGTGCGCGCCGAGCCCAGCCTGCACGCGCCCATGTACTTCTTCCTCTGCATGCTGGCCGCCATCGACCTGGCCCTGGCCACGGCCACCGTGCCGCGCGTCCTCTCCTTCTACTGGTTCGACAGCAGGGAGATCAGCTTCGCCGCCTGCCTGCTCCAGATGTTCCTCATCCACACGCTCTCGGCCGTCGAGTCCACCGTGCTGCTGGCCATGGCCGTGGATCGCTACGTGGCCATCTGCCACCCGCTGCGCCACGCCGCCGTCCTCACCAACGGCGCCACGGCCAAGATCGGGCTGCTGGCCCTGGCCAGAGGGGTGCTCTTCTTCCTGCCGCTGCCTCTGCTCCTGCTGCCCCTCCCCTTCTGCGGCCCCCGCGTGCTGTCCCACTCCTTCTGCCTGCACCAGGACGTGATGAACCTGGCCTGCGCCAACACCACCCCCAGCGTGGTGTACGGGCTCACCGCCATCCTGCTGGTCATGGGGCTGGACGCCGTCCTCATCTGCCTCTCCTACGTCCTCATCCTCAAGGCCGTCCTGCGCCTCGCGGCCTGGAGGGAGCGGCTCAAGGTGTTCAGCACCTGCATCGCCCACGTCTGCGCCGTGCTGGCCTTCTACGTGCCCCTGATCGGGCTCTCTGTGGTGCACAGGTTTGGGAAGGACCTGGCCCCACTGGTCCACATCATCATGGGCAACATCTACATCCTGGTACCCGCTGTGCTCAACCCCATCATCTACGGGGTGAGGACCAAGCAGATCCAGAGGAGGATCCTGAGTTTGATTCACGTCACCGGCAGAGCTCCGCGGTGACCTGAGCTCGGCCCCGTGACCTCCCTCTGGCTCATCCTGTCTTACACCAGAGGCTTTGGTGCCGGACTGTCCTCCGTGTGCTCCGAGGTGCTGCCACCAGGCTAAAGCTGACTGTAAACTCCTTCCAAGACTGTTTGCCCTCACCAGACTCAGAGAAATTACTGCAATGATGGAAATCCAAGCCCGACCTGGCAGGTTCCACAAGAAGGGAAAAGTGACTCTGCAAACTTATCCAGATGTCCCAACATTGCAGCTCTCAGTTCCTGTCTCACCTCTAGCAGTGGCAGAGCAGAGCAGATGCTGGATGGCTTGGGATGATTTAGTTAATTCCTTGTTTTCACATGGGTTTTCACATGGGGCACAGTCACGTTCCAAGTTTTGACAGAAAATTTGTGCACAGCATCATTCTCTAAGCAAAATAATTACAGGACACCTGTACAAAGTGACATTACAGAAATGCATTTCAGGAGAGGAACATCCACCTATGGGGTCTTCTTCTGACTTGCTGTGTGCTCTGTCAAGATCCCTCAACCTCCTCATGGCAGGTGCTGTGGAAAAACTTCAGACTCAGAGCTACTGGTAGCAATTGTAAAAATGATTTAAATTAATAACTGTATTCAATAAAATGAAAACTTCTCAAGGATAAAAATAAGCACACCATAAAAGTCAGTGATGACTCCAAGCTGAAGGAAGTCTCATTTCCAAGCCAAAGGTGTTCCACAATGGGAATTCCTAAAAAAGCCCTGTCAGTGGCAGCACTGAACAGAGTCTGGCCCCATCCTCTGGCACACCTTGGAGAGATTTGTATGGATCAGTGGGAACCCCTCGCAGTGCTCTCGTTGTCATGAATTGTGGTTTCACAGACGAGGTGAAATCAGGGATGTGCTGGCAGTTCCCTCAGGGGGGTGCTGGGGCTGAGAGCTCCCGTTTGACCTCAGTGGGTTTTGGGCCCTGCCTGGACCTTTCCCAGGGAGCTGCAGCAGCACGGCTCGGTCTGCACCCTTCAGGAGCCCCAGCTGCTCTCAGACCCCGGTGTCTCCATTAATATCACACAATCCCAGGATCCCAGGGGCTGGAAAAGCCCTCGCAGCCCAGGGAGTCCCAGCTGTGCCCGATGCCCACCTTGGCCCCAGCCCAGAGCCCTGAGTGCCACGTCCAGCCCTTCCTTGGGCACCTGCAGGGATGGGCACTGCAAAGCTCCCTGGGCAGCCCCTGCCAAGGCCTGAGCTCCCTTTCCATGGGCAAATTCCTGCTGCTGCCCACCCTGAGCCTCCCCTGGCCCAGCCTGAGGCCTGAGCTCTCCTCCTGTCCCTGTTCCCTGGCAGCAGAGCCCGACCCCCCCGGCTGTCCCCTCCTGCCAGGGACTTGTGCAGAGCCACAAGGGCCCCCTGAGCCTCCTTTGCTCCAGGCTCAGCCCCTTTCCCAGCTCCCTCAGCCCCTCCTGGGGCTCCAGCCCCTTCCCAGCTCCCTCAGAGGCCAGGTCCAGGTGCTCAGGGCTCTTGTCCATGACTTTAGGTGGGGGATCTCACCAAAATCTCTGCCAGAGCCTCCAGTGCCACAATACTTGGTGGAGTTTGGTGCAGTTCCTTCCCAATGCCAGCAAATGTTGAGAGTAAAACAGGGCTCATTTTTGTAGTCTGTGCTGGTACAGCTTCAGTCTTGCTATAACCTTTTCTGCTAAATTCAACCCCAATTTATTTCAAAAGAAATGCTTTCATTTAGGCGAGTTACAAACAGTTCTCCGCTGGGACTTCAAGGCAATTCTGTCTCCTGACATTTTTGGCACATTCTGGTTTAATAGAGCTTAGAAGGGTAAAAAAATTCATAAAAGTGAAAACAATCTGTACCTGCCTAATGTGATTTGGGAAATGTGAATGAATTTTTCACAGCATTATGGGTCTAAACCCTTTTCAGGTGGCCATGGCACTGAGAAATAGCTCCTGATCATTCCCCATATGTTCCTTTTTTCCCTCTTGTGCTGAGAAAGAAAATTAATAAAGAAAAATGAATGAACCACCCTGGAATGCTGTATTGTGTTTTCTACTCATTTACTTCTCAGAGAGCTAATAGAGCCTCAGAGCAGGAAGGCATGATGGATTTCTCCTGGGTGCAGAAAAAGCTCACTCACATCCTGTTTTCCAAAGTTTAGTCATGGAATGTTGCTTTGCTGGGAACAGAACGTGGCTGCTTGCTTGGCACTTGTCTTTGCCAATGAATATGGCAACCCCTTTCCTTCTGGAATGTCCAGAGGTGAGGCCCCAGGTCACCTGTCCTGCAGCAAGGAAAACCTCAACCAGACCTTGGGGACACCCAGCCCTCATCTCCTCCAGGAGCAGGGCCAGAGCCAGCGGTGGGGATGGCCCAGAATAACTGGGAAGGGTTCACTTGACTGAAAAGGGAAAAGGTGAGACAGGGTGAGGGACAGCTGGAGGGAAGGAGGGAGGCAAAAGCAGGATGGGAGATGTGGGAAGAGGACTGGGAGTCACAGGAGCCTGGAGGTGGCAAGAGAGGCAACAAGGACACACATGGGGCTGCAGCAGCTGGAGATCTCCCAGGAGATCTCCTGGAAAATGACCTCCAAGTATTCCTCCTCTCCTCTCCTCTCCTCTCCTCTCCTCTCCTCTCCTCTCCTCTCCTCTCCTCTCCTCTCCTCTCCTCTCCTCTCCTCTCCTCTCCTCTCCTCTCCTCTCCTCTCCTCTCCTCTCCTCTCCTCTCCTCTCCTCTCCTCTCCTCTCCTCTCCTCTCCTCTCCTCTCCTCTCCTCTCCTCTCCTCTCCTCTCCTCTCCTCTCCTCTCCTCTCCTCTCCTCTCCTCTCCTCTCCTCTCCTCTCCTCTCCTCTCCTCTCCTCTCCTCTCCTCTCCTCTCCTCTCCTCTCCTCTCCTCTCCTCTCCTCTCCTCTCCTCTCCTCTCCTCTCCTCTCCTCTCCTCTCCTCTCCTCTCCTCTCCTCTCCTCTCCTCTCCTCTCCTCTCCTCTCCTCTCCTCTCCTCTCCTCTCCTCTCCTCTCCTCTCCTCTCCTCTCCTCTCCTCTCCTCTCCTCTCCTCTCCTCTCCTCTCCTCTCCTCTCCTCTCCTCTCCTCTCCTCTCCTCTCCTCTCCTCTCCTCTCCTCTCCTCTCCTCTCCTTTCCCATCCCTGCAGGTGCCCAAGGAAGGGCTGGACGTGGCACTCAGGGCTCTGGGCTGGGGACAAGGTGGGCATCAGCCACAGCTGGGACTCCCTGGGCTGCGAGGGCTTTTCCAGCCTCAGGATCCTGGGATTCTGGTCTGGTGGAAGGTTCCTCTGCCCATGGCAGGTGGCTGGAACTCGATGGTATCAAGTTCCTTCCAGCACAGCCCTTCTGTAATTCCATGGTGGTTCCTACATCTCCTCCAAATCAAAACATTGGAAGAAACCAGGTACAAACATGCAAAACACAGCCCTGTTTGCAAGGTCACGGGCACTGAATGGGTTAAAAACTGCCACCTTCTCTGACTGCTGTCTCTAATTAGCCTGAAGCATCGGGGAGATGCAGAGCTCCCTGCTGGGGTTGATGTGTCAGGCAGGAAAACATCTCTGGTCTCTGCAGAGCAGTTCCCCTGCGGGAGGGGGAGCATTCGGGGCTGGGGCAGACATTCACTGCTCTGCAAGAAGGGCTTTGCTGCCATCGCTCCCCTCCTGTGTCCCATTGCCTGGGAACTCTGCTCCCTGCCCTGTGCTCTGCACGCAGCAGTGAAGGTTCAGGTACAGCATCATCAACAGAGGCACTGCCTGGAAGGAGAAAATTGTCAGGACCTTGTGATTCCCAGGATGTTTAAAGCCTCATGGAAAAAAATGGGGAATGTCCCCAGAGAGCAAGTGACCCCCAACCCAAAGCACCTGTGAGGTTTCCAGCTCTGCCACCACAGCCCAGCTTCAGCTGGTGACCCGTGCTGGGACGGGCTGGGATGGTCAGTGTGACATCTCCAGATGCAGCGGGACCAGAGCCCAGCTGGGCTACGCCAGACCCTCCGGGAGGAAAGGCCTGGCTCTGCTCTGGGGCTCTGCTCAGCCCTCTGCTGCCTGCAGGTCTCCATCAGCTCCAGGAAGGCTTCCAAAGGCTCCTGCCAGGCTGGGAACATCAGCCTGCTCTGCACCCAGGGCTCTTCAAGGGATTCTTTCTCCCAGCTGTCTGAGCTGTGCAGGGGCTGAGGGAGTCCCTGTCCTCCGGGGGCAGAGTGGGCAGCACTGCAGCATGGGCCAGGGGGGCTGGCTGCAGTCTGCAACCTCAGGATCTCGGCCAGGGAAGCTGAAGGGTTCTGGGGACCAGCATGGAACACCATTAAACCATTTATTCAGCATGGGAACAAACTCAGATGCAGAACAAAGAGCCAGCCATCCTCTTGATGCATTCACATCTCTCCTTCTTGTCCCCACTGGGGTCTCCCAGGAGTTTCCTCCTGCCTGATCTCCCTTGTTGAGGCAATAAACCAGCAGCACATTCCCACCCTGCTTTGACATCATTCCAAGTGCTTGGTGCCAGCCCAAGGCAGCCCCACAGCAGCTCCAGCTCTGGGATTCGCTCTTAGGAGCTGTTTGCATCATTCCCTTTGACACAGCGGATCAGCCAAATAGAAAAAGGAAGAAGAAGAAGCATCAAATGAGCCTGGGAGTCCCGGGACCTTTGAGGGGGGTATAAAGGATTCACTGGCAGCCTGGAGGGAAGGTGCTCAGGCAGCTCCTATCTGAGAATGGATACAGAAATACCCATTTCAATGTTTGTATTTAAGGCAAAAAAATAAAAAAAAGCTTTTCTGAGCTGCTTCTCACATGTCAGCTCCAGGTAAAGCTCAGCTTCCACTGGCAGAGCTGCTGTAGCTGCAGTGAGGAGCAGCTCTGAAGGGAGGGTGCCCATGTCACGGAGAGCTCGCTGCCCTCAGACCCTTGTTTCTTGTCAGTGAGAGCTGTGCACACCATTTATCGAAGCAGGGCAGAGCAGGGGTGACACAAACTGCCTTTGGCAGTGCCAGATGTGCCAGATGTGATCAGTGGGTCCTGAAAACCAACTGAGATTCTGCTTCCTGCAGAGCAGGGACCTGCACCCAGCTGAGGGCCAGAAAGCCGTAAGGAAGGACAATCCTTGTCCACCTTTCAGCCTGGCCAGGTGGGTAAGTAGGACTGAAATCTCTTCCCAGCGTGCAGAATTAGTTCCTGGGCAGCACAGGGAGCTGCCAGAGCTCTCCCATCCAGGAGAGGGTGATGTGGTTATTGTTGTCTTCATTCCTGCTGGAAAACAGCGCTCGAGTTTGTACATACAGGCATATCCAAGTCCAAAATCTGCCACCCCTGGGCTGGCAGATGTTCACAGCACTGCTTTTTGGCACCCACGAGCTGCTGGGGGCTTGGCAGAGCACGGCTGCCCTGCCCGGGTTCTCAGCTGTGCTCAGCTCTGAGGCACAAACTGGCACAAGGCACTTCCCTCAGGCCTCTGCTGCCAAGGGTATTTTTAGAGAAAGAAAAGATCATCGAGCCTGAGGATTTTTCACAGAAATAAGAAAAACAGAGGTGCAAATGATCTAAGATGATGATAATAATAATAATAATAATAATAATAATAATAATAATAATAATAGTAATAATAATAATGACAACAATAGATGTAAAGTGAGGATGAGGCTCCCTGCCAGCAGAGATGTGTTCTGCAGCACCCACACAGAAGGGATTCAGGAATCTCCTCCACAGAGCACTGAATCCCCCCTCAGATCTCCAGGTGAGATCTGGCAATGCCCAGGCCCTGCTGTGTGCTCGGGGCTCCTCCTCTCGCTCGGCTGCTGGGCCTGGGGAGCCAAGGAGCAGTGAGCTCCCCCACAACTGCCACCCCAGGGGTGGGACTTGAGGAATCCAGCACCACCCATCACCCAGAGTCCTCCATCTCCCCCAGCATTCTGGTTTTCAGGACTCGTTGTTCTCCAGACCAGGAGATGTCACACAGGTCAAATCCCCTCTCACTGCTTCAGGCAGGTCAGAACTCCAGATCCCCATGGCCTCAGGGACACAAAGCTCTGCTGAGCGTCCTGATGGCCCTTTTATGGGTTTGGGGGATCCTTTTGCAGGATGAGCAGGATCTGTGGTGGGATCCGCTGTGGGATCTGCTATGGGATCTGCTGTGGGATCTGCTGTGGGATCCGCTGTGGGATCTGTGGTGGGATCTGCTGTGGGATCTGCCGTGGGATCTGCTGTGGGATCCGCTGTGGGATCCGCTGTGGATCCACTGTGGGATCTGTGGTGGGATCTGCCGTGGGATCTGCCGTGGATCTGCTGTGGATCTGATATGGGATCTGCTGTGGGATCTGCTGTAGATCTGCTGTGGGATCTGCTGTGGGATCTGCTGTAGATCTGCTATGGGATCTGCTGTGGGATCTGCTGTGGGATCTGCTGTGGGATCTGCTGTGGATCTGATATGGGATCTGCTGTGGGATCTGCTGTGGGATCTGCTGTGGGATCTGCTGTGGGATCTGCTGTGGATCCGCTGTGGGATCTGTGGTGGGATCCGCTGTGGGATTCGCTGTGGGATCTGCCGTGGGATCTGCTATGGGATCTGCCGTGGGATCTGCCGTGGGATCTGCCGTGGGATCTGCTGTGGATCCGCTGTGGGACCTGCTGTGGGATCTGCTGTGGGACCTGCTGTGGGATCTGCTGTGGATCCGCTGTGGGATCTGCTGTGGGATCTGCCGTGGGATCTGCCGTGGGATCTGCTGTGGGATCTGCTGTGGGATCTGCTGTAGATCTGCTGTGGGATCTGCTGTGGATCCGCTGTGGGACCTGCTGTGGGACCTGCTGTGGGATCTGTGGTGGGATCCGCTGTGGGATCTGTGGTGGGATCTCCTGTGGGATCTGCTGTGGGATCTCCTGTGGATTCGCTGTGGGATCTGTGGTGGGATCTCCTGTGGGATCTGCTGGGGATCTGCTGTGGGATCTGCTGTGGGATCTGCTGTGGGATCTGCTGTGGATCTGCTATGGGATCTGCTGTGGATCTGCTGTGCATCTCCTGTGGGATCTCTGTCAGGACAAAGAGGCTGCACGAGGGAAATGAGCAACAGGCTGCGACCCCTCCGAGGGTCTCGGGCTCGAGCAGCAGGTTTGACAAACCTTCACCAGGTTCCCCCCCCAGCAGGTGTTACAGTGCGGGACTCGTAATGCCAGGGGTGTCACAGGGTGTCACAGGATGTCACAGGGTGTCACAGTCGGGTGTCACAGGATGTCACAGCCGGGTGTCACAGTCGGGTGTCACAGTTGGGTGTCACAGGGGGGTGTCACAGGGGGGTGTCACAGGATGTCACAGTCAGGTGTCACAGTCGGGTGTCACAGTCAGGTGTCACAGTCGGGTGTCACAGTCGAGTGTCACAGGATGTCACAGGCGGGTGTCACAGGTGGGTGTCACAGTCAGGTGTCACAGGATGTCACAGTCGGGTGTCACAGGCGGGTGTCACGGTCAGGTGTCACAGTCGGGTGTCACAGGATGTCACAGTCAGGTGTCACAGAATGTCACAGTCAGGTGTCACAGTCGGGTGTCACGGTCAGGTGTCACAATCAGGTGTCACAGTCAGGTGTCACAGGATGTCAGTCGCGTGTCACAGCTCTCGGGTGTCTCTGGGGCTGTACACAGCTTGCTGCAGCAGAAGGAAGCGCGTTGTCTCTGTGGAGCCGAGGCTTTGACACCCCCAGATAAACACAGAGGACAGCTGTTATCAGTCCAGAGCCTGCCCTGGTGTCCTGTGCCAGCTCTGGGAGTTCCCTCCACGCACTCCCCGGTGACAACACAAAACGAGTCCTACAGCAGCCTCAGTTTCCCCCACTCCCCCTGAAGGATCTCATCAGAAGCATTTGCCTGGGGTTTGGGACATCCATGAGCTGGGGCCCCTCCAGCTGGAGCCGCTCTCCCAGAGTGCAGGGGTCCCTGCCCAAGGCAGGGGTGGAACAGGAGGAGCTTTAGGGTCGCTCCCAGCCCAAAGCACTCCATGGTTCTCCTGCTCCTCCTGTGCCCCCTGCACCCTTTGCTCTCTCTCATCGCAGCTGCAGAGGAAGGAGAAGGGGAAGGGCTGCACTTGTCTCCCTGTTTCGTGTCTGTGCAGCCCCTGGGGAACCGTGCTGCCAGGAGCTGCAGGAGCAGCAGCATTTACCAGAATTTATCTGTCACCCACGCCGGCCCCCGAGGGCACAGGCCACTCTTACAGCCCGAGGCATTGGCAAATCCAGAACTTCGTGTTTCCCTTCAGTTCCGAGTTCATTCACTGTTCCAGCTGCTGCTGCCATTGCTGCAGCCCTGGCTGCTCCCCGTGCCAGGCATTTCACTCCATTGTTATTAGGAAAATACACAGCAACTCTAATTCCTCTCAGGAATGTTGTTCTTGCAGCTACAGCTGTGAGGAAAATTAGGGAGCGTGCAGAAAGGCAGCGCTGTCTCTGCTGCAGAGCTGTCAGCCCAGGGCCCCAGCCCCCAGGGAAGGGCTGTGCTCTGTGGAACACAAATCAGAACAGAAAGGAGATGCCAGAAGGGCTCAAGCTTTGAATGCAGAACGGTGCCTTTGGGGCTGTAAGGAAAAAATTAAAAGCAAGTTATAAAATGCCCCTCAAGCTGACACTAAGGAGTTCCTGACTTGCCCACTGCTCTTTTTAGGGGCTGGTGTGGGAGAATTTAAACTTTTCCCGCCCCCAGCATTCAAGGAATTCACGCTCAATCTGTCTGTGTAAACAGGGAGCTCGGTGTTGTTGAATTGAGGGTTAAACTCATCAGCATGCCATGAGAGATGGGACTGGGGTATTTTCAACAAGCTCCAGACATCTGTGGTCTGCTCCTCACTTCAGCAGCTCAGTAGTTAGCTCGATAAGTTAAATTAGCAGCTTTCCAGCGTGCTCTGATGGCCCTCAACATGAAAATGCAGAATTCGGTGTTTGAATCTGTGCAAACCAGACGTGCACGGCATCCTCATCCTCTGCAACATCCCACAGCAAAAAGCAGATGGATTTATTCACTCTGTGCATCATCCACTCTTCGGGTATGGGTAGAAATGGGTAAAAACTGGGACAAGTCCCATCATCCACCCCTGGGCTGCCCACAGGGAGGACATCCTGCCCCCATGCCCATCCATGGATCAGCTCACCTGGATTGCTGCACAGCCAGAACAGGAGCAGGAGCAGGAGCAGGAGCAGGAGCAGGAGCAGGAGCAGGAGCAGGAGCAGGAATATCCCTCCCCTGCTCCTCCCCAGCCCCTTCGGTCTGTGTCCTTGTGGGACACTGCAGCAATTGGTGTGCACAGGCACAGGAGGAACTCCCCCAGCCCCGTGTGCCTGTGCTGTGTGAGCAGAGGGGACCCCAAGGATCAGCTCCTGTCCCTGTGTGAGCAGAGGGGATCCCAAGGATCAGCTCCTGTCCCATGAGAGCAGCAGGGATCCCAGGGATCAGCTCCTGTCCCTGTGTGAGCAGAGGGGATCCCAGGGATCAGCTCCTGTTCCCTGGGAGCAGAGGGGATCCCAAGGATCAGCTCCTGTCCCTGTGTGAGCAGAGGGGATCCCAAGGATCAGCTCCTGTCCCCTGGGAGCAGAGGGGATCCCAGGGATCAGCTCCTGTCCCTGTGTGAGCAGAGGGGATCCCAGGGATCAGCTCCTGTCCCCTGGGAGCAGAGGGGATCCCAGGGATCAGCTCCTGTCCCCCGGGAGCAGAGGGGATCCCAGGGATCAGCTCCTGTCCCTGTGTGAGCAGAGGGGATCCCAGGGATCAGCTCCTGTTCCCTGGGAGCAGAGGGGATCCCAAGGATCAGCTCCTGTCCCTGTGTGAGCAGAGGGGATCCCAAGGATCAGCTCCTGTCCCCTGGGAGCAGAGGGGATCCCAGGGATCAGCTCCTGTCCCTGTGTGAGCAGAGGGGATCCCAGGGATCAGCTCCTGTCCCTGTGTGAGCAGAGGGGATCCCAGGGATCAGCTCCTGTCCCTGGAGGAGCCAGGGCCAGCAGCCCTGCCGGGCTCCCAGTGATTCCAGAGGAGCTGGGTCACCGTCTCCAGTCACGGCTGAGCGGGTGGGGGTCCGGCACAGGCCGGGCTCGCTGGTCCTGGGGGGCTTTTCCAACCTCAGCCATGCCGGGATTGTGGCCAGCCGCCCCCTGTGAAAGCCTCACGCTCCCTTCTCCACGTGCTTGACAAGAGCCAAGCTTTGCCATGGCTAAATTTGTGGGGAGAGGGCTGGGGAAGGGAGGAGGAGGAGGAGGAGGAGTGAGGAGTGAGGAGCGAGGAGTGAGGAGCGAGGAGTGAGGAGGGAGGAGTGAGGAGAGAGGAGTGAGGAGAGAGGAGTGAGGAGAGAGGAGTGAGGAGAGAGGAGTGAGGAGGGAGGAGTGAGGAGAGAGGAGTGAGGAGAGAGGAGTGAGGAGTGAGGAGTGAGGAGTGAGGAGTGAGGAGTGAGTGAGGAGTGAGTGAGGAGTGAGTGAGGAGTGAGTGAGGAGTGAGGAGTGAGTGAGGAGTGAGTGAGGAGTGAGGAGAGAGGAGAGAGGAGTGAGTGAGGAGTGAGGAGTGAGTGAGGAGTGAGGAGTGAGGAGTGAGGAGTGAGTGAGGAGTGAGTGAGGAGTGAGGAGTGAGGAGTGAGTGAGGAGTGAGTGAGGAGTGAGGAGTGAGTGAGGAGTGAGGAGTGAGGAGTGAGGAGTGAGGAGTGAGGAGTGAGTGAGGAGTGAGGAGTGAGTGAGGAGTGAGTGAGGAGTGAGGAGTGAGTGAGGAGTGAGTGAGGAGTGAGGAGTGAGGAGTGAGTGAGGAGTGAGGAGTGAGGAGTGAGGAGTGAGGAGTGAGGAGTGAGGAGTGAGGAGTGAGTGAGGAGTGAGGAGTGAGTGAGGAGTGAGTGAGGAGTGAGGAGTGAGTGAGGAGTGAGTGAGGAGTGAGGAGAGAGGAGAGAGGAGTGAGGAGTGAGTGAGGAGTGAGTGAGGAGTGAGGAGTGAGGAGTGAGGAGTGAGGAGAGAGGAGTGAGTGAGGAGTGAGTGAGGAGTGAGGAGAGAGGAGAGAGGAGTGAGTGAGGAGTGAGGAGTGAGTGAGGAGTGAGGAGTGAGGAGTGAGGAGTGAGGAGTGAGTGAGGAGTGAGTGAGGAGTGAGGAGTGAGTGAGGAGTGAGTGAGGAGTGAGGAGTGAGTGAGGAGTGAGGAGTGAGGAGTGAGGAGTGAGGAGTGAGGAGTGAGGAGTGAGGAGTGAGTGAGGAGTGAGGAGTGAGTGAGGAGTGAGTGAGGAGTGAGGAGTGAGTGAGGAGTGAGTGAGGAGTGAGGAGTGAGGAGTGAGTGAGTGAGGAGTGAGGAGTGAGGAGTGAGGAGTGAGGAGTGAGTGAGGAGTGAGGAGTGAGTGAGGAGTGAGTGAGGAGTGAGGAGTGAGTGAGGAGTGAGTGAGGAGTGAGGAGAGAGGAGAGAGGAGTGAGGAGTGAGTGAGGAGTGAGTGAGGAGTGAGGAGTGAGGAGTGAGGAGTGAGGAGGAGGAGTGAGTGAGGAGTGAGTGAGGAGTGAGGAGAGAGGAGAGAGGAGTGAGTGAGGAGGAGGTGAGTGAGGAGTGAGTGAGGAGGAGGGGTGAGTGAGGAGTGAGTGAGGAGTGAGGAGTGAGGAGTGAGTGAGGAGTGAGTGAGGAGTGAGGAGTGAGTGAGGAGTGAGGAGTGAGGAGTGAGGAGTGAGGAGTGAGGAGTGAGGAGTGAGGAGTGAGTGAGGAGTGAGGAGTGAGTGAGGAGTGAGTGAGGAGTGAGGAAGTGAGAGTGAGTGAGTGTAGGAGTGAGGAGTGAGTGAGGAGTGAGGAGTGAGGAGTGAGAGTGAGTGAGGAAGTGAGGAAGTGAGGAGTGAGGTGAGGAGGAGTGAGTGAGGAGTGAGAGTGAGTGAGGAGGTGAGGAGTGAGGAGTGAGGAGAGGAGGAGAGGTGAGGTGAGTGAGGAGGAGTGAGGAGTGAGGAGTGAGGAGAGAGGAGTGAGTGAGGAGTGAGGAGTGAGGAGTGAGGAGTGAGGAGTGAGTGAGGAGTGAGGAGTGAGGAGTGAGGAGTGAGGAGTGAGTGAGGAGTGAGGAGTGAGGAGTGAGGAGTGAGTGAGGAGTGAGGAGTGAGGAGTGAGGAGTGAGGAGTGAGGAGTGAGTGAGGAGTGAGGAGTGAGGAGTGAGTGAGGAGTGAGGAGTGAGGAGAGAGGAGTGAGGAGTGAGGAGTGAGGAGTGAGTGAGGAGTGAGGAGTGAGGAGTGAGTGAGGAGTGAGGAGTGAGGAGTGAGTGAGGAGTGAGGAGAGAGGAGTGAGTGAGGAGTGAGGAGTGAGGAGTGAGGAGTGAGTGAGGAGTGAGGAGAGAGGAGTGAGTGAGGAGTGAGGAGAGAGGAGTGAGTGAGGAGTGAGGAGTGAGGAGTGAGGAGTGAGGAGTGAGTGAGGAGTGAGGAGTGAGGTGACCTCTCTGCACAGCAGCTCTCACCTGCCCTGGCAAGGAAAGGCTGAGGGAGACGTGATAAATCGTGGCCAGCAGAGTCCGACAGCAGAGGGGTCTGGGCTCGGAGCTCAGGGAGTGCCAGGGATCCTTGGGATCCCCCCTGCTCCCAGGGGCCAGGAGCTGATCCCTGGGATCCCCTCTGCTCCCGGGGGACAGGAGCTGATCCCTGGGATCCCCTCTGCTCCCAGGGGACAGGAGCTGATCCCTGGGATCCCCTCTGCTCCCAGGGGACAGGAGCTGATCCTTGGGATCCCCTCTGCTCACACAGGGACAGGAGCTGATCCCTGGGATCCCCCCTGCTCCCAGGGGACAGGAGCTGATCCTTGGGATCCCCTCTGCTCCCAGGGGACAGGAGCTGATCCCTGGGATCCCCTCTGCTCCCAGGGGACAGGAGCTGATCCCTGGGGTCCCCTCTGCTCCCGGGGGACAGGAGCTGATCCCTGGGATCCCTGCTGCTCCCGGGGGACAGGAGCTGATCCCTGGGGTCCCCTCTGCTCACACAGGGACAGGAGCTGATCCCTGGGATCCCCCCTGCTCACACAGGGACAGGAGCTGATCCCTGGGGTCCCCTCTGCTCACACAGGGACAGGAGCTGATCCCTGGGGTCCCCTCTGCTCCCGGGGGACAGGAGCTGATCCCTGGGGTCCCCTCTGCTCCCAGGGGACAGGAGCTGATCCTTGGGATCCCCCTGCTCCCGGGGGACAGGAGCTGATCCCTGGGATCCCCCTGCTCCCGGGGGACAGGAGCTGATCCCTGGGATCCCCTCTGCTCCCAGGGGACAGGAGCTGATCCCTGGGATCCCCCTGCTCCCGGGGGACAGGAGCTGATCCCTGGGATCCCCTCTGCTCCCAGGGGACAGGAGCTGATCCCTGGGGTCCCCCCTGCTCCCGGGGGACAGGAGCTGAGGCTCCTGCACTCCAGGTAGGAAGGAGAAGCTCAGCTCAGAAATGCGGCTCCTGCCGTCTCTGCCTCTCTGCTGCAGAGAATTCGGGCTTGAAGGGCGCTGACAGAGCGGGGAGGAGGCAAGGGGGCGAACAAAGGGAAGATGAGGAAAATCAGCTCTGACAGGTCCCTCTGGGGTTCCCAACCTTCCTTTCTCCGAAGTCACCAAGGGATCAGAAGCCTTTCAAGATCCACACGCGGTTTCTGAGGGGCTCTGCGGCACTGCTGCAGTTGCCATGGCATCAGGCTGTGGCAGAGACGGGAAAAGTTGTGATTCTGTTCCAGGCAGCCCCTGCACAAGGGGAAGGGAGCACGGAGGGCTGGGCTCGGCCCCGCACTCTCACCTTGGCCATGTGCATCAAGGCCACCCTGGGAAATCTGCCAGGGTCCCTTTCTGCACAGGCAAAGAGATTTTCTGTCCAGACATCTCTGAGACGTGACACGGCATCAAAACCTGCCTGAAACAGCCCCTGCGAGATCCTTTGGGCAAGTCAGGGATTCCCGCTCAGTTCCTGGGGAAAACATCTTTATTTACCTCTCAAAAGCAACGGAGCATCTTTTAAACATCAGAGCAAGTTCCCTGTCAGTCCCCCTCCCTCCAGCAGTGTCAGACCCACAGACACATCCCAGGGCAGCCGAGGCTGTGACTGCAGTCCAGCCCCTGCAGCTCCTGAAATGCTCCCAGACGCTGCTGCCACTCCTGAGAGCTCCCTGGAGAGGTGTAAAATCCTGCCTATAAATACATGAAAAATAACCCCGGCAGGGGCAGCACAGAGCTGCTTAAAGAATATTTTTGGCTTGTGCTAAGAAGTGAACTGGGGACTTTCTGCTCCAGCAATTTTGCTAAGTGTGGGGATAAGGCCAGATAAAAATAATTACACCTGATAGTCCCCTGGTTCACCTGCTCCTGATTAACATCTGAATAAGAACTCTTTAAAAGATGCTGGGAGTCGCACTCAGCACAGATTTGATTTGGGTCTGATTTAGAAAAGATGGAAAATTCCTGAGTCCCTCAGAATGCTCCATGGAGCTCTGGAAGGGAGGGAAGTTCACCCAGCAGGATGAGGGATTGCTCTCCCACAGCATCGCAGAACTTTGATGAGTGAGCTGCACATGGTGCTGCCTGGGAAAGAAAGGAAGGGAATGTCCACAACCACAGCAGAGAGTGATGAGCAGAATTCAGGAGAGGAGGATTGTTCTTTAGCAAAATGGGTAGGAAAAGTCATTGAGAATTGTGTTAAATTATAGAAATCACAGTTGTGATCTGTGCTTGGATTCCTCAGCCACTGGGAGCTGGCACCTCTCCTCCTGGAGCCCAGCACGGAAATCAGACTGGTTTGGACTGGAGGGACCTCAGAGCCCACTCAGTGCCCCCCAGCCATGGCAGGGACAGCTCCCACTGTCCCAGGAGCTCCCAATGTCCAGCCTGGCCTTGGGCACTGCCAGGGATCCAGGGGCAGCCCCAGCTGCTCTGGCAATTCCATCCCAGCCCCTGCCCACCCTGCCAGGGAACAATTCCTGCCCAAGATCCCAAGATCCAGCCCTGCCCTCTGCCCCTGGCAGCCATTCCCTGGCTCCTGGCCCTGCAGCCCTTGGCAATTGTCTCTCTCCAGCATCTTCAGAGCTCGCAGGGGTCTGAGTTCAAAGCCTTTCTCCTGGATCAGGTACCAGGAGCAGGTCCCAGTTCCCTGGGGGCAGCAGCACCTTGATCAGGGAATTTTGTGCTCCAAGCACATGGTGGGATTCTGGGGCTGTTCTGTGCACAGCCAGGGGCTGGACTCAATGATTCTTTTGGGTCTCATCCCACTCAGGACATTTTGTGATTCACGATTCCGTTCCCAGGGCCCTCCCGGAGAGGTCAGCCCATCCCACCGAGTGTCCACCAGCCCCTGAACCTCGGCTGCCCCGCAGGAGAGAGCCGGGAGAGCTGGGGAATCCTGTACCAGAGAGCTCGGGAATCCTGTACCAGAGAGCTCGGGGATCCTGTACCAGAGAGCTCGGGGATCCTGTACCGGAGAGCTGGGAGAGCTTGGGGATCCTGAACCGGAGAGCTTGGGAATCCTGTACCAGAGAGCTCGGGGATCCTGTACCGGAGAGCTGGGGAATCCTGTACCAGAGAGCTCAGAGAGCTCAGGAATCCTGTACCGGAGAGCTGGGAGAGCTTGGGGATCCTGTACCGGAGAGCTGGGGAATCCTGTACCAGAGAGCTCGGGGATCCTGTACCAGAGAGCTCGGGGATCCTGTACCAGAGAGCTCGGGGATCCTGTACCAGAGAGCTCGGGGATCCTGTACCAGAGAGCTCGGGGATCCTGTACCAGAGAGCTCGGGGATCCTGTACCGGAGAGCTCAGGAATCCTGTACCGGAGAGCTTGGGAATCCTGTACCGGAGAGCTCAGAGAGCTCAGGAATCCTGTACCGGAGAGCTGGGAGAGCTGGGGAATCCTGTACCAGAGAGCTGGGAGAGCTTGGGGATCCTGTACCAGAGAGCTGGGAGAGCTGGGGAATCCTGTACCAGAGAGCTGGGAGAGCTGGGGAATCCTGTACCAGAGAGCTGGGAGAGCTTGGGGATCCTGTACCAGAGAGCTGGGAGAGCTGGGGAATCCTGTACCAGAGAGCTGGGAGAGCTGGGGAATCCTGTACCAGAGAGCTGGGAGAGCTTGGGGATCCTGTACCAGAGAGCTGGGAGAGCTGGGGAATCCTGTACCAGAGAGCTGGGAGAGCTTGGGGATCCTGTACCGGAGAGCTTGGGAATCCTGTACTGGAGAGCTCAGAGAGCTCAGGAATCCTGTACTGGACAGCTAGGGGATCCTGTACCGGAGAGCTCAGGGATCCTGTACCAGAGAGCTGGGGAATCCTGTACCAGAGAGCTCAGAGAGCTCAGGAATCCTGTACTGGAGAGCTCAGGAATCCTGTACCAGAGAGCTCGGGGATCCTGTACCAGAGAGCTCGGGAATCCTGTACCGGAGAGCTGAGGGATCCTGTACCGGAGAGCTGGGGAATCCTGTACCAGAGAGCTCAGAGAGCTCGGGAATCCTGTACCGGAGAGCTCGGGGATCCTGGGCTGTCCCAGCGGATGGCACCGCGTTCCCAGGGCAGCCCCAGCCCCGCGGTGCCCAACACGGACACACACACGGGGACAGACGGACAGACGGACACACACGGACACACCGACACACGGACACACACACTGACACACATTGACACACCGACACACGGACACACACACTGACACACATTGACACACACTGACACACACACTGACACACATTGACACACCGACACACTGACACACACACTGACACGCTGACAGACGGACACACACGGACAGACGGACACGCTGCACAGGAGCCGACAGACGGGTTTATTTGGGGTCGGGGTCGCTCGGGGGCACCGCCCGGGGTGTTCAGGGGTTCCTGTGAGCCACCGCAGCCGCCAGGCTCTGCCGGGCGAGCAGGGCTGAGCTCCCGGCCCGGCTGGACACGGGGATGGACACGAGGATGGACACGGGGATGGACACGGGGATGGACGCGGGGATGGACGCGGGGATGGACACGGGATGGACACGGGGATGGACACGGGGATGGACACGGGGATGGACAGGGGGATGGACAGGGGGATGGACAGGGGGATGGACACGGGGATGGACACGGGGATGGACACGGGGATGGACACGGGGATGGACGCGAGGATGGACACGGGGATGGACACGGGGATGGACACGGGGATGGACGCGAGGATGGACGCGGGGATGAACGCGGGGATGGACGCGGGGATGGACACGGGGATGGACACGGGGATGGACCACGGGGATGGACGCGGGGATGGACGCGGGGATGGACGCGAGGATGGACGCGGGGATGGACGCGGGGATGGACACGAGGATGGACACGGGGATGGACACGGGGATGGACGCGAGGATGGACGCGGGGATGGACGCGGGGATGGACGCGAGGATGGACACGAGGATGGACACGGGGATGGACGCGGGGATGGACGCGGGGATGGACGCGGGGATGGACACGGGGATGGACACGGGGATGGACGCAAGGATGGACGCGGGGATGGACGCGAGGATGGACGCGGGGATGGACACGGGGATGGACGCGGGGATGGACGCGGGGATGGACGCGGGGATGTCCCAAGGAGCTGCAGCAGGAGAGGAGCCAGAGCTGCTCAGGGGATCCCGGCTGGGGCCGAGCTGCCGGACCCGCTGGCACCAAGGCTCTGCTGGCACCGGAACCCCCTCTGCCACCCTCCTGTGCCCCTTGGCTCCAGACAGCTTCTCCTTTATGTCTCCCTGGTTTCCTGCTGCATTTTCCCCCTCCCCGGGCCCTCTCCTTCCTGTCCCCCCAGACACCACCTGCAGCCCACAGGTTCCTCCCCAAGGAACCCTGACCTCTCCCCGAGGCAGAACTGCCCTCCTGAAAGGGCTCTCATGCACCACACCCTCCTCCTTCCTCCTTCCTCCTTCCTCCTTCCTCCTTCCTCCTTCCTCCTTCCTCCTTCCTCCTTCTCCTCCTCCTCCTCCTCAGCCCCTGGTTACGGGCATGGCTCACTCCCTGCTCCCTGCCACAACAGAATCCTCAGTATTTCCACAGACACCTCTGGGTTTAGGGAAAACAGAAATTTCATTCCTACAAATAAAATAAAACACAACCGGAAGGAACCTTGAAGTATTTCCCCCTTTTCCAAAAGCATTCGGGTTTGGCCTGAGACCCACCCTGAAAAACGCTATTTTTTTTTTCTTTTTGTCTTTAGGCATAAGTGAAGAGAATGATCCCTTCTGAATTAAAAGTTTTGGAGAAGGGGGAAGTGTGGATGCCCCGTGCTGGGCAAGGCAGGACCCTGCTCCTTGGTTCTGCCTCTCTTGCTGAGGGAGTTTGGGTTTCCTGAAATGCCCTGCTGAGCTTCCCTCTGCTCCCACTCCTGCATGCCAGGCTGCACCTTCCTTCCCCTGGGGCTGTTCCCCAGCCACATCTCCTCCAGGTAACCATCTCTCCATAGCTGCCCTCCCCTGTGCTGGGCTGGCACTAAAAACGGGGCATTTTAGGGAGAAAGTCACTGCACAAAGCATCACCCCTCCCTCCTGGGTACTGCACAGGGATGCTTCCCCACCAGCCCAAGAGCGTGTCCCTGGAGAGAGGAACAGCGAGGTCTGGCTCTCCCACACAGCCCAGGGCAGGGCTGGGGCTGCAGACACAGCCCTGAAGTTCTCGGGGTCCACGAGCTCGGACAGAGGGGAGCAGGTGTCCTTGAGGCTGTTCCTGGACAGCAAGAACACCGGGGGAGCAGGAGGGGCTGGCACTGAGAAGGGACCTCTGGTTATCCCGAGCTCCAGAGCTTTATCCCATCCCCTCGGTGAGGGTGGTCCTTCCACGCTCCAGCACGGGCCCCTGCAGGAGCCCCAGCAATGATCCATCAGCACTGGCCACGGGCAGGGGCTCAGGCTCTGAGCTCTGAGCTCTGAGCCTCGTGCCCCAGCTCTCTGAACACCGGGCTCTGCCTGGTGTCCATGGAGTGGTGAACGTTTGGGCCAAAGCAGAGCCACGATCTCAGAGGGGTCTGAAGTCAGCAAACCCTGCAGGACCCTGCCCTGCCCAGGGTGTCCTTGCACCCCCAGGAGTGTGCTGCAGCTGCTCAGAGGCTGCTCAGGCTCTGCAGCCAAAACCTGCATTAGCCCCATTCTCCTTCTCCTGGAACAGAACTTGACCCCCTTGGTTCATTTGTGCCTTTTGGAGCAGAAGGATCACAGCTGGACTTCAGCTATCAGGGTTGGTCCCTTCCAATTCAAGATATCCTAAAAGACAGAAGCTCAGAATGCTTCTGGGTTGGAAGGACCTTAAATAAAGGTTTGGAGGGACCTTAAAGCTCACCCATGCTGGGCAAGGCCCACCCAGTGGTGTCCCCTTGGCTGGGACAGGATGAGACAGTATCAACCCATTCCTGCTGCCATCAGCCACATCCAAAAAGAGCAGTGAAACGGGCTTGGAACACCAGGTTTGTTGCTGCAGGTTCTGCTGTGGGCTCTAAAAACATCAAAAGCTCAGCTCAGGGATGCCCAGTGTGTGGGGGAGCCCCTCCTGAACCTGCCAAGTTCCACATTCCCCCTCTCCTGGAGATGTTTGGGTTCCCCTGACACGCCCTGGGGCATGCCAGGGGTGAAGCACCCTGTCCCGGAGCAATGCCCTGGGGAGATTTCCTCTTTTGTTTTCTCCATAAAGCCCCAAGAAACGCCATTCCTGCTGAAATCAGGCAGAGGTTTTAATCCCAAAGGTGCCAGGGTCAGTGCACTGTTTTCCTGTTGTTTTCCAGAGGGTTTGGGCTGGGCTAAGGAAGAGCTGCTGAGTCCTGTCAGACTGGGCTGAGCAGGCTGCAGCAGAGCCACAGGGATAACCAAGCTCCTCTCACACATCACCACTTCCTCCAGGGACCATCTCCTGCTAAGTGTCTTCTGCACTGAAAATACGGCAGGAAAAGCAATTAAAAGAAAGCAAATAGCAAGGGAGATCTCCAGCCTGACAATATCTTTTTCCCATGCTAATTGTAGACTTTATTTTTAGTGAATTAGGAAAGGATAATCTTCATTAGATTTGCTTACATCTGCCTTTTCTCCAGAAAATCCAGTTCCCACAGCTGGGGGCTGGAGCACCATGACAAATCCAGTCGGGCTCAGCCTGGCCCAGGCAGGAAGAGGGGATGTGCAGGGAAAAGTCTGCCAGGCTGCCACCAGCACCCACCCTCCTGCAGCCCCCCACCAGGACCTGCCACCAGCACCCACCCTCCTGCAGCCCCTCACCAGCCCCACCAGGAGCTGGGTGCTGCCCACAGGGATGTTCTGGCACCAGGAATGGGAGCAGGAAAAGCAGCGTGGGGAGAGGAGATCCCACAGGATTTCTGTGCTGGGGCACTTGGAGCAGGGTGTCATCCCAGCTGGGAATGGAGATGGGAGTGAAGGCAGCACCAGGGAGAGCTGCTCCCATCCTGGTGCAGGGGATGCCAGAACCTTGGAGGTCTGCTCAGGTTGTAGGATCTGGAATGATGGAATGGGTTGGGATGGAGGGACCTCAAATCCCACCCAGTGCCACCCCTGCCATGGCAGGGACACCTCCCACTGTCCCAGGAGCTCCCAATGTCCAGCCTGGCCTTGGGCACTGCCAGGGATCCAGGGGCAGCCCCAGCTGCTCTGGCAATTCCATCCCAGCCCCTGCCCACCCTGCCAGGGAACAATTCCTGCCCAAGATCCCAAGATCCAGCCCTGCCCTCTGCCCCTGGCAGCCATTCCCTGGCTCCTGGCACTCTGTGCCTTGTCCCCAGTCCCTCTCCAGCTCTGCTGCCCTTCCTACCCCAACACCTCACCTGCAGGATGAGTCCTGCTCATTCAAGCAGTTCACTCATCTCTGCCTGAAGTCCATGAACAATCATGATCATAGTCACGAAGCCGATGAAAAGTCATGAAGTATCTGGGGGTTTGGTGACTCTGAGCCTGCCCAGTCTCCCTGCAGGGAGAGAAATCCTTTGGGATTTGCTGTGAATCTTCTCCTTCCGCGTGTGTACCTCGGCAGCAGGGACAGAATGCCTCTGTCTTTGGGCGTCGTGACTGAGAAAGGGCATTTATGGCTCACAGGCGCTTCCAACACCTTCCCGTGCGTCAGGGGCAGGGACTGGAGTGCCCAGAGATGTGGGTGAGGCAGAGACAGAGCACGGTGCAGGCTGGGTGCCAGAAATGCTGGGATGAACAGCTTTGCCCGATGCTCTCCCTTAGAAGGGAGTGCATCCTTCCAGCCGAGCTTTTGCCGCGTCATGCTCTGCTCAGATGTGCTTCCCAAGCCAAGAACAAACCCTACCCGAAAGCCCTGCTCTGCAGACACCTAAACCCACCCAGGACTCCCATCCAGGAAATTAAGTCGCTGCTCTTGGCAGAATTGGGCCCCCCCAAATTGCAGAGTGGGTGGTGCAGGGTGGGAGGGACGCGAATAAACAAAGTCTGGACAGGCCTTGATAGCAAAATGTTTATCTCCAACCTGCCCCCACCCAGCTGGCTGCTGGGCCTGTGTGACTCAGCTGATTTTGGGTAGCTTTTATGCCAGGGATGAGCCAGGGTAGATGAAAGTCTTCAATTTATCTTCCCCTCAGAAAAATACGACTCCTCTCAGTTTCCCTCGTCTAAGAGAGACATGCAGGTTCTACAGTAAAATTCTGAGCAGTTCCTCCGTGCAAAGTCCCCGGTGTGTGACCCCGGGGTGGCAGGACTTTATCAAGCCAGCATCCTGAAAGCACAATTTCCAGAGGCAAATCCCACACAAACCAACAAAACCACCCAGAACAAAGGCAGGGGTGCTTTCTGTGACCCTGCTGAGGCTGACGGCCCAGCCAGCCGTGCCCCCCAAGCCCTCCATCCCCCCAGGAACGCTCAGACGCACAGGAGACTTCACAGGATGAGCTTTATTTGGCTGTTAGAAGCTGTTGGCTCAGGCTGGCAGCGCGCTCCGCGGGCTCCGTGGGCTCCGCGGGCGCCGCCGGCCACTCCTGCGGCTCTTCAGTGGTATTTGCGGGCCAGAGCGTGGGCAACCACGCGCACCAGCTTCTGCCAGGCGGCCTGGCAGTCGGGAGTGAAATCCTTGCCGAAGTGGGCGGCCAGGACGATGATCAGGATGTCACCCAGGAGCTGTGGGGACACGAGCAGGTTAGCAATGCCCTGTACGTCCCCACACGAGCGCTCACATTACGGACAGGGAAGCCTCCGGGAAATCTGCAGTCTTAAAAACCTCCCCCAGCTCCTTCTTAAGATGCACCTTAAACTTGGTCTCTGCTCTGTCTCTAAAGGTTTGTGTTCTGCTACCTCAGGGGAAGAGTAACCAAAAATTCTTCAGGGTTTTTTGGACTAAATTTTTCTTTGTCCCTTCTGGCTTTGTTTTGGAGTTTCTCTCGAGCAGAAGACCCAGCCAAGCTCCAGGCACAGCAGGAGCCGGAGCTTGGCCCCACAGAGCCGTGGCACAAACAGGGAGCTCATGCTGGCACAGGGGATTCCTGCCAGCCCCAGCCCAGGGACAAACGGTGGGGTTTATTCCCCACTGAGATACCTTCAGCCAAAGTTCTCTCTCGGTAGATGCTCTTTGGCTTTTGCCATCCAGCCGCCACCTCCTGCTCCTCACTCATCTCTCTGTCCTCCTCTGTGCCAAGACTTTGCTCTTGCTCCTTCTCCTCCCCCTGGCTCAAACCTCTTCCTGCTCAACAGCTGCTTTCACTTTGTTCTCCATTCCCTCGCTGACACCACGTCCTCCCCTTCCCGTCCCCGTCCCGCAGCCCCTGCCACCCCTCTGCCTTCCCAGCAGGCTGCACCACATCCCTTCCCTCTGTCCCCCTGCACCTCCCCATGGCAGCCCCCAGCCCCTTCCCTCCTGCCCTGGGCTCAGGCTTAGGGGAGACGCTGCAATGGGGAGCTCAGGGCACAGCTCACCCTGAAGTTCTCGGGGTCCACGTGCAGCTTGTCGCAGTGCAGCTCGGACAGCTGGGAGAAGGTGTTCTTGATGCTGTCCAGGTTCTTGACGGCCTCCCCGAAGGAGGTGAGCACCTTCTTGCCGTGGGCCTGCACCTTGGGGTTGCCGACGATGGCGGTGGCGCTGGACAGGTTCCCGAAGGAGGCGAAGAACCTCTGGGTCCAGGGGTAGACGATCAGCAGCCTGGGGAGAGACACAGACACGGTCACACCGACGCTCCCGTGACAGGAGAGGTTTCCCCGTGCAGGCAGCAGGTTCCCGGAGCTGGACCTACCTGGCCAGGGCCTCGCCGCCGCACTCGGCGACATTGACCTTCCCCCAGAGGCCGGTGATGAGCTGCTTCTCCTCGGCTGTCCACTGCACCATGGTGCTGGCAGGTGGGTCGTGTGCTGGCTGCGGAGGAAGTCTGGGCTCTTGCTCCCGAAGGATGGCACGCTGGACAGCCGCTCTCCCGGCCCGCTTTTATGCGCTGCGCTGCGCCCCTCCTCTCCCCCGAGCGCCCCTCCATTGGCTGGGCTGGGGGGCCCAGCCTGGCGCCCCAGGGAGGGGAGCCAGCATCAGGGTGGGGCCCCAGGGCAGGGTGCCCAGATCCAGCGCTGGGCTGGGCTGGCCACCCAGCCTCTGATTTGCAGCCCCGCTGCAGGGTGGCTTTATCTCCACACAGAGTCCCAGCTCCCAGGGGAGCCCCCGGGATGGTGCCCACCCAGCTGCGGACCTGGGGCTCTTGGGCTCTCTGAATTCACCAGTTTCTCCTTCTCCTCTTCTTGCAGGACCTGTGAGGCTTTGGGCACTGCCTCTGCTCTCCCATCAGCTCTTTAAGAGTTTGATTAACTTCAGGATGACACTGCTAAAAGCACGGCAAGGCCTTGCAGCCAAGAGGGAGCTCCTGTCTCAGAGAACCTCTTGGCAAAGGTCCTGGAAAGGAGAGCTTATAACCCAGGGCAAACCAAGTGCAGGGGGTTGGCTCACAGGGCATGAGGAGAGCTGGGAAGACTGGGATTACTGGGATCCCACAGAATCCCAGGATCCCAGGGGCTGGAAAAGCCCTCGCAGCCCAGGGAGTCCCAGCTGTGCCCGATGCCCACCTTGTCCCCAGCCCAGAGCCCTGAGTGCCACGTCCAGCCTTTCCTTGGGCACCTGCAGGGATGGGCACTGCAAAGCTCCCTGGGCAGCCCCTGCCAAGGCCTGAGCTCCCTTTCCAGGAAGAAAAATCATCGGCACAGATGTGCAGCCTGAGACAGTGCCTGACCCAGGGGTTCCACAGCCCGGTGATCACTGGTGTTCCTGAGAGGCAGCCGGGTCTCCTGGGGCTGCTCTTCTGCTCCTGCACCCAGCTGGAGGTGGGAGGTGGCGTGCAGGGGACAGGGATGGAGCTCATGGGGCACAAGAATGCCCTGGTGGGGTCTGGATGACCTTGGAGCAAAGTGTTTGAGTTCCTGCTCCTGCAGGAGGGGGCTTGGCCAAAGGACCGGGGTCAGTCTGGGGGTGACAGTGTTCCCCAGCCCTCTGCAGCCAACACTGGTGTTTCATGGAATCACAGGATCCCAGACTGGTTTGGGCTGGAAGGGACCTTAAATCTCATCCAGTCCCATGCCCTGCCTGTAACCTTCCACTAACCCAGGTTTTGTCCAAATCCCATCCTGTTGGAGTCTGGAATACAGAGTTTATGCCCTTGTTTCTAATACTTAGTTATAAGATCTAGAAAAACATTGAATTTCATATAATATGAAATTCATGAGCATGTTTTCATGGTGATACATGAAAACAAATGTTAAAGTTAGATAGAAAAAGCTAAAAGTGTAAGTGTGTAGATTAGAAAGTTTTTTAAATCACTGGGTGAAAAAGTAGTTTAGAGAACAGGAGACAAGATGGAGGATTTTGGGTGTTGTCCCTTGTCCCTTCTTCTTTCTTCTTCATGTTCTTTTCCTACAGGTTTTTAGGTAATACACATCCAACCGTGTCTGTCACATTCTGCCTTTGCTAATCTAAGAGTGACTTTAAAAACCCCCATGCCAAGAGAAGGCCACACGCAGGAAGTTACGAGCCATGGCCCCACTCTCCCTGGCACTTCTCCCACTGCACACTTTTGTACAGCCCCACTCCACTCACTTTGTGAAAGTCCTAGAACATTAAACCGAGCAATGTTACCTAATGTGTCCAAAAAGTGCCAGAGTTTTTTACAAACAATCCTGTTTGTATTTTGTGGTGTTTATTAGGGTTTTGTCCTGAACATTCCCCTGGGATCTCCACCTTAGACAAGTTTCACTTGCATGAATGAGATCGTGGCTTGTGTTATCCCACGTTTGCGAGCTCCCCCAGCCCCGCTGTCCCTCCATCCCCATTCCCACAAAGAGCCAGACATCTCCTGGTGGCTGGAGCAGCTGGTGTTTATTCGGAGGTCAGAGGCCAGCAGAACCCGAGGAGGACTCCCCAGGCAGGAGGGCTCCCAGGAGCTCAGTGGTACTCGTGGGCCAGCGCGTGGGCCACCACACGGACCACCTTCTGCCAGGCGGCCTGGCAGGCGGGGGAGAAGTCCTTGCCGTAGTTGGCAGCCAGGACGATGATGAGGATGTCACCCAGGAGCTGGCAGTGGAGGGAGAAGAAGCTGTCAGCTGCTGCTGCCCCACATCCCTCCCCAGCCCCGCTGAGGTCTCTGGGGACGTCACAGCAAAGCAAGGGGTGGATTTATCCCGGCCCCGTGCAGGGCACCGGGCTCCTGGCACAGCTCCTGCTCTGCCACGTGCCAGGGTCCCTGGGTGTGCTGGATCCTCCCCCCAGCACCTTCCCTCACCTGCTCTGCGCTGTTCTCCCTCGCCTTCTACCGGGTTGACCTCTTCCTTTCCATCCTTACCCACCCTGGCTGCCCCAGGCTCAGAACCCTCCTGCCAAACTGTCTGTGCTTTTTTTCCCTTCTTTTTTCCCCTTCCCTTCTTTTTCCCTTCTTAAAAATCTTAAAAACTCTCAAGGTTTTTCCTTTAAACTCCTGTGAGTGGAGTTTAACCACTCCCTCACAGCCAAGCTCAGCTCTTCCCTCTAAATCCCATCTCAGTTCCTTCCCTTCTGGCTGCTCCAAGATGTTCCTTCTGACCAGGACACGTTTGTCTCTGCATTTCTCCCCGTTCAGCTGCCTGGCTGCTTCCTCTCACAGACCCCAGCCCCAAAACTCCTCTTTGTCCCCCCAAACATGACTGTCCTGTCCCCTCTCCTGCCCCTATCCCCCCCAGGCTCTCAGGCAGCCCCAGGGTTTCTCTCGAGGTCTCACTGATGGTCAGACCCCTCTGAGGCCCCCGAAGCACCTCCAGAGCTTCAGCAGGAACCTCGGGCTGGAGCTGAGCATGGCTCACCCTGAAGTTCTCGGGGTCCACGTGCAGCTTGTCGCAGTGGAGTTTGCTCAGCTGAGCAAAGCATTTCTTGATGCTGTCCAGGTTCTTGATGGCCTCCCCGAAGGAGGTGAGCACCTTCTTGCCGTGGGCACGGACCATGGGGTTGCCGCTGATGGCCGTGGGGCAGGACAGGTTCCCGAAGTTCGAGAAGAACCTCTGGGTCCAGGGGTAGACGATCAGCAGCCTGGGGAGAGATGAGGGACACGAACAGACATAGAGACACAGATGTTCCAGGGAGAGGTTTCCCCGTGCAGGCAGCCGGTTCTGGAGCCGGACCCACCTGGCCAGGGCCTCGGCGCCGCACTCGGCCACGTTGACCTTGGCCCAGAGGCCGGTGATGAGCTGCTTCTCCTCGGCTGTCCAGTCCACCATGGTGTGAGCAGAGGGGCTGCCCGGAGCGATGGACGTGGCCCCGAGGCTGCCCTGGGGATTTTTATACACGGCTTGGCCTAATCTCGGCCCACGGAGCCACGGCTCAGGGCTGGGGAGGGAGCGGGGCTGCACGGGCAAAGATAGCGGCTTTGGAGGCTGTCCAAGGGGGAGAGAGGCCCCTTCCCCCTCTGTCTCGGAGTGGACAAGCATCACCTCAGCCACGAGCACAGGTGGAGCTGCGGCTCCAGCCCTGGGGACCCCAGGGTGGCTCTGGCACCCGCCTGGGGAACGCCATCCCCTCCTGCCAAGTGAATCTCTCAAGGTGCTTTGCACATGGAATTGTGGAACCCCAGACCTTAAAGCTCATCCAGTGCCACCCCCTGCCATGGTCAGGGACACCTTCCACTGTCCCAGGCTGCTCCAGGCTGGCCTTGGGCACTGCCAGGGCAGCCTCAGCTTCCCTGGGCATCCAGAGAACCTCTCCAGCAGCTGCATTAGTGCCCCGGGGCACTTACCTGCAGACATTAGCCACAAACATGACTTTAAACTCCCTGAGAAAGAATTCCAAGGGCTTCTGAATTTGAAGATTATTCAGCCATGGAGAAATCTTAAGGACATTTGCTGTTCTGGGCTGGCCCAGAGGCTGTTTGCAGCAGTGGCCACTGGTCCACGGCACCATCAGCCCCACTGGGGCAGATACAGCCCCCAAGTGCCTGTGAGGGTGGCAGGGTGAGCCTGGTCAGGACTGCACCAGCTCTGAGCAGTCCTGGACCCTGTGAGACCTGGAAAAAACCAAAGGCAAGCACAGCCCAGACAGTCCCAGCCTTGGGCTCACCCTGGTGCTTCATTTGTTTTTATAAGAAAGAGTTAATTTGAAGTATGATTTTAAATGCCCGGGAGGCAGCAGCGTGGCTGGGAGGTTTTGGAGCTGCCAGCTCAGGGACTGCCTGCTCAGGGAGCTCTCTGGACACTGGCTGGGAGGGGAAATGTTCATCCCAATGTGCTGAGCAGGGACAGCTCCTGTAGCTCGTTCTGAGTCTGCAGAGTCAAAAGGAAAACTCCTTTCGCCCAGTGCAACCCCAGCAACACCTGACAGCTTATTCCCAGCTGGTCCCCAGACAGGAAAGCAGGCCCTGCTCTCAGCCTGGGATGGATTTCACCATGCTCAGGACCCTTCCCTCGAGCATTCTTCCAGCTGGGTGCTCCCTGTGGTGTGGGTGGAAGATCTCCCAGCTCCTGGAATCACAGGATCATGGAATGGTTTAGGTTGGAAGGGATCATCAAGATCATCTCATTCCACCCCCCTGCCACAGGCAGGGAACCTTCTGCCAGACCAGGCTGCTCGAGTCTTGGCCCCTTCCACGGACAAGAACCTTCCCTTTCAGAGACAAACCATCCCACCCAGGGCCAAAGGCAGCTCCAGTGAGGGCCCTTCTGCCCCAAGCAGAGTTTCTTGGTCCCTGATTGCAGCAGTGTCCCCGCCAAGCTTTACAGAGCCCTTATCAGCAGCAGTGGCAGCTGTGCCCAGCTCTGCTCTGGAGCCAGGCCAGCCTCCACTCTCCTCCAGAATCTCCACTCTCCACAGGGCCTTGTGTCTTAAGCCAGAAGGTCCTGAAGGTGTCTTTGCTCCTGTTTTAAAATCCCAGAAGGGTTTGGGTGGGAAGGGACCTCAGAGCCCACCCAGTGCCAGCCCAGCCATGGCAGGGCCACCTCCCACTGTGCCAGCTGCTCCCAGTGTCCAGCCTGGCCTTGGGCACTGCCAGGGATCCAGGGACATCCTGCATCCAGGGCTCTCCTGTGCTCTCCTGACCTGTTCTGGGTCAGGTGGGCTGGTGGTATTGGTAACTTCGCTCCGTCACACCAGAGAGGGAGGACTGTCACTGGCAGGGTGGGACACGGGGCCCCCCTGGCAGCACCCCCTGTCCCTGGGCAGCAGGAGCAGCCAGGCACAGCCCAGCCAGCAGGACGTGCTCCACGTCACCAGCGGGACATGCAGGAGAGGGGCAGCACAAAGGTCGGGATGTGGACACTGAGATGAAAAGTCACAGCCCCCAACCAGGGACCAGCCCTGGACACCCCAACAGGCCTGGGGGTGCTGCTGGGTGCCCCCACCACCCAGCTCTGTGTTGCTGGAAAATTCCAAGGCTTTGAACTGGAATGCTGAGAATGGTCTGACCTCCTGCAGTCCTGCTGGAACGCCCATTGCTGGGTGAAGGGAGAAGCTGTGCTGCAGGGAAGCTGGGTTCAGATTTTGGGCTTTTTTCCTGATTCTTTTCCCCCTTGGTGCTGCCGGCAGGGCTGGACCTGCCTGGCTGTGCAGGATAGAGGGGTTAAATGCAAATCCCTGCTCTATCAGCAGAAAGGCAGAATATTCATTCCTAAATCATGCAAAGCAAGGGTTTCACCATTTGAGACACTAACATGCCCGTCTTTCCTTGTTGCTTTTTAGGCTGTTCCTGGAAAAACATTGCTGAAATGGAGATGCTTACACAGAAACTTTCAATTCCAGTGAAAAGATGTGCTTCCATTAAGCCAAAATGAGTAAAAAAAGGCTATAGCCCATCCTGTCTGAAAGCTGCTCTTCCCCTGCTCTTGGGATCTTACACATTCCAGATATCAAACTCTGATCAGGATGCACCAGTTTCCATCACTGATGCAGAAACTACTCTTGATGAATTTAATACATCACTAGCAAACTATGGAGGGGTAAATTTCTGCCGAATCAGTGAATCTCTACAAATTTATATCCTTGCAAATAGCCCAGGAGGAGAGGCCCAGGGCCCACAGAGACACAGAACACAAAGAATTGCAGAAAATGTAGTTTTTATTGCCTGTCACAGACACAGATGCCTCCCGAGGCTTCAGTGGTACTTGTGGGCCAGGGCATGGGCCACCACCCCAACCAGCTTCTGCCACGTGGCCTGGCAGGCGGGGGTGAAGTCCTTGGCGAGGTGCGTGGCCAGGACGATGACCAGGATGTCCCCCAGGAGCTGAAGAGGGGAAGGCAAGAGGGAAATCGGGTCAGCAGGTGCCAGCCCCCCTCACCCTGCACAGCCCCCCGGCACCAGGGGACCCCAGCCCCCAGAGGGTCCCGGGGCTGTGCCCAGGGAAGCTCTGTCAGTTGCAGGACAAGAGCCCCGTGCTGGCCCTGGACACGAGTATCCACCTGCTCCATCTCTGCTTCCCCTCACATTTCCCAGCTGCTAGACATTTTTCTGCCTTGCCTTTTCCTGCTGTGAATGCCCACACCTCCTTCAGCTGAGGGTCAGTGCCAGGTCCACCTTCTATCTCCCCAAAGCCAGGCTGAAGCAGAGGCTGAAGCAGAGGCCAACATCCTGCTCCTTTTCTCCAGCCGTGCCTGTGCAGGCCCCCAGACTTCTAGAGAACCTCTCTGTGTTTGTCACCAAATTTGTCCCTGCAGTCCAGAGCCTGGTACTGCCCTGCATGATTGAATTCCCAGCCTTCCCCTGTCCCCCAGTGCCCACTCCAGCCAGCCATGCCCTGTTTGCTAACTGAACCCAACCACACAAGTTATTGATGCCTGTTGGGAACCCCCCCGGGCACTGAGGTGCTCTGAGGAAGGAGAAACAGAGGCTCCAAGGACAGCTCACCCTGAAGTTCTCGGGGTCCACGTGCAGCTTGTCGCAGTGCAGCTCAGACAGCTTGGAGTAGGTGCCCTTGAGGTTGTCCAGGTTCTTGATGGCCTCCCCGAAGGAGGTGAGCACCTTCTTGCCGTGGGCACGCACCTTGGGGTTGCCGACGATGGCCGTGGGGCTGGACAGGTTCCCGAAGTTAGAGAAGAACCTCTGGGTCCAGGGGTAGACGATCAGCAGCCTGGGGAGAGACACAGGGGGAAGCAGATGGTTAAAGCCCCCGGACTGGGGCGGTTTCCCCGTGCAGGTGAGCGGGGCGGGTTCCCGAGCCAGACCCACCTGGCCAGGGCCTCGGCACCGCACTCCTCCACGCTGAGCTTGGCCCAGACGCTGGTGATGAGCTGCTTCTCCTCGGCTGACCAGTGCACCATGGTGGTGGCTTTGCTGGGCTGGACACGGAGCCTGGAGCTGAGCCCAGACCCTGCCGGGTTTTTATCCCCTGTCCTGGCGCTGCCCGGCCCCTCCAGCGGGGCCATTGGCTGGGCTGGGCGGGGGTCCCTGCTGGGGGCTGGCCGGGTAGTGGTCACTGCAGTGAGCCTTAACAGGCCAGCCCAGGACACAGGAGCTCTTATCTCCCTCTCCTTGGGCCCTGGCTGCCTGTTCACCACAGGCATGGACATCCCACCCATCCCTGCAACAGGCACAGACCCCTCAGAGAGGGCTTTAGAGTCATGGGATAGTCTGGGTTGGAAAGGACTTTAAAGCTCATCTTGTTCCATGTGCCATAGGCACCCTATGCCAGGTTGCTCCAAGCCCAGTCCAGCCGGGCCTGGGACGCTTGCAGGGATGGTGGCAGTGAAGCAGAGGGCACCTCCTCAGCTCCAGGTTTCCAGGAACACCTGTGTGGGCTGCCAGGGTGGGCTGCAGCTGTGAGCAGGCTCCTCTGCTCTGTCCGTGTGAGCCCTTCAGTGATCTCTCCCTGCTGGGAATGAAAAGCCGTGCACAAGGACAGCAGGACCCTGCCATGTCACAGCCCCATCAGCAACATCCCCCAGGCTGAGGTGTGGCTACAGGCACACCTGGACTCTGGCTGTCACCTGCACTGCTGCTCTCCTGCCTTCCAGGCCTCCAGGGAAGCTGTGCTCCCATGCTCAGAAAGGCAAAGCCGGGATGCTTGAGGTGTCAGGCATCCAGAGCAGGCTGGATGGAGCAAGCTGGTCTGGTAGAATGTGTCCCTGCCCGTAGCAGGGAGCTGGAACTGGTGATTATCCAACCCAAACCATTCCATGGTTCTTTGAATCTGTGGCTTTGGGTCTGTCTGTGGGCAGTTTAAGAAACCTCATCCAGACCTCTGAAATCTTCCAGTTACAGACTGATACTGGACCACTGATCTGAGAAGGCTGGACAGGAACTTTTTATATGGGGAGGCAGAAATAGGAGCCAGGGAATGGCTGCCAGGGGCAGAGGGCAGGGCTGGATCTTGGGATCTTGGGCAGGAATTGTTCCCTGGCAGGGTGGGCAGGGGCTGGGATGGAATTGCCAGAGCAGCTGGGGCTGCCCCTGGATCCCTGGCAGTGCCCAAGGCCAGGCTGGACATTGGGAGCTCCTGGGACAGTGGGAGCTGTCCCTGCCATGGCTGGGGTGGCATTGGGTGGGGTTTAAGGTCCCTCCCAACCCAAACCAGTCTGGGATCTCATTGGAGACACAGTGGCACAAGCCCATCACCCTGATCCCGCTGGGGCATTCACATCTGTAGTCACATTTTAGCTGCTCACCACAGGGTTCTGTAAGACATTATTAATTTTTTCCATTTCTGGGTGGTGGGAGAGGCCCCTTCAGCAGCCCCAGGCAGGCTCTGATAGCCCGGGCAGGGGCTGTGTGGGGCAGATAAAGGTATCGTCAGGAGCCCGGTGCTGGCTGAGCTCCTCACCTACAGAGCAGAGACAAGACACACCCGTGCTGCTGAAGAGATCTGAGGACTCCAGAAGTTGTCCAAATCCATCCTACAGAGCTCCAGGGAGTGCGATGGAATGTGTGCAGCCCTGAATTCCCAGGCAGACATTCCCATCACGTGAGCTGGCTGGCAGCTGCTCGCCCAGCTGGGGATGACAATAAATGGCCTCAGTGGCCTCTGCATTTATTACTTCTCTGTAGCCTGAATTGCCTGGCATTGAAATTAAAACCCAGGCTGCATCTGGGGCCATTCTCAGCAATGCACTCGCCTCCTCTCTGACAGGAGATTCATTTTCAGCTCTGCAAGGCTGAACTTTAAAAGGGAAAAGATAATGATGCTTTTCTGCTGCATCTGAACCAGCAGCAGGAAAAAGCTCAGGGAGGGGCAGCAGGACAGTGAGCCTGGGACAGGGAGGACAACATCAAACCCAGAGGCTGGAGGAGTGTTAACTGCAGCACTAATATTATCTTTAAATGTGGTTAATAAATTCTGGGTTTCTGGAGTCTGTTGAAAACAGGCAAGGGCTTGGTTTGTGGTGAGAAGCCTGCAGGTCTGGACCCGTGCTGTGACCCATCAGGGGCTGGTTTTACTGGTGTGGGAGCAGGGTGACTTTCCATGGATGGCTAATGACGGCCATAAAGAGCTGAGGGGGAAGGAGGAAGGCAGAGGAAACAGGAGGAAGAGAGGCAAAAGTAATTTTCATTCAGACAGGCCCATTCCATGCTGCTCTCCTGTACTGATCCCTTTAATGGTTGGTTTTATCCCCACAGCAGCTCTTTAACTTCTAAATCCCTTCAGATGGGCACAATAGCAAAGGAATAACAGCAGGTGGATCAGGCACTTAATCGGATTAGGGTCTTGTCTCTGCATGAGGAGAGTCTGGCGTGGCCATGGCCTTTTGCAGCCACTCTGTAAATGGACACATCAGCTCCAGGCAGCCCACTGGCCCCTTTGGCTGTGGCATTAGCCTGGTGCCTGGCATGAGCTCGGAGGTGGAGGTGATTCCCCAGGGAGGGCTGGCCTCAGCCCCGTGCCTGGGGCTGCAGGGGACACCAGGAGCCCCTGGAGAAACTGGAGAGGGACTGGGGCCAAGGGCTGCAGGGCCAGGAGCCAGGGAATGGCTGCCAGGGGCACAGGGCAGGGCTGGATCTTGGGATCTTGGGCAGGAATTGTTCCCTGGCAGGGTGGGCAGGCCCTGGCACAGGGTGCCCAGAGCAGCAGAGCAAAGCCAGATGCTCCCAGACTTTAGGGAAAGGGGCAGAGCAGCTGCTCTAAACCCATTCAGGATGTGGTCAGGGACAAATCTGAGTAATGCAGCAACAAGTGCATCTGAATCAGCACAATTTGTACAACTTTCCCTGGCTGGGACTGGTTGTTGCCTGAACGTGGTAGAAAAGAATTTCTGGAAATGCAGTTTTTTCCTTAGAAGGGACAGGGATACTGGGAGGCACCACAGGCAGCAGAGGTGTGGGGGCTCCACAGGGGAGACTTCAGGCAGGCTGGAATTTTAGAGCAGAGAGCTGGATGCCTTCCCCATGAGGAGAGTTGTTTCCTTCAGCGTGAGGCACTCTGCTCTCAGCACAAAGATATTCCTATATTTTTTTCTCTGCTGTAACAATCAGGGGAAATGCAGCAGAGGTTAAATGAATTCTTCTCTGGCCCTAACAAAGTTCTCTCATTTCAGGATCCAGATCTAAGCCTTGGTATTTTCTAGGTCTGACTCCAGGAGGTGTGGAGCACCCCTTGCTCTGACTGCTCCAGCTTGGCTTTCATGCCATGTAATCATAGAAACATGGAATATCCTGAGCTGAAAGGGACAGAATCCCAGGATCCCTGGTGCTGGAAAAGCCCTCGCAGCCCAGGGAGTCCCAGCTGTGCCCGATGCCCACCTTGTCCCCAGCCCAGAGCCCTGAGTGCCACGTCCAGCCCTTCCTTGGGCACCTGCAGGGATGGGCACTGCAAAGCTCCCTGGGCAGCCCCTGCCAAGGCCTGAGCTCCCTTTCCATGGGCAAATTCTTCCTGAAAAGGATCTACAAGGCCCATGGTGTCCAGCTTCTGGCCCTGCCCAGGACTGCCCCAAGAATCCCAACACGTGCCCCACTTCTCATACAAACATGTTTTAATTGACTTGGAGCCTTTCACCGTATTGCTTTAATTTCATAGGAAATCTCCGGGGTTTGGAATGTGTGTCCTGGGTAACACTGCTGGGTGCTGGGGGTGGCATGCAGCAGAAATGCACCAGGAACCTGCCCCAGCCTTGCTGGTGCCTCCCTGTCCCTGTGTCCCTGCAAAGGGAGCTACCAGGACGTGCTCAGCCCGGGAGCCCCCGGCCCAAGGGGTCCAGAGCCGTGTGAGGTTACACCAGGTGAGGCACAAGAGCCAGGATGTCTGGGGGGAAGCCAATCTTAGTGAAACTGCCTCTGAGTTATCCCTCACCACAAGAACTGGGGCAAAACCATCCAGAAATGGGCAAAAGCAGGACTTTTACTGCAGACAAGCTCTCTTAGGGCAGAGGTTCTCCTCGGTGGTTTGCTCTCCCCCTCGCCCTCGCTGGGGTCCGGCTCAGCACAGGAGGGACACTGTGGCTGGAGGGGACACGGCAGGGGGACAGCTGGAGGGAGGGACACGGCGGTGGGGAGGGAGGGCCAGGACGGCGGGGCTGAGGGAGGCAGCTGTGTGTTCCAGCTGTGTTCCAGCTGTGCCCAGCTGTGTGTTCCAGCTGTGTTCCAGCTGTGCCCAGCTGTGTGCTCCAGCTGTGCATTCCAGCTGTGTGTTCCAGCTGTGTGCTCCAGCTGTGTGTTCCAGCTGTGCCCAGTGGTGTGTTCCAACTGTGTTCCAGCTGTGCCCAGCTGTGCGTTCCAGCTGTGCGTTCCAGCTGTGTGTTCCAGCTGTGCATTCCAGCTGTGTGTTCCAGCTGTGTGCTCCAGCTGTGTGCTCCAGCTGTGTGTTCCAGCTGTGTGCTCCAGCTGTGTGTTCCAGCTGTGCCCAGTGGTGTGTTCCAACTGTGTTCCAGCTGTGCCCAGCTGTGCGTTCCAGCTGTGCGTTCCAGCTGTGTGTTCCAGCTGTGCATTCCAGCTGTGTGTTCCAGCTGTGTGCTCCAGCTGTGTGCTCCAGCTGTGTGTTCCAGCTGTGTGCTCCAGCTGTGTGTTCCAGCTGTGCCCAGTGGTGTGTTCCAACTGTGTTCCAGCTGTGCCCAGCTGTGCATTCCAGCTGTGCGTTCCAGCTGTGTGTTCCAGCTGTGCATTCCAGCTGTGTGTTCCAGCTGTGTGCTCCAGCTGTGTGCTCCAGCTGTGTGTTCCAGCTGTGTGTTCCAGCTGTGCCCAGCGGTGTTCCAGCTGTGCCCAGCTGTGCGCTCCAGCTGTGTTCCAGCTGTGTTCCAGCGGTGTTCCAGCTGTGCCCAGCTGTGTGTCCCAGCCCGTGGCTCGGCTGCCCCGCACACACCGGGCTCTCCCCGGACCCCGCCCGCCGTTCCCGGCTGCCGCTATCGGCCCGGGCAGCGCCGCAGCCCCTCCCGAGCCCTCCCCACAGCCGGGCCTGCAGCCCCGATAACCGGGCCGGGTGTCCGGGCTGTTCGGTGTCCGGGCTCTGAGGGAACCGGGCCGGAGCTGTTCGGTGTCCGGGCTCTGAGGGAACCGGGCCGGAGCTGTTCGGTGTCCGGGCTCTGAGGGAACCGGGCCGGGCCGGGCAGCAGCAGCTGCCGGCGCTGGGACAGACGGATGGACACATCTCCATCCACATCAGTCACACCAGGAGCGGTTCTGCTGTGGAATCAGAGTGCTTTGGGTGGGAAGAGACCTTAAAACTCCCCCATTCCCAGCCCTGCCATGGCAGGGCCACCTCCCACTGTCCCAGGAGCTCCCAATGTCCAGCCTGGCCTTGGGCACTGCCAGGGATCCAGGGGCAGCCCCAGCTGCTCTGGCAATTCCATCCCAGCCCCTGCCCACCCTGCCAGGGAACAATTCCTGCCCAAGATCCCAAGATCCAGCCCTGCCCTCTGCCCCTGGCAGCCATTCCCTGGCTCCTGGCCCTGCAGCCCTTGGCCCCAGTCCCTCTCCAGCTCTCCTGGAGCCCCTTCAGGCCCTGGACCCTTCTCTTCTCCTGTCCATGGAGTACACTGAGTTTTCCTATCATGTTTTTCTCTCAGGGCAGGTGAGAGCTGTTTCAGGACAGGGTTCAGGGTCTCCTCCATCCCTGCCTGGTGCCCACAGGCAGGATTCACAAAGCGAGTACCGACACAGGGAGCAGGAGGATGGGAGAGGACTCTGCTCAGCGAGCCCTTCCCTCTGCTGCTGTAGCCTTGGGGCTGCTCTCCCCCTCCCCACAGCTTCCCTCCCCCGTGGCACTGACGAGCCCAGGGTTCTGTGGCCAGGCTGAGCCAAGTGGTGCTGCAGGAGAAGCGTCTGAGCGATGCTAACCCTAACCCTCAGCAGGTAAACCCCAGACACCTCCGAGCACAGGCCTTGCTCTCCCTCAGCGAGGCTCCAGCATCCTCTGTCCCAGGCCCAGGGGAGCTCCAGGGCATCTCAGCAGCGCTCCCAGCCCTTCACCTGCCACAGGCTGAGCTGCCTCTGCCTCTCGCTGCTTTGGAGAGGGTTCCCTTCATCACAGACCTCCTCAAAAAGTCCCAGCATTGCCTGGGAACCACAAGAGCTGTCCCAGACCTCACATCCCGGGGCTCTTGCTAGCAAAAGGATTCTTGTGTGCAAGCATGGCTCCGGGGCACCAAGTCAGGCAAGGACTTTTCTCCTCCTGCTCATGGCATGGGACCAGCTGGGTCAGGAACGTGTTTTGTGGGTCTTGTTCTGCCTTAACAGCCTTTAAGGCTGGCAGTGGATGGAGCCAGACCTGTTCCCATATTGGAAATGGTTTTGGGAGGGCAGACCTGACCCAACTCCAGATCTGACCTCACTCCAGATCTCACCCCCAGTCTGCCACTGGCCTCTTATTCACGTAGCAAAAGTGGCTCTGAAAGGGGGTGGAACCTGGGGAAATCCCTGACAGAGGCTGAGTGGTTGTTTGGGGGCTGCCCCAAGTGAGGCACCGAACCTGATCCTCGGGCAGAGCCTCTCCCAGTGCCCAGACAGAGAGCAAGGGGCTCATCCCAGCACCTCAGGGCTCGCAGGGCTCGTGAGTGAGGCAGGGACTGGCCCCAAGTGCGTCACTCACCCTGCTCTGCTCTGCCCAGCACCGAGCATCGGGCACAGCCAGGGAGTCCCAAACAGCAGCTGAGCTGGGATGGGGTCAGGGCACATCCCACAGACCTGGCACAGCCCAGCCCAAGGGATGCTTTTGTTTGAGGCTCCTCTTCACACACCCAGGCAGAAAGGGAGCTCTGAAACCAGGACCAGGACCAGGGTCAGGGTTAGGATCACGGTGAGGGTCCCATGCCCAAGACTCGAGCCCGTTCTCTGCAGTTTATGGGATGTTTATGGGATGTTTATGGGCTCTCCCGTCACAAGCTGATGGGATGAGTTTGCACAGGCTCAGGGTGCTGAGTCACGGTGCTGGCCCCAGCCTGGCTGTGGTCAGAGGCTGATAACTGGGGTGGCACAAACAAGAGCCTTGTGGGCAGTGATAAGGCAGCCCCTGGCCCCAGGGCAGTGTCCCCTTTCTGCTGAGTCAGACTCTGACACAGCAGAAAACATTTCTGCTGAGCCAGAGTGGCAGCCAGGGGAAAACAGACAGCTTTTAAATTGGATTATTTATTTTTCTTAGCAGGATCAGGAGGGCAGCTCTGGAGTCCCCAGCACGGGCTGCTCACCCCTGTGTCAGCGAGGGGCTCAGGACCCTCCTGTGCCTGAGTAGCAGAGCCCATGGCAGGCTCAGACCGACATTCCCAAAGGGATGGTGGGATCCAGCCCCTCTTCTCCATCCTCCCTTCTGCTGCCCTGCTGCAAGCCTTGGGGGAAGGCTGTGTGGAAGGTGCCAGCTGCTGTTGAAACCTTTCCTATTTCCATAAGAGAGGGAATTTCACACCTTGTCCTCCTCCCAGAGAACGGCTCCCAGGGGATCCAGTCTCCCTGGCTCCACTGCTCCCCCTGTGCTGGCCGCAGGCAGAGCTCCCTGTGGGGAAACTGAGGCACAAAGCAGAGTGGCTGCTCTCCAGAAATGCCATGAAATGCTCATGGCAGGGGCAGACCCCCTTCAAGGAAGGGGCATGTTTGCCGTGCACAAAGTAAGGAACACAGCAAGATAAAGTCTTCCTCAGAATGAACAGAATGCCTTAAAATGTTTAGAATTTTAGAATCAGAATCTTAGAATCATGGAATCCCAGACTGGTTTGGGTTGGATGGGACCTCAAAGCTCATCCATTTCCACCCCCTGCCATGGACAGGGACACCTTCCACCATCCCAGGCTGCTCCAAGCCCCAGTGTCCAGCCTTAGCCAGGCTTTTATCCTCATTCCGTTGTGGGGTGTAGTGTCCTCCTGCCCAGCCCAGCCCCATGCCAGGGAGGTGGGTGCTGAGCCAGGTGTGCTCCAGGCAAGCTGTGCTCCCAGCCCAGCCTCTTCCACTGGGACTGGCAAGCTTTTGGCTCAGGGTGCTTTAGGGACCCACAGCACAAAGGGATTGTGTTGGGAAGCGTGAAGCTGTCCAGACTGAGCTCCGTGGATTGAAAGGCACAAAATTCACCCAGGATCTCCTGTGACCCCAGGAGCCTGTGTTTCTCACTAGTCCCTTCCAAGCAGGCCCTGAGTGAGGGTCTGAAGGCATCAGCACTGCCCCAGGAAGCGCCTTTTCCTTTTTGTTTGGAATGTGGCAACTTCCTGGGGCAACCTCTGTGCTGGTTCATGCCCAGGGGACCACAGACCTCTGGGGGATGCAAAAGGACCAACCAATTTTTTGTTGACACAAACAACAGGAAATGCACTTTTTTCATGCAGGGAAACTGAGGCACGGATTAAAGAGGGGAGGGAAGAAAAGCAGGAGTGCCTGGGACAGACCTGGTTTGTTCTCCTGGAACATCCCACCTCCTGTGAGACCCTGTTGCTCCCACCAGGGACTGGGATTTCCAGCAGTGGGGCCAGGGTTTGGTGCCCCAAGCCCATCCCTAGTCTTGGGTGTGGGTTTTCCAGCCAGGCAGGGTTTGGTGCTGAGCTCTGCTAATTCGAGATTTATCCACCCTCAGAGGTAAAGCCTAGGCTGGGATGTTGGTGTGATGAGAGGCAGAAGGAGCAGAGCTGGGGGATGAGCTGCCCCTGCACTGCAAGGCTCACTTTTCCCAACTCGGCTCCGGAGATGTCCCAAACACGAGGCTGGAGCCATGGGGCAGCTGCTCCCCAGCGCTCTGCACTCATCTTTGCCAGGCATGGGAAGTGAAAACCCCAAAAACCCCTGCCCCAAATTCCCTGATCCCGCACCATCCCAGCCCCGGTGCTCTGGGCAGCCTCTCCCTGCCCAGCTGGGCCATGTCGGGGTGAATGTGTGATTTGTGTCAGAGCCCAGCCAGCCCAGCCCTGCTCCTCCTGCCCAGCTGGGCCCATCTCAGGGTGAATGTCTGTGTGATTTGTGTCAGAGCCCAGCCCTGCTCCTGCCCAGCTGGGCCATCTCAGGGTGAATGTCTGTGTGATTTGTGTCAGTGCCCAGCCAGCCCAGCCCTGCTCTGCTCGCTGCCCCTGCTCCTCCTGCCCAGCTGGGCCATCTCAGGGTGAATGTCTGTGTGATTTGTGTCAGATCCCAGCCCTGCTCCAGGAGAGCTGGGCCCATCTCAAGGTGAATGTCTGTGTGATTTGTGTCAGATCCCAGCCCTGCTCCAGGACAGCTGTACCCATCTCAGGGTGAATGTCTGTGTGATTTGTGTCAGTGCCCAGCCAGCCCAGCCCAGCCCTGCTCGCTGTCCCTGCCGCTCCTGCCCGGGATGGGCCCTTCCCCAGCTCGGCCTGCAGCCCCCAGCACCACACACGGGCTCGGGAGCAGGGGATGGCACATGGCCTCAGCTCAGGGCACCAGAAATGGGAAATGGGAAATGGGAAATGGGAAATGGGAAATGGGAAATGGGAAATGGGAAATGGGAAATGCCTGGCAGCTCCTGTCTCTCAGGGTGGAGACTGGACTGAGATGTGCTGCTCTAAGCGGCTGTGCCAGGTGCTGCTGCCCGAGGATGGCTTTCTCCTCCTCCTCCCACTGCCTGTGATGGGGGGTGGCTGCTGGGGAGCTTCTCCAGGGCTGGGGAAACTTCCCACACACTAAAGGCAGCGGCTTTGTGCAGGCCCAGGTGAGCCCAGGGAACAGCTGGACTGGCTGGTGGCTGGGAGGAGACCTGGAACGGCCCAGTCCTGGAGCTGGAGAGTGGGCAAATGGCCCCGGGTGTGGGCATGGATCTGTTCTGCTCTGGGGCTGCAGGGTCCCCACAGTGAAGTGACGCACGTGGGACCCTGTGTGGGCCTGAGTGAGGAGCAGCTGGCACTGGCCGTGCCCACGTGAGCCCTCTGTGGGGACAGCACAGCTCTGGGACGGCCCTTTGGCCACCTGGGACCAGGCAGTCCAAGCTGGCCACCCGCACACGGCCCTGTGTGTGGGAGGTGCTGCAGGAGGCCACCAGGACCTGAGGGCTCCGGGCCTGGCAGGGTCACCCTCCACCGGGGCTGCTCCCCAAACTGGAGCTGGCAACTGAAGCAGCTCCCAGGTTTGCCACGGGACAAATGCAGCAGTGGCTGCTGGGCTTGGCCACTAAGCACAAGTGGTGGCTTCTCTTTCAAATGACACAAGTTCTGTCCTCCTGTCTCTGCTCCCCCCTCAGCCTCCTGCCTGGCTCAGGCCCGCTGGAAGCAGCTGCCAGTCCACAATTAACAGGCGCTAATTGGGCTTCCAGGGGGGCTGCAGCTCAGCCTGCTCGGCCCATTCACACTGGGAATCCCAGAATCACCGAGGGGTTTGGGCTGGAGGGACCTTAAAGGCCATGTCACCCCATCCCCTGCACTGCCAGTGCCAGGTCCCCAGGTGCCACATCTCAAACTCTGCCCGGAGATCCAGGCACAGCCTTGTCCGAGGGGAGACCCCCTGTGCGCCCCTCAGAGCTGTCCTGGGACCCCGGCCCGTGGGAAGGAGCTTTGGGACACACCGGGGGCAGCAAAGGCTTCCACAGGCCCAAATCCACAGGAGAGCCCTTGGATCCCAAAACAGCCTCTGGATGAGGAGCCCCGAGGGTAACTGGGGAGTTCTCAGGGTAACTGGGAGTTCTCAGGGTAACTGGGGAGCCCCCAGGGTAACTGGGGAGTTCTCAGGGTAACTGGGGAGCCCCGAGGGTAACTGGGAGCCCCCAGGGTAACTGGGAGCCCGGGGACAGCGGGCCGGAGCCGGGTCCTGCCCCCGGGGAAGGGAGGAGCGGGGCCGGGATCCCCTCCCCGAGCCCGGGACCTGCCCCAGCGCGGGCGGAGCGCGGCTCGATGCTTCCCTCTGCCGGGGCACGGCGGAGAGGGGCTGGGATCCAGGGGATGGGATCCAGGGGATGGGATCCAGGGCATGGGATCCAGGGGATGGGATCCAGGGGATGGGATCCAGGGGATGGGATCCAGGGGATGGGATGGGATGGGATCCAGGGGATGGGATCCAGGGGATGGGATCCAGGGGATGGGATGGGATCCAGGGGATGGGATGGGATCCATGGGATGGGATGGGATGGGATGGGATGGGATGGGATGGGATGGGATGGGATGGGATGGGATGGGATGGGATGGGATGGGATCCAGGGGATGGGATCCAGGGGATGGGATCCAGGGGATGGGATCCATGGGGTGGGATGGGATGGGGATGCAGGGTGTGAGATGAGGCACAAGGGAGGTAGAATGCAGGATGCAGGATGCAGATGTGGAATGTGGAATATGGGATGTGGAATGTGGATGCAGGGTGAGGGAGGGAGATGTAGAGGCAGGAGATGGGATGAGATACAGAATCCAGAGGCAGGAAGCAAGAGGCAGGTGCAGTGTGAGGACAATGCAGATATGGATGCAGATGTGGGTGTGGGATGAAGGGGGTGGGACGCAGATGCTGATGCAGATGTGGATGGGGATGCAGGATGCAGATGTGGATGCAGATGTGGATGGGGATGCAGGATGCAGATGTGGATGCAGATGTGGATGGGGATGCAGGATGCAGATGTGGATGCAGATGTGGATGTGGATGCAGGATGCTCCAGTCCCTGCTGCCCCCACCACCTGTGACCACCTGTGGCCTCAGCCTGCAGTGGGGGCTCCCCAGGTCACCAAGGAGAGGAACCATCTCCACAGAGAGACACAGGTTGCCCCATGCCAGATGTACCCACAGGCTCTTGGTGCCATGCCAAGACCTTCATGGAAAGGTTGTTTCTTCTGTTCTTCTTCCTTTTGTCACATTCCTTCTTTTCCTGGAGCAGGGAGACAGCCCAAAAGTCGAGTCCCCATGAGAGGGTTCTCTCCTGCACGGTGTCTGCAGAGGAACTTCACCTGAAGGCTTCTGCAGAGGAACCTCAGTGAAGCCTGTCAGACACAGGATCCACCTGCCTTGGGGCGGGCCAGGGGGATAAATATCACCTCCTCCCTGGCCCAGGAATCACAGAATCATTAAAGTTGCAAAAGACCTCCAAGATGGAGAGAAACTATTTACAAGACCCTGGAGGGCCAGGAGCCAGGGAATGGCTGCCAGGGGCAGAGGGCAGGGCTGGATCTTGGGATCTTGGGCAGGAATTGTTCCCTGGCAGGGTGGGCAGGGGCTGGGATGGAATTGCCAGAGCAGCTGGGGCTGCCCCTGGATCCCTGGCAGTGCCCAAGGCCAGGCTGGACATTGGGAGCAGCTGGGACAGTGGGAGGTGTCCCTGCCGTGGCAGGGGTGGAAGGAGATGATCCTTAGGGTCACTTGCCACCCAAAGCACTTCATGATTCCATGGTTCTCTGCTGTCTCTACATTTGTGCCTGGGAACCCCAGGTAGACCCATGGCAAACCCATCTCGTGGTGGGTCTCACAGCTCAGCCAGTCTGTCTGGGATGATCCATCAGGCAGGAATCCCTCCTCAAGGTGGGACCTCCCTCCCTTGTCAGCTCCTCTGCAGACCCACAGACCTGGCCCTTAAAGCTGCCAATCTCTGGGAGCTGCATTTGCTTTGCTGGTTAATCTTTAACTCTCCTTTGTGCCCACAAGAATAGCTGTTCTCACTGATAACCCCTGCCTGCTCCCTGCCTGCTCCCTGCGGGCTCTGCTCCCTAATTAACTGATGGAAATTGCTGATATCCCTGGTACAATAGAGGAGGATATCCAGCACTCTGCTACAGAATTCTAGACTTTATTGAGGTATTTATTCATTCTTTTTTTAGCAAAGAAAGCAGGCACAGCCTCATTCTCCATTAGGCCTTTCTGTGGGAGGGAAATCAATAGAGGAAATTATGTTTGGTTCTAATATTTATGTGGTGACATCACTCAGGATATGGGCATTTCTCCAAATGAACCACATTAGGTGTGTGATGCACAAAACCACATCTGACCATAAAAATGGCATACACAGAGTCATGGAATCGTGGAATGGTTTGGATTGGAAGGGACCTTGAAGACCACAGAATCAGAGACTCATAGAATAGAATCCCTGGTGCTGGAAAAGCCCTCGCAGCCCAGGGAGTCCCAGCTGTGCCCGATGCCCACCTTGTCCCCAGCCCAGAGCCCTGAGTGCCACGTCCAGCCCTTCCTTGGGCACCTGCAGGGATGGGCACTGCAAAGCTCCCTGGGCAGCCCCTGCCAAGGCCTGAGCTCCCTTTCCATGGGCAAATTCCTGCTGCTGCCCACCCTGAGCCTCCCCTGGCCCAGCCTGAGGCTCTGATCATCGTGAGAGTTCACAACTCTCAGGTGGAATTTTATTGCCCAAGTCTGTGCAGTTATTCCAGCTGGCACCAGGTGAAGAGTTTGCCCTTCCGTTTTTAACCCAATTTCTGCTTAATTATGCTTAATTGCATAATTTCAGAGCTGTGTGACCCCACCACCCACTCATGCCATCACGACAGACCCCCAGCTCCAGCCCAGCTCGTGCCATGAGGGGGTCACGTTTGGCTTCGTGCAGCTTTCTGGGGGTCCAGGACTGACCTGATCTTTGCTCTGTACACAACTGGATTCATCATGATGGGACCAGCAGCAGGAGAAGAATTTTTCACAGATTTGTGAATCTTGGAGGGGCTGATCACTGCAATCAGCACAGCACCAGTGTGGGAGGTGCAGGTGCTCAAGGCCCTGCTCCTCAGTGGTGCAGAAGGTGTGGATGGAATACACTGGGTTAAAGCAGGGGGATCCAGCCCATCCAGCATCTGCAGCCCCTCTCTGCTGGACTGGGAGAGCCACCCCAGTGCCAGGACACGGGCTCAGCAGTGTGGAACTGCTGCAAAAGCAGTCCTGCACAGCCTGGGAGCTCCCCCAGACACCACCACCCCACCTTCCTGCAAGGGCTCCTGGTGACCTTGGGGTCACCACTGCCCACCCAGGCCCTTTTCCAGCTCTCCTTTCTGGCCAGTCCTCATCTGGAATAAAAGCACCAATTACAATGAAATTTAACCCAAAATCTGTGGGACAGGTCTGCTCAGGCCCAAAGCAACAGCACAGTCTGTCCTCAGGCACTGGTTTATTCCTGTTAATTATGGTTAATGATAACAACGAGCTGCTGTGACTCAGCTGAGTGTTTGAATTCTGTGGGATTGACTTTCTAAGCACCCTCATATCTCAGTTCAGGAGCTGTTTCCATTGCAGGAAGATGATGAGTGCCCAGCTGTCCCAGTCTGCAGTGCCACCCTCTCAGCCCCCTCAAACAGCCCTGGAGCCACTTCCAGCTCCTGCAGGGAACTGCAATCAGCAAAATCCTCAGGAAATCCTCAGCCCTCCCCGTGGCAGGTGGGATTCCCTCTGACACAGAGACTGAAGTGATGTTTTGTTTGTTTCTTTTCTGGGATTCCATTTTCTTCCAGTGGGAGGTGTCCCCCATGGCAGGGGTGGGACTGGATGGGCTTTAAGGTCCCTCCCAACCCAAACCCTTCCACCTTTCCATCATTCTGTCCCCAGCCAGGCTGAGAGCTGTGACACAGGTCCTGCTCACTGAGCCCAGAGAATGGCCACTGCTGGCCATGGGCTTTGCACTGGGTCTGCAAGGCCTCAGGGAACCGAGCTGTGCCAGCTTTGCTGGTTGTGAACTCGCCCTGCAGGTTTTACCAGCTTTGGCAGAGAAGGGAACTTTCCTCCAATGGCCACGGCTCTCGTGCTCCTTGTCGCACGTGCCTTCGACTGGGTGCAGAGAACAGCAAAATTCTGTGCTGAGGGACAGAGATTCAAGACTTCAGCACACTGAGGGAGTGCAGAGAAATCCTTAGCAGCACGTCAGGGCCTCCAGGAGAGGGGACCAGGCGTGGTGCAGAGGGGCACAAGGCAGTGAGAGGTGGGCACAGGCTGGCACTGGAGACCTCATGGCTACAAACAACTCTGGAATGCTCAGTTAAGGAAATAGAAGCTCAGAGAGGGACAAAAAGGGTGTGGAGGTGACAAAGAGAGCAAAGAATGAGCATCTGGTGTGGAAAAACACAGCATGTTTAGGTAAGGGGGGTGTACAGGGATACAGGCAGGACATCAGGGAGAGATTCCCTGTGCTCTGCACCATCCCACACACGAGTTCCTCCTGCAAGGACAAGGTTTAGACATTCAGCTGGAAAGGTTTTGGGAGAGATGGGGGGATCTGCACACCCTGAACACTCTGTCTGTGCGGCAGAGGTCACAGGAAATGTAATACAGGGCTGGAGCACAGGTAAATGGATCAGCCCCATCCCTGGAAGTGTTCCAGGCCAGGCTGGACAGGGCTGGGAGCAGCCTGGGATAGTGGAAGCTGTCCATGCCCATGATGGGGGTTGGACTTGGATGAGCTTCAATGTCCCTCCCAACCAAACACTCCACTGATTCTATGATTTCTGCTCTTCAGCAGATTTTGTCTGGGTAAGCATCAAGTCAGCCAAGTCTCTGATGATGCTGAACCGCTCCAGGACCAGCTGTGAAAATCTGCAGAGGACCCTGGTGCAGGAGCCTGGGCAGGAAGGAGGAAAGGCATGGCTGTGCCTCAGATTCCTGATACCCACTGGAGCAAGAAAGTTAAACAAGGATCAGACCAGGATGTGTCTGGGAAGAGGCAGTGCCCTTCTGGGCAGCACCGTTTTGGGGCCAACTTCCCTGTTCTGGTCTGTGGTGACCGAACAACACGGAGGACAGCCCCAGGGCAGGAGTGGGGTCATGCAGTGGGCATGAACTGCTGACTGAGGGTACATCCAGTAGAGAGGGATCTGCAAAAGACCCCAAAGCCCCTTGACCCATTTCCCGAAAGGCCCAGAAGAGCAGAGTGCACGTGCTCATGTGTACATGAAGAGCAGGGAACCCGAGGCCAGGGTGAGGAAACACAAAGTGCCCCCAAAGCCCAGGCAGTGCCCCAGGACCGCCCTGTTTGGGTCAGTGCTGGAGCATTGACCCAAATGCAGGACTGGTGTTCTCCTTTCCCAGCCAATCTCTCCTTCACACTCTTCTGCCTCCCTCTTTCATTTCACTCTTTTATTTCTCCCGCCATTACTATGTAGGGGAAAACATGCATCCATTTCCATGCCAGGTGTGGAGCTGGCCAATAAAACTTGGTGACCTCTGGTTTTTGGACCCTTCTGGCTTTTGCCATTCTTTTGTCACCATGAGCACCTCTGACTTTTGGGTGCTCCTTCTACACAAGAGTGGGACGTGACACGTGGTACGACTGAGTCACTGAACAATAAAACAACAGATTTCAAAGAAAAAGCAGCTGAGATGAACACACAGTGATGCGCTGGGGAGAACACGTCAGATGGAAGATGACAGGCTGGTGGCTGACAATTATCTCTCAGGAACAAGCTGTCACTGCTCTGACAATGTTACAACACAGTTCAGTGATCAGCAGTTCCAAAAACAAACCAGATATTAGAAATTCCCTGGCAAGGAGCAGGAAACGTGGCCAGGACAGTGCAGGGCATCCAAAACCGCCACAGCCCTGTGCCTCGAAGGGCAAAACTCTTCTTGTGGAGGCAGCAGAGGTGGCAAAGGGTCGGGAGTGGGTGGGGGAAGATCTGCTCAGTGACATCTCCAGTATGAGGGGTTAGAAGCACAAGGTTGTTTTTCTGCCTGGCAGGAGGGGACAGCCGGGGGGGTCGGGCTCTGCTGCCAGGGAACAGGGACAGGAGGAGAGCTCAGGACTCAGGCTGGGCCAGGGGAGGCTCAGGGTGGGCAGCAGCAGGAATTTGCCCATGGAAAGGGAGCTCAGGCCTTGGCAGGGGCTGCCCAGGGAGCTTTGCAGTGCCCATCCCTGCAGGTGCCCAAGGAAGGGCTGGACGTGGCACTCAGGGCTCTGGGCTGGGGACAGGGTGGGGAGGTCTCAGGGACTCTGTGATCACCAGAGCAGGGTCTCCCAGAGCCTGAAGTGCACACACATGAAATTTAGAAAGATTTGCTCCTCAGGCAAGTGATTCATCACAGAAGCAGGAGTGATGTGGGTGAAGAAAAGAGCAAATTCCCCAAAGCTGCTCCAGGAGGAAGACTCTGCCCCATGCTGAGGCCAAGGGCTCTCCACAGCCTCTGGTGCAGCTTTCAGCACCAATGGATGTGCTCAGGTGTTAGGAGGGGTGCACCTGCAGTTCTGCTTTGTGCTGGGAGCTGTTACTCTTCCTCCTGAGGCAGCAGCCTGTGTGTCATTTGCTGCCTTTTGCATTTATTCCAATATTCATTCCATACCCAGAGCCCTGGCTCGGCCTCTTTTGGGCTCTTCTGCCTCGTGCCATGGTCCAGCTCCCCTCTGCCTGGTGCAGGGCAAGGGGAGGAAACAAGTGAAGGGCCAGGGCTGACAAGGACCTGCCTGGGCAAAGAAAGCCTGGATTGTTTCCCAGGCAGGAGGTGCTGCTTGTGAAAGAGGCTGGGTGAGGCAGGTGTCACCAAACCCTGTGCTAACCAACACTGGCACGAGTCAAAGCTCCTGAAAGAGAGGGGGAAGTTCCTCCCCAGTGCCAGCACCTGTGCCAGAAGCTTCCCTGTGAAAGCTGCCCCAGGAAGCTGCAGGGCTGAGTGTTTGTGAGGTGGTGGAGAGACTTCAGAGCCTTTTCAAGCTGCAAAGGTTGACTGTGATTTGGGAGTATAAAAATGTCGCTTTAATGCAAGTTAGCTATTTCCTACTTCTCAGGTTTCTGTGCCTGTCTCCTCAGGCCTGTAGCTGCTTTTTCTGGGGTGGTTTGTGCTATTTTAATGCTGTAAATGCTTTGTCTTGCTTCTGTGTTCTGCAAAATTCTGCTTAAAATGTGTCTGGTTGAGACCCTTACGCTGTGTTAACAAGGAATGGGCAGGAATTTTCTTGGTTAAGTCTTGTTGTTGGTTGGTTGGTTTGGGGCTGTTTTTTTGTTTTTTTTTATTTAAGAGAATGACTAAGAAATTGGTCCCAACCTCCAGGCAGGCAGAGGGGGCCAAGGCACGATGGTGTGAAATGTCTTTTGTTGCTCAAATCAGACCAGGCTGGAGGGCTGGAGTGCCCTGGGAGAGGGGCAGAATGAGATGGGCTTTAACATTCCCTTCCACCCCAAACCCTTGTGTGATTCTCTGATGATTCAGGTCTCTGCTGGAGACCTCAGGAGAGGGTTTCCAAGTCTCAGGCACAGATACAGAAAATGTTTTCCTGTCTTAGCACACTCCTGAAGTCGACACGGGCCTCCTGCAGCTCCTGGCCCACCCAAGGTGCTGCTGTTGGTGCCTTCCCTGCCCCTCTGGACCCTCGTGAGAGATCCCCGTACTCCCCACGCCTTGGCACAGAGGGCTCGGGGCTGGGAGCTTCTGTCTGGAGCAGTGGGGTGGCAAAAGGACCTCACCTGAGTGGGTCTCACAGAGCATCCCCCCTTCCTCGGGGCTGATGAATCGCTGGGCAGTCCGAGCTCTCCCAGGGCTGTTTGTGCCCCTGTCCTGATGATAACGTGTGGCTGACCTTGCAGCCGGGCTCGGGGGGGCTGCACGGGTGTCCTTGGTGCCATGAGCTGCTGCCAGGTCCTCAGGAGTGCCTGGCCTCCACAGCACCTCCCTCGCTGCTGCCTGTGCCAAACCCTCCCCTGTGCTGTCCCCTCTATATCTGTGTCCCCTGTCCCGTGCTGTCCCCTCTGCACAGCTCTGTCCCCTGTCCTGTGCTGTCCCCTGTCTGCACACCTGTCACCCCTCCTGTGCTGTCCCCTGTCTGCACAGCCCCGTTCCTGGGATGGCAGTGGGGCAGGCAGTGGGGCAGGCAGTGGGGCTGGCAGTGGGGCAGGCAGTGGGGCAGGCAGTGAGGCTGGCACTGCTGGCACTGCTGGCACTGCTGGCACTGCTGGCACTGCTGGCTCTGCCGGCTGCCGATGCCGTGGCACCAGTGAAGGACCCGCTGCTGAACGTCTGCATGGATGCCAAACACCACAAACGCGAGCCCGGCCCCGAGGGGAAGCTGTTTGACCAGGTAGGAGCTGCTGGTGGCCCTGGGTGTCCCAGGGTGGGACAGCCCTGTGCCCCCTCCCCGCACACTCGGGGCTGCTCTGGGCTCGGCCACCGCTTGCCGGAGGGATAAAGCCGCGCTGGCTGCGAGATCTGTTTGTTTGCTGCCTTCCTTCAGCAAGTGGCCAGTGAGTGACAGTGGGGATTTGTCAGCTCAGTGTCACCCCTCTCTAACCCCCTCCTGGAGCTCGGGACCCCCAGAGCACAGCAAGGGAAAGGATGTGAGGAGAGACCCTCACCTGCTCCCTCTCAGGGTGGGAGAGCCTTCTCGCTCTGCCCCAGCCCTCGGTGGAGGAAGGGGGGTTTTATTTCTGTTCCTTGGGCTGGCACTGACTCCTGCTGAGGATCTGATCTGCTCCTCCTCCAGCCCTGCCTTGCTGCAGTGCCCAGCTCCTAAGCCCAAAGTGACCGAGAGTTTGCTGGGGAAGGTAGAACACTCTGGGTGCCGTGGGCTCTCCCTCCTGGGGCTGCTCCTGCCCAGCTGCAGCAGCCTGTCCCCTGTTGCAGTGCTCCCCCTGGAAGGACAACGCCTGCTGCACAGCCAACACCAGCTCGGAGGCCCACAAGGACCAGTCCTACCTCTACAACTTCAACTGGAACCACTGCGGGGTGATGCCACCCAAATGCAAGCGCCACTTCATCCAGGACACGTGCTTGTACGAGTGCTCACCCAACCTGGGGCCCTGGATCGAGAAGGTAGCATCAGATCCAGGAGTCATGGAACTGTTTGGCTTGGAAGGGAAATTAAAACTCGTCCTGATCCCAGCCCTGCCATGGCAGGGACACCTCCCACTGTCCCAGGAGCTCCCAGTGTCCAGCCTGGCCTTGGGCTCTGCCAGGGATCCAGGGGCAGCCCCAGCTGTGCCAGGGCCTGCCCACCCTGCCGGGAAACAATTTCCCATCAATATCCAGGGTGTCTCAACTTTTCCCACAGGGTAGAGAGATTCCAAGGATTTTTCTGGCCTCTGACTAATGGAAGAACTCCTTGTGTCAAGACACGTCTCCGCTGAGGCTGGAACTCCTCTGGGATCAGCTGTGCACCCCCATGGGAGGGGCTGGGGGGATCTGGGATGTGCCAAATCTCGCCCTTGACTCACAAGGCTCCCCAGCATGACATGTGCCACTGTTCCTGTGTCCTGCAGGCCGACAGCAGCTGGCGTCGGGAGAGGATTCTCCACGTGCCGCTCTGCAGGGAGGACTGCGAGGAGTGGTGGGAGGACTGCAGGGACGCCGTCACCTGCAAAGAGAACTGGCACAAGGGCTGGAACTGGGCAACAGGTCGGTGTGCTCTGGGCACCTCTCCTCTCCCCGCAGGCAGGTTTCCAGCACTGTCACCGCTGCCAGCACCCCAGGGGTCTGTCACTCCTCTGGGTGGCCAAGCCCCCAGCGCCCAGCTCAGACGTGGCCATGGGCCGTGGGCAGGTGACCTGTTCCCCCCAGGGGAAGGACAGGAGGGAAGGGCTGTCCCAGTGCCCTGACTGAGCTTTGCTCCCCGCTGCTCTGTGCCCAGGAACGAACCGCTGCCCCTGGGGCTCCATGTGCAGACCCTTCAGCGAGGTCTTCCCCCGACCCAAAGACCTGTGCGAGAAGATCTGGTCCAACTCCTTCAAGTACAGCGGCGAGCGCCGGGGCAGCGGCCGCTGCATCCAGATGTGGTTCGACCCTGCCCAGGGGAACCCCAACGTGGCTGTGGCCGAACACTTCGCTTGGAGAAAGAGATGCTCCCCTGGCCGGGGGGGGAGCGTGGCTCTGGACGGCGCCGGGCGTGCTGTGCCGAGGTCTGTGCTGCTCCTGCCGCCCCTGGCCCTCCTGCTGCTCCCCGAGGGAGCGGGGGGCTGCGGGGTGCCCAGATGGGGGTCCCTGTGACCCCTCTGTGGAGGGACATGGCCCGGACTGCTCCAGCTGCCCTGCAAGAGGAGCTGGCACAAGTTACTCTGTCTGTGTGTCCCAGCGCTCAGCATTAGTTGTGTTGCTGGACCTTGACACCACCTTTGGGCCGCTGAGCAGAGCAGGGATTTTCTTGCCTCTGAGGGAAGAGCAGTGCAGTCTCTGCTCTGATGTGGGGCTCCTGCACATCTGTTCCCACCCCACGGCCGTGTGCTGGCCTGGCAGAGCTCTGCTGGCTGCTCCTTTGGGCAGCTGTGAGACGCGGGCTTTAGAGGGTTTAGAATTTAATTGATTAAGGATATAGTTAACCTGAAAATGTTTATAGCTTTTTAGAATATGTTAAGCACAACAGAAATCACACACTGTCTGTAACCTCTTATCATCCCTTGCTGTGGTCACGAGAACGAGCAGGAATGTAAGCTCCTGGTCCTCTCTGGATAAGGAGAGGAACAACAGAAACACAGAGGGCTGGGAAAGCAGAATGCCGAGACAAGGGGAGCCCTCAGACCCTGAGCTGCACAGAGCTGCTCCTGCAGTTTGAGCAGGGACCAGAGGGCCACAGCACAGGCCCGAGGCACAAAGGTGAAGGGTTCAATGTGATGAGGAGTTTCCAGCCCTCAGCTCTGAAATCCACCCTGTGAGCACCAGAGCTGTGCGTGCCCAGAGGGAGCTGGTGACTTACCCAGAGGGGATGGGAGGGGACAGGAAATAAAAATGCATGAAACTAATTGTGCAATCCTACACAAATGTAATATTCTAAGGAATAAATAGGGAATGTAAACCTGGTGATTTTCACACAGGTTTTAGGAGAAGCAATCTGCTGGGAGCTGCCAGTAAAGCATACCTAAAACCTTTGCACTTGTGGAGTCTTTCCATGAGTCACTCGGGACTCCCTGAAGGGTGGCTTGGATAATAAAGTCTTGCTCTGCATCAGCCTTGTTGGACTGATGTGAAATACTCCTGAGGAGGGGGAAGAGTCCTGGGGGTGGTGGTGGCTATGGGATCTCTAAATGTGGGAATTGGCCTGGGGGAGCAAAGATCATAAAACTACAAATGGTTTGGATTGGAGGAGATGTCAAACCTCATCTCTTTCCACTCCCCCATCCATGGCAGGGACACCTCCCACTGTCCCAGCTGCTCCCAATGTCCAGCCTGGCCTTGGGCACTGCCAGGGATCCAGGGGCAGCCCCAGCTGCTCTGGCAATTCCATCCCAGCCCCTGCCCACCCTGCCAGGGAACAATTCCTGCCCAAGATGCCAAGATCCAGCCCTGCCCTCTGCCCCTGGCAGCCATTCCCTGGCTCCTGGCCCTGCAGCCCTTGGCCCCAGTCCCTCTCCAGCTCTCCTGGAGCCCCTGGAAGGGGCAGAGGAGCAGAACTGCCCTTGATGGGGCAGGGGCTGCAGGCAGGACCCTCCCTGCCCTTGGCTGCAGCCCAGCTGGGCTGGGTCAGCCCTGCCCACACCTGCTTTGGGCTCAAGAGCCCTTCAAAGCAGGGGAAAGGTTCCCAGACCTGCAGAAACTGTGCAAAGACTTGCTGCTGTGCTTCCTTGGGGTTTTGCTTCCTCTGAGGCAGAAACTTCAGCAGAACTCCACCAACTTCCTGAAGGGAAACGCAGGGGGTGGGGAGAGCTGGATGCCCTGGCTAGAGCTGGGGAGAGAGAGGGGATCCTGCTGCTTTTGTGGCTGGATAAAGCAGAAAGCAGCCTCAGTCTCAAAGCTCAATGTCCTGAGTGAGGTGAAGGTGTGGCAGAGCAGGTGAAGTACCTGAGAAAGGAACCCCCAGCTGCTGCCACTTCCCTAAACTGCTGAGCTGGCACAGCCCAGACACTCTGGACTCCCAGCCCAGGAGCTTTATCCTCCCAAAGCCCAGTCTCAGCTTTTTAATCTGGGCATCTTCTAACGCCCCTTTGCCTCAGTGCCTTCTAGGGATGCCCCTCAAGGTCACTTCTCAAGGCTGGGCCACTGCCCAGGGCCCTTGGTCGGGGTGAGTGGCATCAATCTCTGCTCAGTAATGAGGTTTGCTGGCTTTAATAGAATTGCTTCATTTTTATTTCAAGCAGTGCATTATCCTGGCAGTTGTAGCTGCCTGTGCTGTGCAGTAAATAATGCTGATTAAGATCTCTTCGTCTAATCATTATCATAATGAATTGTTATAAACGCAAAGGCAAATTTATGATAGAAATGAAAAATAGATTTATTAATAAACAACAAAGAGAGAAACAACGATAAAAATCCACAATAAAAAGATCAGCGCAGCGCTGGGTGGACAGGGTCTACACCAAAAGGTATAGGTTTCCCAAATCCACGTCTGAGGGTCCCCAAGCCTCGGTTTTTATAGAGGTTTTGTGTCCTTAGGCTAAAATTCCAGGCAGGTTTCATTCACCAAGTGTCTCTGATTGTTCAGTGAATGAATTTCCTGCCGTAGAATGATGACATTAACTTGTGTCCGGCCAGAATCTCCTCATATGTAAAGGAGATTCTGTATGTATTTCAATTTGTGTTGTCCTGGCAGGGCGGGGGAATTCGGGCTGGTGCCGATGGATATCTTGACTGCGCCTTTCTCTTTGTTCCTCCTGATCGCTTTCTCAACACCAGGAACAGCCCTGGTCTGGCAAGGCTCAGTTTTTCGGAGCCTGTCTTTTCACTATTGATCAGATTGTTTCCACAGAAGTCTGCAGGGCGTTGCTCAGGTCCGGAGGCCGACGATTTCCCTGAGCCAGCTCCATTGTAGGTTTGACGAGCCTCGTCCTGTTTTTTTTGTTCGTGTTGATGGGCCTTGCCAAAGTTCGTTATCAAGGTGTCGTTTTGCAATCAGTTTCTCCCCAAAGGAGATTTCGGCCAGCCCCAAGAAGGGGTTTTTCTGTACATTTTATATTTTATATCCTTGCAAACACATTTGTCACATTTATACAATTTTCGAATTTTTAATACATATGGTAATTTATTACAGTCCCCCACCTAATAATTTATCACATTAAAAATTCGTGCAAACTGAAATAGTTTAACCTTTGAAAAGAGGAATATTTGTATTCCTTTTTACCCTTTTTCTTTTAGTGTCTTTCTCTATCTGTTTCTAAATCATCATTTTTAATTGACAACATGTGTTTGCTCTCAAAGTCTTTTAAAGCCTGTACTGCTTCCTCACTTTCTTTCTCCTCTTCTAATAATAATAATTTTGAGAGAAGGGCCGTTTTATTTTGTGCTTTTTCCGGTTCTACTGGGAGGGCGGCAATCTGCATCTCTTGAACCACGGAGTGAATTAATCTAATCAGGCATGGAATTAAACAGGGCAGGAAGATGACTCCGGCCGCGGAACACCCTATAAAGAATACTAGCTTTTTCCACCAAGCCCCTTGTCCAAAAATTTGGTCCCACCATGAGGCTTGCAAGATAGAATTCCATTTTTGGACAGGGACATGCGCTACCTTTTTAATTTCCGCAGCTAGACCCTTTATAGTTTCCCCGTAGTCATCTATCTCCATGCAACACTCGGATTCGTTATACCTTCCACACACTCCTCCCTCCTCGGCTAGCAAATAATCGAGAGCTAGTCTGTTCTGGTACACAAAAGCTCTCATCTGCGAATGTTGTTTTGCTAGGAGTTCCAGGGCTTCTGAAGTGTGGTTTGAGACTACTTCTACCACTGCCTGCAGTCTGATGAGTCGATTGAGGAGGTAGATGGGGGTTCTATAACCCCAACTGCCATCATTAGCCCAGGTGGCCGGACCATAATATTGTATGATCCTTTCCGCGGGCCATTCCTCCTCCTTCCACTTTTGACTGCCTCCTGCCATTGGTAGTCCCTTTTTCAAATCCCTTTTTTGTCGGGCCAGAGTTTCAAAGAGGGGAGCACCTAAAGACTTACTTTCATCTTTAGGTAGAGTAAAGAAAAATGGTCGAATGATTCCGAGTGTGCATGACCCTTTCCATTTCCGTGGTAATTCACTGTATGCTTTTTTCCCGCATACCCAGTAAATCCCATCGGGTGCTTCCCAATTTCTGCTAATTCTTGCCGGATCCTCCCAGTAGTCCCTCAGGCCTATGAATGAATGAAAGGGATTGGCCCCCAGCTTTTTGTTCCAGCAAAGCCCAATATCTTCTATCCATTCACAGTCATTTTCCCGATAGGAGTTCCAATATCCTTCGGGTGGCTCTGGTTGCCAGATTTTTGTCTTTTTGTCTGAATTTACTGCGAGAGTATTTACACAAGGGGTATACCCTACTAGGTCAGTAAATTCTTTTCCTTCCCGGCTGATACAAAATGTTCCGATTATTCTCTTGTCAATCACCCACCCTTCTGGTCTCTGGGTTGTTTTGGATAATATTAAACCTGTCCATTTTAATAATTGTTCTGGGGTCAATGCCTCTCCCTTCCAAGGCCACCTTTCGGCTGATTTCAAACCACCACATATCCAACAATTGGATAAACCCAATTCGGTGGCTATCTCTTGCATTAGATCTGCGAATAGATTTTGATTTGGATTTGGCAATTTCCAATTGTCATATTGTTTTTCCAATTGTTCATAATGTTCACTGAGAGAATTTAACCTCTCTTGTTCTAACCTCTTTCTTTTGTTTTCCATTTCTCGTCGTTTTATTTCTAATGTTAGCTGTTTTATTTTATTTTCCGGATCTAACCCTTCCCCGTCCTTCGAAAAACAAAACACCGGGTCAAACTGGAGACATACCCTTTCATCATTTGGTTCCAATAGGTCTAAAACTATTGGTTCGTTATTGAATGCCATTTTCTTTTCATGTTTCAAATTTTTCCCTTCCCAGTACAATTTATCACCCATTAAACACGGTTTTAAGTTTGCTTTGTTGTAGCAAACAGGGTTAACTCGGTGGTATGCCAAAAAGGTTGATTGTTCTCTCCCCCCGATCCAGACAGTTTTGTTACACTGTCCGCAGACCGAGATCGGGGGAATCCCCTTTATCTCTCTTTTACTCCGTAAGTGGGTCATCATAACCCCTAGTTCTTCCGAGGTCCGAATTGGTCTTTTTCTAATACTCGCTCCAGGGTTAGAACACCAGATTTTTTCTTCCAATTTGCACATTTTGAATTGCGTGTCGTTTAACCAGCATTCTCCCGAGTGTAATTCAGGTGGGCAGACAGTCAGTCCTTCGATTCTCGTGGCAATTTTACATTGCTCACACTTCCCCAGGGGACCCTCCCCTGGGGACACCTCGGACCCCATTCCTTTGGTCGAGTACGTGGCTAGGCTCAGGAGCATCAGGATTCCCCACAATTGCATCCCTCTGCCATTCCCTCCGCCCGTATAATAGCATACGGCGGGGATAACCATCTTCTCGGCAGCAAGGACTGTCTTCAGGGGCCCTTGATGTCCTGATGGCGAACCTTCGCTTGAAGGTCGCCCACCGAGAAGCCTTGACTGTATCAAACCGGCACGGTACTTGCACGGTTCTACGACACTCTATTTTCAGGGGCTCTGCCTTACAATCAAGTTGACCCCTTATTCCTTTTCGGTAAAACAGGAACCACTCCGGAGAGTCGAGTTCCAAAAGGCCCGCCCGGGTAGCGAGTATTAGAAACTTATTGGTCTGTTCTAATTCCCTTTCGTAGCACTTAGTGCACAGTCCCCTTGGCCTATACCCCCTTAAGCAATGAGTTACCCAAGTCTGCTTACAATAAGCACACTTAAAATGTACAAAGGGAAAACAATAGCAATCGCGGATTTCGCAACTTATCCTTTCGTTATTGTTCATTTGCGATGTCTCCGTAGTTTGATCTTCAGCTCTCCCGGCGGGGTGGTGACTTTCCACTCAGTGGCGCTGCAGTCCGGAACTTTCTTTGCTCGAGAGTGATGTGTCCACCCTTTCTCGGCTGTCCGTACTGCAGTATCGGTTGTCAGAAGAACGAGATAAGGGCCTTCCCAATGTGGGCCGAGGGGTAGCTCTTTCCAGACTTTGATTAATACTTTATCTCCCGGTTGAATTTTGTGGATTGGAAATCCCAAGGTGACACTTTGGGGAATCAATCCTCTCTTCCTGAGCTCCTGTAAATTTTTATTTACAGAGATGAGATATGGTTGTAATTGTGCATCCTCTGCTTGAGGATGTGACACGGGCATCCCGTGCTGATATGGCATTCCATACAGCATCTCAAAAGGGGACAAACCCGTTTCTGAATGGGGCATGGTCCGAATGTTTAACAACGCCAGAGGGAGACACCGAACCCAGGTTAATTTTGTCTCTATCATTAATTTAGATAATTGTGATTTTAGTGTTTGGTTCATCCTTTCCACTTGCCCAGAGCTTTGAGGGTGCCAAGGGGTGTGATATTGCCACCGGATTCCTAATGCTTCTGATAATTGTTTGATGATTTTCGATGTGAAGTGCGTGCCTTGATCCGAATCGATATGGTCCACTATCCCATATCTCGGAATTATCTCCTCTAACAGAATTTTGGATACGGTCTGGGCTGTGGCTTTTGCTCTAGGAAAAGCCTCCACCCAATGTGTTAATTTGTCTACTATTACTAGCAGATACTTGTTTCTTCCAATTTTTGGTAGTTCAGTGAAATCTACCTGAATTCTTTCGAAAGGTCGATATGAAAGTGGCCGACCCCCCAATTTTGTTTGTTTCGAATTTGATCGGTTGACTTTCTGGCATACCACGCACCCTTGTACCTCTTGCTTGGCAAGTTCGAAGATTCCCTTACACCCAAAAAATTTCAAAAATTGTTCTGCCAATGCTCTGGTTCCCCAATGTGTTTGTTCATGCAGTCTCCGGAGTATTCCCCTTGCTATGCTTTTGGGAACTAGTTCCCTCCCATCAGGTAACCACCATTTTTTTGTCTTTAAATTGCCCCCCTACCTTTTTGAAGTCTTCCAGCTCCTTCTCCGATGGGAGCGCGGACACCTCTGGTGATTCCTTGTGACTAACCTCGGGAATACTTACCGTTAACAATGCCGCTCGTTTTGCCTCCTTGTCTGCCCAATTGTTTCCTCTGGTTTGAAATTGCCACCCAGTTTGGTGTCCCCTTACATGGACAACCGACACCTCCAGTGGCTCCCTGACTGCCTCTAAAATTTGCTTAATGATCTCTCCGTGTATTAATCTTTTACCTTTCGTATTTATTAGTCCTCGTTCTTCCCATATTTTTCCGAAAGTATGCACTACCCCAAATGCATACTTTGAGTCTGTGTAAATGGTTCCCCTTTTTCCTTTCAAGCCTTTGAGGGCTTTTAGGAGAGCAAATAGCTCACAGGCCTGGGCCGACCAGTTTGCCTGCAGGGGACCTGATTCTATGGTTTGTCCCGTCATACCATTTATGATGGCATAACCCGATTTTCTTTTACCTTCTACCATTTTCGATGATCCATCAATGAACCATTTTTCTCCACCTTCTAACTCCTGGTCTTCCAAGTCTGGTCTTATCTTAGTTTGCAGCTCTACTGCTTCGATGCAATTATGGAGTAGCTCGCCTGTTGGTTCCCCGAATAAAAACTGCGCTGGATTTTGGGCAGTGGTTGTTCTCAGCTCGAGACCCGGCGAACTGATTAACATCGCTTCATATTTCAGAAGCCTCGAATCAGTCAGCCATTTCTCGGCTTTTTGTTTTAAGACATTTCTTACATCATGTGGGGTATATACTGTTAAAGGGGCTCCAAAGGTTATCCTTTTTGCTTCCCCGACCAACAGAGCTACCGCAACAATTGCCTGCAAGCAAGTAGGCCAACCTCGGCTGACCGGATCTAGGATTTTCGATAGAAATCCTATTGGTTTTTTCTTTTCTGCCCACTCCTGGGTCAGAACTCCTTGGGCTGTTTGTCCACTGACGTCGACAAACAATTGGAACTCTTTATTCGTGTCAGGTAAAGTTAGAACCGGAGCAGTAATAAGTGCATTTTTCAGCTCCTGGAACTTACTTTCATCCTGCGCTGTCCATTTTAGTCGGTCCGTATTTAATCTTTCATACAAAAATTTTACCTTTTCGCTAAATCCTTCAATCCACTGCCGGCAGTATCCCAAAAGTCCTAAAAACTGTCTTATTTGTCTTTTCGTTTTAGGGGCAGGAAGTATGAGAATTCCTGCTACCCTGTCAGGATCTAACTTCTTTTTACCCTGTGATATCCAATGCCCTAGATACTTTACCTCGGGCTCTGTGAACTGCAGCTTAGATTTGGACACCTTCAAGCCCTTCTGTCCTAGGAAATTTAACAACGAAATTGTGCTCCTTTTAACTTGTTCCTCAGTCGTCCCAGCAATTAATAAATCATCTACGTATTGTAATAGTTTTGTCCCTTCCTCCGGATGAAATTGTGTGAGTAGTTGTTCCAATGCTTGTCCGAACAAGTTTGGTGATTCCACAAAGCCTTGTGGGAGGACAGTCCACCTTAACTGTTGATTTCTGTTCGTGTCAGGATCCTCCCATTGAAATGCAAAGAAATTTCTACTCCCTTCATCCAAAGGACAGGTCCAGAATGCATCCTTTAAGTCAATCACACTGTACCAAACATCCTCAGGCGAGAGTCTGTTTAGTAAAGTATAGGGGTTGGCTACGACTGGGAACCTGGTTCGGGTCCGAGCATTTACTGCTCTCAGATCCTGAACCAGTCGGAAACTCCCATCTGCTTTCTTTACGGCCAGGATGGGGGTGTTATGTTGGGACATGCACGGCTCGAGAGTTCCTCCTTTGAGGAGGTCGTCAATTACTAGTTTTAAACCCCTTCTCCCTTCTATAGGGATGGGATATTGCTTGATCCTGATTGGGTCTTCCGGGTTTTCTATCTCAATTTTGATGGGGGGAATATTCAATTTCCCCACCTCTCCCTTGGAATGCCACACCTGAGGATCAATTTCTTTCTCATCTTTTGGCGTTAAATGGAATATTTTTATTACTAATTCGGAATCTTTCACCACAATGTTTATCCCTAATGCAATAATCATATCTCTCCCTAATAAATTATAATCCGCTTCCTCTACTAACAACAAATTTCCTAAACAAACTTTATTTTCAGATTCAATTTCTACATCTTTTATTACAGAGACCTTAAAAGGGTCTCCCTTTGCGCCAATTACAACCACCTTTTCTTTGCTTGTGAGGCATCCCTTGGGTAATTTCTGTAGGGTGCTTCTTTCAGCTCCCGTGTCGACTAAAAATTCAATTTCCTGGCGATGGGGACCTACTTTAAGTTTTATCAAGGGCTCCGTTGCTGTTAATGTCCCCATCTGAAAGAGCCCAAGACCTCCCTAGTCTTCTTGAAATATTTTCTCATCTTTTTGTTTCTGCCGGCAATCCCGTTGGAAGTGCCCTACCTTTTTGCAATAAAAACATTCTGGAGGATTTTTTCGGGGAGCCGGGTTGTCCTTTTGCGACCCCTGTGGCTTTTTCGGTAATGTCTTACCTTGTTTCTGTTCTTGTTTTTGAACTTCTTTTACTGCGGCCACTAGGATTTTGGCCTGCAGTTTCTGTTTTTCGTCTTCCCTTCGCATATATACTTTTTGAGCTTCTCTTAGAAGCTCTTGTAAACTTTTCTCTTGCCACCCATCAACCTTCTCTAATTTCCTTCTTATGTCCTCCCATGATTTTGCTACGAACTGTGTTTTTAGCAAAACCTCTCCCACTGGAGAGCTGGGGTCCGTTCCAGAATATATCTGTAAACTTCGCCTCAGTCTTTCTAACCACTCTGTGGGAGATTCTTCCTTTCCTTGGCATTCCCCGAATACTTTACTGATATTTTGTCCTCGGGGAACCGCTTCCCTTATTCCTTGTACAATCATGTTTCTTAAATCAATCATGTTCCTTCTTCCTTCTTCTGTTTGGGCACTCCAACTCGGGTTTACGCCGGGCCATTTTTGGCTTCCTGGCGTCCCCTGCGGGTTTCGCCGCTCCCAGTCTCTGATACCTGCCTGTTTGATCATTTCCCTTTCCTCCTGGCTGAACAACGATCTCAATATAGACATGAGATCCTCATAAGTGTAAATACTACTTCCTAGAAATTCGTCTAACTTCTCCGCCACCCCAAACGGGTCGTCTAACAATCGCCCCATCTCCTTTTTGAATGCCCGCACGTCCCCTGAATTAAGGGGTACATTTACAAATCCAATAACTCCTGGGGCGGTAGGCACTTCTCTGAGGGGAAACATTCGATGCCTACTTTCGTTTTCTCCCCAATCCTCATGCATCGATCTCGCTTTGTAGCGAGTTCGACTTGAGGGAGGGGAACTAAGATTCTCAAACATTGGTTCTCTTATTGTTTGCGGATATTCCGCTGTACCCACCTTATCAAATGGGGTACTTTCTGTTGTTTTTGAGGGTCCCGGCAGTGGTGGTTGGACTGGCAACGGGGGATAAGGTGTTTTCCAGCCTTGCATTCCCCTGGCCCCTGAGAGGGCTGTGGTTGCCGTGGTTTCAGTTGGCGGGGACATCGGGGGAGCCGCCGGAGCCGTTACCGGCGCCGTCTCCCTTATCTGTGGGGTGTGTCCACCAGCCGGTTGTTCAGGGGAACCCGTGGGTGCTGATGGCACCACTTGATCTGCCGCAGGAAGCCCCGCTGGCCCGTTGTATGGTGGGGGCAGGTGATCCAGGGGTTCCCAACTTTCTGTTTTTATTTCATTTTTCTGTTTCACTGGGAACAGCCCGACCTTGGGAGCTAACCAAAGTCGGGCGTATTCTTTTTCCTCGGAGTCCGAGGAGGCTTTACGCTCCACGTGAGAGATTAACTCGTTACATGTCCACTTCTCAAATGTACCTAGTACTGGCCAGATGAGGTAATTTCGCAACTCTTGCCCACCCCAAACCTCAGCACAGTAATAGATCATCTTTGCCTTGGACTTCCTTTTTCTTTCGGGACACTTTTCCCAATTTCTCAACATCCACCCTAAAGGACTTTCTGGGGGAATGTCTAACAATTCCTTCGTTCTTTCAGAAGGGTCCTTTTCCTTAATTTCTTTTTGTACCTTACTTTTTCTCTGCCCCATAGTGAAGAGAGAAAATTCTTACCTGTTCTCTGCGTTGTGTTCTTTCGGTTATACTTGGGAAGTCAAAAGGACTGCCAATACTCACCTTCGCGGTTTGCTGCACCGGGGTTTTTCTTGGCGCTCTGACCTTTCCCTCGGAACCCTCCCTGGGTTCTCTTTTGGGTTGAAAGAGTTTACTAATTCCCGAGCTCGATGGGACGTCCTCTTCCCCTTTCAACCCCCTTTGCGATCGGTCCTCCGGGACTCCCTTTAGCCCCGGGATTGACAAATGTGGCAGAGAGTCTCACACGGAATCGCTTCCTTCGCGGCCGGCCAATTCCCTCGCGGGAGGATGGAAACGCGGCCTTGAAGTCCACACTCGCTCCGTGATCAGATCACGTCTCACACACACTTGCCCAATCGCCTGCTCAACCTCACAATACTTACAGCAACTTTTCTTGCAAGGATGTCTTTGTGCACTTCAGACTTTTTACAAGCTACCAAGCCTCGGCTTTTCCTGAAGGCCCCGTGCCTTCCCGAGCTCTCTGGATCCGTTTCTTTTTATTGTGGTTTTTACCTTTCCCAAATTTGGTTCGGATGTTGGGGTGGGCTGCGGAGGTTCTCGACTTCCCAGGCCGCCGAAATCGGCGGGGGTACCCCCCTGGACAGCGAGATTCTCCCACAGCTGTTCCCAATCCGAGTCACGGCACCAATCTGTTATAAACGCAAAGGCAAATTTATGATAGAAATGAAAAATAGATTTATTAATAAACAACAAAGAGAGAAACAACGATAAAAATCCACAATAAAAAGATCAGCGCAGCGCTGGGTGGACAGGGTCTACACCAAAAGGTATAGGTTTCCCAAATCCACGTCTGAGGGTCCCCAAGCCTCGGTTTTTATAGAGGTTTTGTGTCCTTAGGCTAAAATTCCAGGCAGGTTTCATTCACCAAGTGTCTCTGATTGTTCAGTGAATGAATTTCCTGCCGTAGAATGATGACATTAACTTGTGTCCGGCCAGAATCTCCTCATATGTAAAGGAGATTCTGTATGTATTTCAATTTGTGTTGTCCTGGCAGGGCGGGGGAATTCGGGCTGGTGCCGATGGATATCTTGACTGCGCCTTTCTCTTTGTTCCTCCTGATCGCTTTCTCAACACCAGGAACAGCCCTGGTCTGGCAAGGCTCAGTTTTTCGGAGCCTGTCTTTTCACTATTGATCAGATTGTTTCCACAGAAGTCTGCAGGGCGTTGCTCAGGTCCGGAGGCCGACGATTTCCCTGAGCCAGCTCCATTGTAGGTTTGACGAGCCTCGTCCTGTTTTTTTTGTTCGTGTTGATGGGCCTTGCCAAAGTTCGTTATCAAGGTGTCGTTTTGCAATCAGTTTCTCCCCAAAGGAGATTTCGGCCAGCCCCAAGAAGGGGTTTTTCTGTACATTTTATATTTTATATCCTTGCAAACACATTTGTCACATTTATACAATTTTCGAATTTTTAATACATATGGTAATTTATTACATGAATCATTTATTTATAGAGATATATTTGGGTTCCCATCTTTAATCCTGGAGGACTCAGTGACGTGAAGGCTCAGTCAGAGCTGTGCAATGCTCTAGACACCAAACATTGCCCAGGGCTGGGGCTGCCTCAGCCAGACCCCTCTCTGGGAGCTCGGGAGCCCATGGAGTGCAGCTGGGGTGGGGTGCTGGTTTCAGGGGTCTGGGGCAGTGTTTGGGGGTCCTTTCTGCTCCTCATGACTCCAAGGGAGGATCTCATGATGAACTTTGTCTCCTCCTCTGCCCATGGGGCAAGGCCAGGGCTGCCTGGGCCAAGCCAACCCCAGGCTGCAGAGCTTTGTAGTACTTCAAATATTTTCTGGAGTTTTTAGACCAGAGCAGCTGTTTCCAGAAGCTTTTCTGGCTTGTTTTTATTTTTAAATGTTCCTAATGATGTAGTATCTGTCACAGCTGATCACTAATTCCTTGTCCTTACACGAAACAGAGAAGCACTTTCCCTCTCTAACTCAAATATGATGTGTTTAATCCAATTGCTCTAAATACAGTATCTTGTCTCCAAAATGTGAAGGTAGAGCCCACAACTGACCAGGGCTTAGAAATGTTTCTAGCCCACCCAGGCAGGAGCACTGGGAGCTGATTCCTGCGACAGAAATCTCCGTACAGGACAAAACCCAAATAACTCAGAAGGCAAAGCTGCTCGAGGGGAGGGAGAATCTGCTTAGGGCAACTCCTGCTGCCGTGGGCTTGGGCTCTGCTCAGCTCTGCCAGTGTCTCAAAGAGGTCCAGGCTGTTGTCTCTTAGACAAGAGACCTGCTGGGACCCTGCAGAGGAGGGCTGTGACCTCCTCCTGTCCCAAATCCACGTGGGCTGGAAGGAGATCTGACCCCGTGGCTCCCAACCACACCCAGCTTTATCCTCTGGAGATGCTCTGGGGTAGCTCCAAGGGGAGCTGCAGCCCTCTGGGGCACTCCCAGCTGCACTCACTCCCTGCACATTCCCAGGGCTCGAGTGTTGTCAGCGATTTCTCCCAGCCCTGAGTGGTTTCCAGCCCAGAAACGCTGGGTTTGTGCCGGGTAAATGCGGCCAGGAGAGGAAGGTGGTGCCCAGAGCAGGGGTCAGACAGGAGCTGGGGGCTGCTCTGGGACAGGTGACATGGGGAGGGGACACTGCAGCACAGAGGGGAGGGGGTCCTGGGCAGGGAGAGCCAGGGCAGAGGCTGGGCTGGAGCACGGGGGGATGGAGAGCTGGGGATGCACTGCAGCCAGAGAGGCACAACTCCAGATGAGAGAAACTGGTCTCAGCCCTGTCCCAAAATACTTTCTACACCCTGGGATATCTGACTTTTGTCCTTCTCATGGATTTCCCCCACAGCCCTAGGGGCACATGCAGGAGTACTACATTCCCCCTGGTGTCCATGGTGATTGTTTCAAGGAGAGAAGAAATGCCACTGAGCAGGACCTTCTCTGCTGAAGATCTTCATTCTGTGGGGTGTTTTATTTGCTTTTGTTTGTCTGGGTTTTGTATCTGAAAGCACTGGACCTCAGCAAGGTGGGCTTGGGAGTACTGAGGTAGAGATATTTCCTTCTCCCCTGGATCCCTGGCAGTGCCCAAGGCCAGGCTGGACATTGGGAGCTCCTGGGACAGTGGGAGGTGTCCCTGCCATGGCAGGGCTGGCACTGGGTGGGCTCTGAGGTCTCTCCCAACCCAAACCCTTCCAGAATTCTCACATTGCACAAGGACAATGCCCAGGAGGTCACATTTCAGGAGCCCTTGAGGTTCATTAGGGATGGAACCAAAAAAGCGATTTTTTCCCCCAGACCTCACCAATGACTAGAGCAAGAAGGGCACTCGAAGGCGCCAGGCACAAATTCCCACCTTTGTGGTGATCCCTGGCATGAGAAAAAACCAGAAGTGATGATTTACAGAAGGAAATGGCACAAGCATGAAAGCAAAAGAGAGGGATGGGAAGGGGAGAAGTGATTTGCATTCAGCCAGGGGCAGATTGAAGTACGAGCTGCTCTGTTATTCCAGAATATGGAATATTTGTGGGGAAGCACGTGGAGTGATGGATGGTGTGACCAGGCATGCTAGTTACTCAGTTGGTTGTTATAAATTACTTTTCCTGAAGCAGTCTAACCTCAGCAGCAAAATAAGAAATCAGGGAGAATAGGGAAAAAGAGCTGAAAGCTAATAAAGCAGATGGTTTAAAATTAGCAGGGCAGGGTAAGGGCAGGGTGACAATTCCCTGGGAGCACTTACAGAGGGGCAGAGATCTCAGAGAGAAATGGGAATGAAAAGCAGCAAGTGGAGCGAGGCCACCCCAGAGCTGTGGGAAAGGGCAAAGAACCACTGGGATTAACATTCAGTTCCTGCAGAATTGTGGAACAGGGGAGCCCAACCCTTGTGGAGCACACATGGCAGCAGGCACCCTGGAGTCCTTAGGAACAAACTGTGCTGTAATCTCTCCTGCAGCCGGGGCAGGCAGGGATGAGGGGGCCCTGCTGCAGTCACACCGGGACAGGGCTCACACAGCACCACAGCCAGCAGGAGAGCAGAGATCCACCCAAATGGAGCTGCACAAACGCCAGCACAAAACTCCCGGGAAAAATGGAGGTTTCGATTCTCCATTGCTGAAGATGAAGGAACTGATTTCTGCAGGTGTTCTCATGAATGAGCTCGTCAGGAAAAGCCATTTTGGGTGTGGATGTGGCTGTTGTCAGGTTGTGATGGGAGCACAGATCCCATCTGCCCTTTAATCCGTGTATTCCCTGTGAATGCAGACCCGGTGTTTATTGTAGTGCCTGACTGCTCTGGGGCAACTCCAGCGTCCCTCTGCTGCTTCCACAGCACCAAACACAAGTGGAGGCCCTTCCATGAGGGAACACAAACACCCAGCAGCAACAAAATAATTTAAATTCCACAGGATATGAAGCCCAGGGGCTGCTTTCAGGCAAGAGGCTTTTCTGGAGGTGCCATCCAGGAATGTTAGAGCAGGTTTACTGGGCACCCCTCTGGGCTGGCTTGGGTGAGCTGTTGTCTTTTGGGAGGGCAGATGGATTCCACAATCTCTCGAGGTTCCTTGTACCCCTACTTTTCATATTTCCATCAGAAATTTCATGCTGGATGTTTATTTTCCACCACTGCCTTGCACACCTCATTGGCTGGTTGTGCATTTTGAGGTTCCTTTTGTACACCCAGGACAGTTCCTCCTCCTGCTGAGGGTTTGATCTCCACTAGCAGTGAGAGGGGGTCTTGAGTCACAGAATCCAGCAGGTCAGGGTTGGAAGAGAGCTTAAAGATCACCTTGTTCCACCCCCTGCCATGGGCAGGGACTCCTGCCAGAAGGTTCCACCAACTCCTGGGCGTTATTTCAGAGATAATAAATGGCTGGGTCGTGGTGAGGAGCCACCAACCCTTCCTGTATTTTCATCAGCAGATCGCGTGGGCCCGTCGGGTTTCTCAGCTTTAAAAAAATAAATACCTAAAGCTGAGGGGGAGGTGTGTTTGTTTTTCTGGAGCATCCTGGATTTAAGCCAGACTTTGCACTCTGTGATTCTCATCCAGACTTAGACTGAGAACCAGACTTTGAGCAAAGATGTCACTGTAGAAATGCTGATGTTATTAGAGAGAGTCCATGAGGAGGGGCTGGAGGAGAGCTGGGAAGGGGCTGGAGCCCCAGGAGGGGCTGAGGGAGCTGGGAAAGGGGCTGAGCCTGGAGCAAAGGAGGCTCAGGGGGCCCTTGTGGCTCTGCACAAGTCCCTGGCAGGAGGGGACAGCCGGGGGGGTCGGGCTCTGCTGCCAGGGAACAGGGACAGGAGGAGAGCTCAGGCCTCAGGCTGGGCCAGGGGAGGCTCAGGGTGGGCAGCAGCAGGAATTTGCCCATGGAAAGGGAGCTCAGGCCTTGGCAGGGGCTGCCCAGGGAGCTTTGCAGTGCCCATCCCTGCAGGTGCCCAAGGAAGGGCTGGACGTGGCACTCAGGGCTCTGGGCTGGGGACAAGGTGGGCATCGGGCACAGCTGGGACTCCCTGGGCTGCGAGGGCTTTTCCAGCCCCTGGATCCTGGGATTCTCTGATTCCTGGCTGCACATGGATTTTCCCTTCAGAACTCTCCATGCAGACGAGGTTTCCCCTCCTGACTGCCCTGTGGGGCCACAAGGATCCCTAAAAGCAAAACTGATCAGAAGGAGAGCAAAGGGTGACCAGAGGCTGCTTTTTCATCAGTACATTTTATAGTAAGAAGGTTTTTCTGCAAGAGTTATCTCCCAGCTCCAGGCTTTGGGCTAATGAAAGAAATTATCCCTCTTGAAAAATAAAAATACAAAAGGCAGGGTCAGGCATCTGATAAAATACCAGTTATCAGAAAAATGCATCATTAATTGTAGTTGTTTGCTGGAGGGAAAAGTGGGCCAGCATTAAAATGATTTGCTTTTCCAAAATTTACCCAGAACCATTTTCTAACCCTGAATCCATCATCCCCACAGCAAAACCACATCCCTCTGATGAGTGAGGATGAAATAATTCCTTCTGGGGCAGCTCTGCTCCCCAGGGTGAGTCACCTTGATCCGAAGGCTCTCGGTGCCCGGGCCGCTGCGGAGGTCAGCGATAAATGTCACCCCACGGGGCTTTAATTCCCAGAATTTGTGGTATTGTGAGATAAGCTGGGTATTAAAAACCCCCGTTTGACCATGGGGCACAGATCATCCTTCACCTGGCTGTTGTTGCAGCTGAAAGGAGGAGCAAAAGGAAGCAGTTCAGCAGCGAAAGTGCCCAAAAGAGGGATTTTTATACCCAAGAAGTGCTTCAGAGAACCCTCCCTGCTCTTGGCTGAGATCTCCCATCCAAACACTCTCTGTTTTCTCCCTGGATCTCTTTGGCCCAGCTCGTGTCCTGGCTCTGCTGACCGGCCCCATCTCCCCAGCCCTTACACCCAGCTCTGGGACCTGGCTGTTCCCGGGGTGGGACAACGGGCACTCATCCCTCCAGGAGGAGAAACACCAGGGACTTCCCAGCCCAGCCTCAGAACAATCTAGAAGGGTAAGAATTTCCAGGAAGAGTAAAGGTCTTGGTTTCCAAGATGGGAATGTGGTTAAAGAGAAAAGCCTGGGAACAATTGCAGTGGGCTCTGCTAAGAGATTTGTTCTTCCCCTCGTGCCAGGTGCCATCTGAAGGAAGCCAGGGGGAGTGGAAGGTGTTCCCCCTGTCCGTGGTAGATGGATGGAACTGGATCACAGAATCACAGAACAGCCTGAGCTGGAAGGATCCTCCAGGACCACCCCAGGGTCCCCCAGTGCCCCCCTGCCCTGCCCAGACCCCCCAACAAGCCCAGCCTGGGCATCCCTGGATGCTCCTGGAGCTCTGGCAGCCTCGGGGCCGTGCCCATTCCCTGGGGAGCCTGGGCAGTGCCCGTGGAAGAGCCTTTTCCTTCCAATACATGATCCTGAAGGTCCCTCCCAACCCAAACCATTCTATGGTTCTGTGGCTTGGGGGCTCCACGGGCAGATCTGTGTCCCCTGCAGGGGACAGGGACCCCCGGGAGGCTCAGCACAGCCTCCAGTCCCCGCTGTCCTGCCTGTCTGACAGCCGGGGACAGCTGGGACAGCCCCAGGGGCTGTGCCAGGGATGGGACGTGAACAGACACGAGATCCCTGCTCCACTGGGATGTGACATCCTGACATCCAGCAGCACCGGGTGACACGGGACAGGGCCCTGCAGGGAGGGAGCTCTGCAGGTGTGCACAGGTGGGGATGTCACAGGTGGGGCTGGCACAGGTGGGGCTGGCACAGGTGGGGCTGGCACAGGTGGGGCTGGCACAGGTGACACTGAGCAGGTGAGGCTGTCACAGGTGGGGCTGTCACAGGTGGCACTCTCTCAGGTGGCACTCTCACAGGTGGGGCTGTCACAGGTGACACTGAGCAGGTGAGGCTGTCACAGGTGACACTCTCACAGGTGACACTGAGCAGGTGACACTGAGCAGGTGACACTGAGCAGGTGAGGCTGTCACAGGTGAGGCTGTCACAGGTGACACTCTCACAGGTGACACTGAGCAGGTGACACTCTCACAGGTGGCACTCTCACAGGTGGGGCTGTCACAGGTGACACTGAGCAGGTGACACTGAGCAGGTGAGGCTGTCACAGGTGACACTGAGCAGGTGACACTCTCACAGGTGACACTGAGCAGCCTCCAGCCAGGGGCCAGGGCTGTGCCAGTGGTGTTGGGGACATCAGGGAGGGTCTCAGGGGTCGGCAGTGCCCCGGTGCTGCCGCAGCCTCGTGCTGGCACAGAGGAGCTGCCAGCCCCCCCTGCCTGTCCCAGGCACACACACCTGCAGCGAGGGTGGAGGCGCTCAGGGGACAGAAATCTGCCTTTTTCATCCCGGTTCAGTCACAAGGCTCCTCCACACAAGGGATGAGATGTTTGTTCATGCTGAACTCCAACGCTGCCCTCGTTCCCAGCGCTGCAAATCCCAAAGCCCAGCAGCCACTTTAATTCCTCCCCGTGTTTGGAGCCAGCAGCTCCCTGGGTCCTCTGCAGAGCTCAAAGCCAGCCACAGGAGGATTTCCCTGGGCTTGTTTTGTTTTCCATCCTGCCTCCAGCACCATCAGACTCCCAGGTGAGGGTACAAGGCACTTTTCCCACAGGTGTGCTCTGCACAGGTGAGGTTTAACCACAGCCAGGAGTTATGGAGACACCAGGAATGTGCTGGGCTCTCCAGATGCAGGGATTTCACCGTTCAACTGACGCATGTTTTGGCAAAAGCTTTGGAGAAAAACAGACTCCAATGGAAGTTCAGTGGATGTCGATGGACAGAGAGAGCACACAGGGTAATGTCCAGCCTAGAAAGGTTCCTGGCAAATCCCAAAAGTGGTTTCTGCCTGTTTCCCTGCGCAGTGAGTGAAGGCCACTGCAAAACAGTACCAGAAGTGTCTTTGTATGGAGACCCAGGGCTTCGTGCAGGAAGGGAGTGCTCAAAGAAATGTCTTAGGAATATTTAAGTGGTATCATTTTAATCATTCTCAGTGGAGTGATTTCTCCTGGATCTGAATGGTTTCCACACCAGAAATGGTGGGTTTGTGCAGGTTGTGCAGGAAAACACGGCCAGGAGCACCGTGCCCAAAGTGAGGGCTCAGAGGAGCCAGCGGCCACTGCACAGGAGGCAGCTGGGATGTGGGGCCAGTGATCATTTGGGCCAGTGATCATTGGGGTCAGTGATCATTGGGGTCAGTGATCATTGGGGTCAGTGATCATTGGGGTCAGTGATCATTGGGGTCAGTGATCATTTGGGGTCAGTGATCATTGGGGTCAGTGATCATTGGGGTCAGTGATGATGTGGGGTCAGTGATCATTGGGGTCAGTGATCATTTGGGGTCAGTGGTGATTTGGGGTCAGTGGTGATTTGGGGTCAGTGATCATTTGGGGTCAGTGATCATTTGGGGTCAGTGATCATTTGGGGTCAGTGATCATTGGGGTCAGTGATGATTTGGGGTCAGTGATCATTGGGGTCAGTGATCATTGGGGTCAGTGATCATTTGGGGTCAGTGATCATTGGGGCCAGTGATCATTTGGGTCAGTGATCATTGGGGTCAGTGATGATTTGGGGTCAGTGATCATTGGGGTCAGTGATGATTTGGGGTCAGTGATCATTTGGGGTCAGTGATCATTGGGGTCAGTGATCATTGGGGTCAGTGATCATTGGGGTCAGTGATGATTTGGGGTCAGTGATCATTGGGGTCAGTGATCATTGGGGCCAGTGATGACTGGGGCCAGTGATCATTGGGGCCAGTGATCATTGGAGCCAGTGATTATTTGGGCCAGTGATGATGTGGGGCCAGTGATCATTTGGGTCAGTGATCATTGGGGTCAGTGATCATTTGGGGTCAGTGATCATTGGGGTCAGTGATCATTTGGGGTCAGTGATCATTTGGGTCAGTGATCATTTGGGGTCAGTGATGATTTGGGGTCAGTGATCATTGGGGTCAGTGATCATTGGTGTCAGTGATCATTTGGGTCAGTGATCATTTGGGGTCAGTGATCATTGGGGTCAGTGGTGATTTGGGGTCAGTGATGATTTGGGGTCAGTGATGATTTGGGGTCAGTGGTGATTTGGGGTCAGTGGTGATTTGGGGTCAATGGTCATTTGGGGTCAGCTGTGGTGTGGGGAGGCTGCTGGAGCTGGGGACAGTGGCAGCACAGAGGGGAGGTGGACATGGGAGAGCACAGCCTTGGACTTGCTGGGGGACACTGCTCTGGCCATGGCTCTCTTCCCACGGCCTCTGCAGCCTTCAGCCCACAGACCCCAATGCCCAGCAGCCAGGGGGTCACTGCTGTCACCGAGCTGTCACCGAGCTGTCACCGAGCTGTCACCGAGCTGTCACCGAGCTGTCACCACTGCTGTTGGACTGCTGCTGCCTCCTGCTGCTGCTGGGCTGCTGACACACCGGGCAGGATGGATCCCAGGGTCTGCTGCAGTATTTGACCCCCCCGTGGCTGCACTCAGCCCTTTGGGTGCCTCACCCCTGGATCTGCCCCACCTCTGTCCTCCCAGCCCCCCTCTCCCACCGCTGAGCCTTCTCCTGAGGCTTCCTCGGGCGGCTTTGCAGAGTCCAGCAGGACTCAGATATCCTGAATCTCACCTCCATCGTGTCCTGCTTTGTCTCAGCCGTAGAGGCCAGGCTGCCCCTCTCCAGAGCTGAGCTGGAGTTTCCTGATGGCCCATCAGGGGTGCCTGAAGAGCTCCAGGCTTTGCTGTTGTGCCCATCCACCACCGGAGCTGTGCTGCATCTCCCACAGATCCTTTCTCTTTCCTTTAAGCCACAAAAGTCTTGATCTGAAAACTCCATGAGGCAGATGCTCTCACCTTCCATTTCTCCTCCTGGGGAGTAGAAGGGTTTTGGGAGCAGGCAACAAGAACCACCAAGAAGTGTAAAATAATTTCCATGAAGGAAGCTGTGGGTGAACCCAGAGTCTCCAGCCTGGAAGGGGAATGACAGGGTGGAGAATATCTGTGTTATCCTGGGTGGCTGGAAGAGATCACTCAGGTCTAATTGCTTGCTCTCCCTTAATGCAAGAACTAAGCTGCATTAAATAAAATAGCAGGTGGCAAATTTAAAACCAGTTACAGGAGGCATTTCTCCCTCAGCTGGATTAATCTTTGGAACATTTTGTCAGAGCAAGCTGCAAACACCAAAAGTCAGCAGAGGCTTCACTCAGTGGGGAGAGAAATCCACAGGAAAAACAAATCCATTAAAGAATATTCCCCACAAAGCAGATCTCCTGGCTCAGGAAGCAGCAGAGGCTCAGATGATGGAGGCTGGCAGAGAAGGGACCCCCCTGTGCTCGCCAGGTGAGCAGGGCACAGGGCACAGCAGCAGCCAGCAAAGGGAGCTCAGGGCTCCTCGGGGGCTCTCCAGCTCGCCAGGGGTGACACCACCCCATCCCAGAGCCAGGACACACAGAGATCTGCCTGGAGGGGGCTGGAGCAGCACTGAGTGTGAGGTGACAGCACATTGGGGTCCCCTGGGGCCAGGAAGGGGGGAGTCCTTCACCATCATCTTCACCCAGCCATGGTGAAACCGCTCCTGAGCCGCTGCATCCTGCACTGGAGCAAGCTCTGCCCCAGGGGCTGCTGGTTCTGGTGCCAGGAGGTGCCCAGGCCCTGTGAAGCCTCATCTAAAATGCTGTTTGTTACACCTAACAGCCTAAAAAATGGGAGGGCAGCAGGGATGACCTGGAGCCCCTCCAGACCCCGGGAACCCTGAGGGGTTAGGGATGGGAATCGGAATCATGGAGAAGATCTCCACAGTGACCGAGTCCAGCCATCACCCCAGCTCTGCCAGCTCGGGCCAGGTGCCACAGCCACGTGATTTTGTGTTTCTGTGAACATTTCCAGGGACAGGACACCACCACCGTCCTGAGCAGCTCTGCCAGGCCTGGACAACCCTTCCCACGAAGGAATTCCAGACTCGTAGCTGATCACAGCAGTTCTACACAGAAGCATCACCTGGCCAGGACACATGGATGGACTCTGAACTCCACAAAAGAGCCAGGAGAGTGAGCAGTGACAGCTCTGACACCCCAGGGCCAGCACTGAGAGCATCTGAGAGCATCTCTCTGCTGCAGCCACCCCCAGCCAAAGCCGGGGCTCAGGAGACACACTGACCGTGGATTTACTGGCTGATTGTGTCTCAGCCAGCCTTGGACCTCCTCTCCACAGCCCCAGGCGAGCCTCAGGCATGCAGATTTGGGGACATTTCCCAAACACAGGGGCAGAAAGCAGGGAGGTGCCGTCTGGGACGTTCCCAAAGCGCCGTGGCAGCGCTGCGAGGTTTTGGCAGCGAGGGCAGAGCCTGACGTCGCTGCTCAGAGGTTTCACTGATGGGACTCAAGGGCAAAGGATGGAGAGAGCGTTTAGTCCCTTCTCTCTATTGTAATTAATGTGTTAATTCATCTGGGGTTTGTTCCTAGTTACAGGACAGTTACAAAATCCTGGATCTGGAGCGGATCACCGTGATCTGTCCTGACCTCCTGCGCCGCATTCCCAGGGGAATTTCACCGCCCATTTTCCCACCAAACCCCTGCAGTGGGCTTCGGGTTCATGTCCAAAGAACTTCTGCTCTCAGCTTCAGACAGAGAAGTTGTCATCTGTCTTTATTTTCAGCCTTGTAAGGCAGCGGTGCCTGATTTCATCCCATTCCTGAGGAACTGCAGCCCCTGAGGGACTGCAGAGCCCTCATCGCCCCACACAGGGCTGGGGACAAGGCTTGGGTCACTTCAGCTTTTCCTTCAACTCTCACATGGCCTGAACTCACTGAGCCAGGTTCTCCCTGGACTTTCTCTCTGCTGGTATCTTAGGTGAAATTTCTATCCATTATTTTCATGTTATTTTTTTCATTTTTATTTTATTTTCGGTTTTTTGCATTTTTTCTCAAGACATTATTCAATCCTTGTCTATCAGATGAACAGTTGTAAGTTCTGTGGATCAGAACTTTCACAATTACTGTGAAAAAACCCCCTCAAAACATCCTCATTGCAGTCATTCTGAGCCATTCACCTGCCCAAGACAAAACCTGGATCCGAGGAACTGGGAAAGCCAAACTCACTGCTGGATGGACACGGGGGCTTTGATCATGGCTCTGAAACAGCAGGACTTTACAAAATCACCAACATTGCTGTGGGAACTTCTAAATTATTGAGGCAGCTGATAAATTGACAAATTCCTTCAAGTTTTTGCCTAAATTTGTGTCTCCTTCATGGGTACTTTATCCCAGAGACACCAGGGAAAATGGTAAAATAGTTCATTATCCACTGCTGTGGACCTGGGCAATTTATTAAATTAAATATGATGGCAACAATAAAATACATTATTTTATATTTATATTTAATTATTTATAATTTTATATCATTATATATAATTATTCATATTTAATATTTATATTTATATTTTAATATATTATTTCTGTATTTCTATATTGTTTTATTAAGCCCCTCTGCTTCAGAGGCAGCACACAGATTTTCTGAGGGTTGAGGAGGTTGTACTGGGCAGTTCTCAGTCAGGATTATCAGGGATAGAAATTCAAAATGGATTTTATAGTTTTTATAGTTGAAACCTGTCATGTCCTTGCAAGTAAACAACTTCCAGCCTGAAGAAGGAGCTCTGGCTATATCCGAGTTTTGTATTTCCAAGGGCTGAGGTCGCACCCACACGAGGAAGAATTTTTTCTTTATATTTCTTTATTCTCCAACAGAATTTTGCCTGGCTGTGCCCCCCCGGCGAGGCTGAGCGCTCCCGGGGTGGGAGGTGTGGGGCTGGCCGGGCTCTGGCAGCTCCTCTGGAAGGACAGAGCTGCTCCAGGTGTCTCTTGGAGATGTCTTAGTCACAGTGACTCACTCTTGGTACAGAGATGAGCAACTCTTAATTCTGGGAGAAACGCTTCATTAGCATAAGATGATTTTTTATTGCTGTCATGAAAAGGGGGCTCGTAAAAAGCAGGAGAGTGTCCGAGTGTCCGTCTTACACCGGCTGGAGTGCCAGGACAAGGGGCAACAGCTTCAAACTGAGAGCAGAGATTTAGGTGGGATCTTGGGCAGGAATTGTTCCCTGGCAGGGTGGGCAGGGGCTGGGATGGAATTGCCAGAGCAGCTGGGGCTGCCCCTGGATCCCTGGCAGTGCCCAAGGCCAGGCTGGACATTGGGAGCTCCTGGGACAGTGGGAGGTGTCCCTGCCATGGCAGAGCTGGGAATGGGTGGGATTTGGGGTCCCTCCCAACCCAAACCAGTCTGGGATTTTCTGTTGCATCAAAAGAATGTGACTGGGTCTATTCCAATGAGTGTTGACGCTCTTTGCACCTGGCCTGGGAGGTTCAGACAGGTCCCCTGCAGGGGAGCCAGTGGAATGGAAGGTTTGGTTTGGTCCCTGAAGTTCGTCACTCACCAGGGAAAATCCCTGTCTGAAACGTGAAAGCAGCACATCCTCAGCTGGTGAGCTCCAGGCATGAAGGGGAAACCTCCCTTGCTCCAGCTGGGCTGAATTGGTGTTGAACTGCAGGCCAGGTGGCTGCTGCCCTTGCACAGCCTCTGGGGTCACAATGAAACCTTCTCCGTTCGACTGAGGCCCCACAGCATCACAGAATTCTGGGTCAGAACCCCCGAGACCATCGAGCCCAGCTCTGCCGAGGCCAGCACTGACCGTGTCCCCAGGTGCCACATCCCCAGGGCTGTGAAATCATCCAGGGAAGTGACTCCACCTGTGCCAGCGCTGAGCAGCCTGTCCAGCGATGAAACCTTCCCTAACCCCAACCCCCTGTGTCTCAGCCTGAGCTGTTTCCTCTCCCCCTGCTCTCCGGAGAAGAGACCAGCACCCTGAGCAGCTGTTCCCCTGTTCCTGCCCTGGGCTGAGCCGGGCAGGGCCCCCTGGGCCAGACCCTGTTTGCCAGAGGCTGCCACAAAGCTGCCTTTGGTTAGAGCTGGCCCCAGGCTGGGAGCAGGACAGGCTGAGCTGAGGCACAGCTGCAGCTGGAAACCAGCGGAGGAAATACCTCAGGAGCCATAAAATCAGTGTCTGAGCTTTGTGCTTCTGCCTCCCCACAGGGAGGGCCCCGTGCCCAGGGGCTGGGGCTGGCAGCCCCCACAGGCCAAGGGAAGGCTGGGGCTGGATTTCACTGCAGCCTGCGTCCCCCTCCATCCAGGACTGCCAGGACTGCCTGGAGCACCTTTGCATTAATTCAGTGTGTCCTGGTGACCCCAATGTGTCCAGGTGACCCCAATGTGTCCCTGGTGACCCCAGTGTGTCCCAGGTGACCCCAGTGTGCCCTGGTGACCCCAGTGTGCCCTGGTGACCCCAATGTGTCCCTGGTGACCCCAATGTGTCCAGGTGACCCCAGTGTGTCCAGGTGACAACCAGTGTGTCCTGGTGACCCCAATGTGTCCAGGTGACCCCAGTGTGTCCCTGGTGACCCCAGTGTGCCCTGGTGACCCCAATGTGTCCCTGGTGACCCCAATGTGTCCAGGTGACCCCAATGTGTCCCAGGTGACCCCAGTGTGTCCCTGGTGACCCCAGTGTGTCCTGGTGACCCCAGTGTGTCCTGGTGACAACCAGTGTGTCCTGGTGACCCCAATGTGTCCTGGTGACCCCAGTGTGCCCTGGTGACCCCAATGTGTCCAGGTGACCCCAGTGTGTCCTGGTGACCCCAGTGTGCCCTGGTGACCCCAGTGTGCCCTGGTGACCCCAATGTGTCCCTGGTGACCCCAGTGTGTCCCAGGTGACCCCAGTGTGCCCTGGTGACCCCAGTGTGCCCTGGTGACCCCAATGTGTCCCTGGTGACCCCAATGTGTCCAGGTGACCCCAGTGTGTCCAGGTGACAACCAGTGTGTCCTGGTGACCCCAATGTGTCCAGGTGACCCCAGTGTGTCCCTGGTGACCCCAGTGTGCCCTGGTGACCCCAATGTGTCCCTGGTGACCCCAATGTGTCCAGGTGACCCCAGTGTGTCCCTGGTGACCCCAATGTGTCCAGGTGACCCCAGTGTGTCCCTGGTGACCCCAGTGTGTCCAGGTGACAACCAGTGTGTCCTGGTGACAACCAGTGTGTCCCAGGTGACAACCAGTGTCCCTGGTGACCCCAGTGTGTCCTGGTGACCCCAATGTGTCCAGGTGACCCCAGTGTGTCCCAGGTGACCCCACTGTGTCCCAGGTGACCCCAGTGTGTCTGTGGTGACCCCAGTGTGTCCTGGTGACCCCAGTGTGTCCCTGGTGACCCCAGTGTGTCCTGGTGACCCCAGTGTGTCTGTGGTGACCCCAGTGTGTCCCTGGTGACCCCAGTGTGTCTGTGGTGACCCCAATGTGTCCCTGGTGACCCCAGTGTGTCCCTGGTGACCCCACTGTGTCCCTGGTGACCCCAGTGTGTCCTGGTGACCCCAATGTGTCCCAGGTGACCCCAGTGTGTCTGTGGTGACCCCAATATGTCCCTGGTGACCCCAGTGTGTCCCTGGTGACCCCAATGTGTCCTGGTGACCCCAATGTGTCCCAGGTGACCCCAGTGTGTCCTGGTGACAACCAGTGTGTCCTGGTGACCCCAATGTGTCCCTGGTGACCCCAGTGTGTCCAGGTGACCCCAGTGTGTCCCAGGTGACCCCAGTGTGTCCTGGTGACCCCAATGTGTCCTGGTGACCCCAGTGTGTCCTGGTGACCCCAATGTGTCCTGGTGACCCCAATGTGTCCGTGGTGACCCCAGTGTGTCCTGGTGACCCCAATGTGTCCCTGGTGACCCCAGTGTGTCCCAGGTGACCCCAGTGTGTCCCTGGTGACCCCAATGTGTCCAGGTGACCCCAGAGTGTCCAGGTGACCCCAGTGTGTCCTGGTGACCCCAATGTGTCCTGGTGACCCCAGTGTGTCCTGGTGACAACCAGTGTGTCCAGGTGACCCCAATGTGTCCCAGGTGACCCCAGTGTGTCCGTGGTGACCCCAGTGTGTCCCAGGTGACCCCAGTGTGTCCCTGGTGACCCCAGTGTGTCCTGGTGACCCCAATGTGTCCCTGGTGACCCCAGTGTGTCCAGGTGACCCCAGTGTGTCCGTGGTGACCCCAATGTGTCCCTGGTGACCCCAGTGTGTCCTGGTGACCCCAGTGTGTCCCAGGTGACCCCAGTGTGTCCCAGGGACATTTCATGGTGCTGCTCCAGCCTCCGTGGGGTCCCTCTGGGGAGACCCTCCTGGCCACCCCTTCCTCCACCCCCCTGAAGCTGCAGGGTCTCTCCTGCTGAGGCTGCTGCCGGGGCCAGGGACGCGTTGTGCTGGCAGTGAGAGCTCCAGCCCCCTTCAGAGGGGTTCACTGATCAGCAAGGTGGTGTTCACTGCCCAGAAAATCACTCCTTTCTTCTTCCCTAAAGGCTCATGACAGGGCACACACCCCTGAGACAAGCCTACAGCAAAACATCAGCCCAGGTGTGACACACCACCAAGGTTTCTTGTGCTTTATAGGCAGACAGCAGAGCTTCAGTATAAATTAAACACAAATGGTTTTGGGGTTTAGAATCAGAGGATGGTGGGGGTTGGAAGGGACTGTAGAGATCCTCCCTGACCTAATGCAACTCAAACACTGGAAACCAAAGCAAAAGTGGGGTTTGTTGCTTACCTCAGAACTCCAGAGAATCAGTGATTCCTGGCCAAAAGAACTGCACCGTGTGTGTTTTACAGGGAAACTGTGAAATGCTGTAGATGTGCTGGTTTTAATGTTGTAGCATCAGTCTCCTTCTCCCTGGCAGCTTTTCTGGCTGTGCTGGAGCCTCTGCACAGAAATTTTTCAAGGTCAAGAACCAGTAGAAACTTGACAGGTTTTGGAACTGAGAGAGCTGGGCTTGTTTTCACATCTGGGACACTCAGGAAGGAATCTCTCTCTGCTTCCTTGCTCTGCACTCCAGCACCTTTCTCATTTTCAAGGCACCTTTTTGGCCCCAGTGTTCCCCACCATGGCCATGACTGCAGCAGCAATTCCCCTTTTACTCTGGGGGTGAAAGTGAGGCACATCATCAACGATGATCCCTGCACTGAGGCACAGGGGATGAACCTGCTGAGGTCTCAGATTGCAACTGAGGGTCTAGAAAATGAGCATTTTACCATTAAAAAACACCTTAATCCATTTAGCTTCTGAAATGAGGCTTGGTACACCTTAGGCAAATCACTGAGCTCATTTTTGCAGCTCAGAATGAGAATAAACACCACTCAAAATAGGAATAAACACGGCCTGTGTCCCTCTGCCTTCAGAAACTGGCAGGTGTGTGGACTCTGCAAAGCCTCCAGGTGTCCTGTGCTGGGGGATTTCAGCTGGAACCTTCTGTTGCTGCATTGAACGAGAGATAAAGCATAAGGAATTCAGAACACGTTGTGGAGAGAAAACAGGGAGTTACACATGAGGCTGCCACGGGAAGCAGCCCCGGCTGAAGGCTCGGGGGGTTTCAGCCGGTGTCCCTCAGCCAGCCTTGGACAGGCAGCTCATCCTCTCACCCACCCCTCATCCCCTCATCCCCTCATCCCCTCATCCCCTCATTCCCTCATCCTCTCATCCCCTCATCCCCTCATCCCCTCACCCACCCCTCATCCTCTCACCCACCCCTCATCCTCTCACCCACCCCTCATCCTCTCACCCACCCCTCATCCTCTCATCCTCTCATCCTCTCACCCACCCCTCATCCTCTCACCCACCCCTCATCCTCTCATCCTCTCATCCCCTCATCCTCTCACCCACCTCTCATCCCCTCATCCTCTCACCCACCCCTCATCCTCTCACCCACCCCTCATCCTCTCATCCTCTCATCCTCTCACCCACCCCTCATCCTCTCATCCTCTCATCCCCTCATCCTCTCATCCTCTCATCCTCTCACCCACCCCTCATCCTCTCACCCACCTCTCATCCTCTCATCCTCTCACCCACCCCTCATCCTCTCACCCACCCCTCATCCTCTCACCCACCTCTCATCCCCTCATCCTCTCATCCCCTCATCCTCTCACCCACCTCTCATCCCCTCATCCTCTCACCCACCCCTCATCCCCTCATCCTCTCACCCACCTCTCATCCCCTCATCCCCTCATCCCCTCATCCTCTCACCCACCCCTCATCCTCTCACCCACCTCTCATCCCCTCATCCTCTCACCCACCTCTCATCCCCTCATCCTCTCACCCACCTCTCATCCCCTCATCCCCTCATCCCCTCATCCTCTCACCCACCCCTCATCCTCTCACCCACCCCTCATCCTCTCACCCACCCCTCATCCTCTCATCCTCTCATCCTCTCACCCACCCCTCATCCTCTCACCCACCTCTCATCCTCTCACCCACCCCTCATCCTCTCATCCTCTCACCCACCCCTCATCCTCTCACCCACCCCTCATCCTCTCATCCTCTCATCCTCTCACCCACCCCTCATCCTCTCACCCACCCCTCATCCTCTCACCCACCCCTCATCCTCTCACCCACCCCTCATCCTCTCACCCACCCCTCATCCTCTCACCCACCCCTCATCCTCTCACCCACCCCTCATCCTCTCACCCACCCCTCATCCCCTCATCCTCTCATCCTCTCACCCACCTCTCACCCTCTCACCCACCCCTCATCCTCTCACCCACCTCTCATCCCCTCATCCCCTCATCCTCTCACCCACCTCTCATCCTCTCACCCACTCCTCATCCTCTCACCCACCTCTCATCCCCTCATCCTCTCACCCACCCCTCATCCTCTCACCCACCTCTCATCCCCTCATCCTCTCACCCACCACCCCCTCACAAAATAACAGTGCCATGTGGTACCTCCAAGCTACAAGAAATGAAGTCAAGCCACTGAAAGAAAATCCTTGTGTTGCACCTCAGAATGGCATTAGATGTTTTTGGGGCTGTTTTTAGAGAGAGTATCGTGCTGGCTGACACAGCTCCTGCCTGGCAGCCCTGCCCAGCGCTGAGCTCTGCGCTGGGGGATGCTGCTCTCATGCCTCCAGTTGCTGTTCCAAACTGATGCCCAGGAGATTTTTAAGCTCCAGGAAAGCAGCTACTCTGGAACAAAAGCGTGTTTAGGATTTGATAATAGCAATTTGCTTCAATGCCATTCTGTGATTCTTTTAAGAATGTTTTTTCACTGACATGTTTACTCAAAGTAAGGTCAAATGATACGGTTAAGGAATAAAGACACCCCATGAATGCTGAAGTGCAACACGGTTTTATTTCTCTATTGTTCCTTTTGAAGATTTTTCAATAATATGAATTTTAATGAAGAATAAATGGTTAAGATGAATTTCATTATACATGTGTCATTCAGAAGAACACATTCATTTTATGCCTTTCCACCTGAGTCCAGATTTATTGCCACACCACAGTGGAATTCCACCTACCTCCTCCTTGTCAGGGGTTTGCCTGGGAAGTTCCAGTTTGAGGAAAAATTCTTTTCTGTGTGGGTGACTGAGCACTGGAACAGCTGCCCAGGGAGGCTGTGGAGCCTCTTTCTCTGGAGGTGGTCAAAACCCACCTGGCTGTGATCCTGTGCAAGCTGTCTGGAGGAACCTGCTTGAGCAGGAAGGTCAGATGAGCTGATCTCTGGAGGTCCCTTTCCACCCCAGCTGCTCCATGAGCCCGGGGCTGTGGGATTGCCCAAAGGTGACGCACCTGGGGTAGGTTCTCATTTCTCGGATCCCTCTCCTTCCACCGCCAGTCAGAATTTCTGCCTTTATCTCGCGCTTTGCACAAAGCTGGGGCTGTGAGGATGTCGGGTGTTCTGTATTTGACAGGGGCAGCAGCCCTGGGCCGTTGCCTGGAAGAGCCAAAAGAGCACTTGGGGCGGGGAGCTTGGAGTCGCCTTTGGGCACCCATCACCTTCACTCTCGCGGTCTGGGCAGGCTGAGCACCTTCACAACCTTGTCCCTGATCTGCTGCGTTCTCACCCCGTACACAATGGGGTTCAGCAGCGGAGGGAACAGCACGTACAGGTTGGCCAGCAGGATGTGGAGCTGGGGGGGGACGCTGTGGCCGAAGCGCTGCGTCAGAGCAGCGAAGGCAGCGGGGACGTAGAACAGGAGCAGCACGCAGAGGTGGGAGCCGCAGGTGTGCAGAGCCTTGTGGCGGGCAGCCCTGGACGGGAGCCTGGACAGCGCCAGGAGGATGAAGCCGTAGGAGACGGCGATGAGGATCAGATCCAGCACGCCCACGGTGAAAGGCACCACGAGCCCGTACCAGACGTTGGCCGAGATGTCGGCGCAGGCCAGGCGAGCGATGCCCATGTGCTCGCAGTAGGTGTGCGGGATGACGTTGTGCCCGCAGAACGGCAGCCGCCGCAGCAGGAAAATGCAGGGCAAGATGATGCAGAAACTCCTCAGCAGAGCTGCCAGCCCCGTTTTGGCCACGGCTGACGGGGTCAGCACCGCCCCGTACCGCAGCGGGAAGCAGATGGCCACGAAGCGGTCGAAGGCCATGGCCAGCAGGATCACCGACTCCGTCATGCAGGTGAAGTGCAGGAAGAACATCTGGGTCAGGCAGGCACCGAAGGAAATCTCCCTGGCGTGGAACCAGAACAGAGCCAGCATCCTGGGCACGGCCGTGGTGGAGAGCGCGAGGTCAGCCAGGGCCAGCATGGACAGGAAGAGGAACATGGGCTGGTGGAGGCTGCGCTCCGTCCCGATGGTGAACAGCAGGACGCCGTTCCCCAGCAGCGCTGCCAGGTACATGGAGCAGAACGGGATGGAGATCCAGACGTGCAGCTGCTCCATGCCTGGGATCCCGGTCAGGATGAAAGTGTCTGGAGTCAGGCTGCTCAGGTTGGACGGGGGCATGTTCACCTGAGAGCAAAGGCAGAGGATAACACAGGACGTTATTTCAGAGCCTGAGCTCTTCCAGCAGCATCAAACCCCTCGTGCCACCTGCTCTGGTCTGCAAAGAGCCAGAGGCACAAACGCAGTTTGCCAGCCCCGTGCTCTGCACTGTGTCCTTACACCCTGCTGCCTGTAAAAACACACCTCCAGATCTCCTCCCCACTTCATCTCAACACACATTTACACGTTTTGCTTCCCCTTCAAACAGAACCAGCTCCTCTTGCATGAATACTGTGATATTTCTGTGTTCTGTGAGTCCAGAGTAGGAGGAAGGAGTTGGACGATGAGAGAGGAATGGTCAAGTGTTGGCAGGATGAACAGGATGTTCCCAGGCACCGAGAACGGGGAGCTCTAGGGCCCTGGGCTCACGCTAGGATACAGAACAAAATTAACTCCAGGGTTGAAGTTGGCTGCCCATGTTCCTTATCTCCAAACTTCTCTCTCCCTCCCCTTTTAGCTCTGAGACGCAGTTCAATTTGCTTTGCAGCATTTTTCAGAGCAAATCTAGCAGAATTAAAATTTAGGCAGGCAGTTGGGAAGACCTTTGTGTCAGAGGAAAAAACCTGTGTGAGATGGAATTGTCCCTCCAGCCAAAGGAAGGGAGATGCTGCTGCCCTGGAGAGCCCTGGAAAGCCCCAGAGGCTGAATCAGACCCAGAGTCACACAAATTAAGGTGGGATGTGACTGTTTTCAGCAGCTTCTGCATTAACACATCTCAAAACCTCAAAGCACAAGGAATTATCCATAACACAAGAAGAAATGGTGTAAGTGCTGAAAAACTGAGATGCTGTTGCACACCAAAATATTGACCCTGTGAATGAAAAAGCAACCGTATCTTCAACAACAGATTGGATTCTCTGTTCACACTCCATTTCATGGCTAAAATATCCTGAACCAAGAAAGTGTCCAGGGAAACACAAAATGACAGTGGGTCATCTTTTAAAATAAAATTAATCAAAATAATACCTGATTCTATAAGAAGAAGTAATATTTAACCATAACTACTATTCTCTAATAATTACAACCAATTTTGTAATTTTTTAAAATCAGTTTCATGTAAATATTGCACGAAGCAAAACCAGATGTGAGGTGTTAAAAGAAAAAACATGACTAGTGCTGGAAGCTGGCAGCTGTGCTGCCATGCCAACAGCTCGGCCTCTCTGGCAAAATGCAAACATTAAACTGCAAATAAACAGGGATCCAGGGGGAATCTCAGCGCACCCAGGAGTTCTGCACCAAAGGAGTCCCTCAGCTTTAGACCTGAGAGGAATGATGAGCTTGTCTTTACAAACAAGCTGTGGGTCAGTTGATAAGATGTAGCTATCAGTGACAGACGACAGAAACAATGGGATGAATTCCAGTAGAAGATCAAAGAGGCACTGAAAGAACACTATGAGTTCCATAAAAGTTAAGAAGGGATTATGCATTGGGGGTGGAGGGGGAAAAGGTACCCCAGGTGTCAGGCGTTCCGGGCAGTCTGTACCTGTCAAGTACCTCAGCCTATGGGGAAAGAGAGAAGGGACAAGCGGCCGGGAATTAGGATAAAAAGGAGGCTGCGCCCTCCAAAAATTTGAGAAACCCCAGGGGAATGCCCCATGGCCTCTCCCTTTATTCGAATAAAGTAAAAGGACTCCTCTGTCTCCTTTTTGGATATAAACCTCTGGTGTTCGTGGATTAATTTTCCTGACAGACCCCTTCCTCCTTCATCTACCAGATCCTTTCCTCCATCACCCATCCTCGCTATAAAACTCTATTAATGAACTTTTCCATGCAGCTTTGCCCAGGCGGCTCCTCGGATCATTCTTCCCTCGAGTCTTTTCATCTTGCTTTAAGCTGGAAGCGATTACCTGAGCACAGCCGGCATCCCTGGCCCGCGGGGCTGCGGGGCTGTGCCGGGCTGTGCCGGGCTGTGCTGGGCTGTGCCGGGCTGTGCTGGGCTGTGCCGGGCTGTGCTGGGCTCTGTGCCGGGCTGTGCTGGGCTGTGCTGTGCTGGGCTGTGCCGGGCTGCGGGGCTGTGCTGGGCTGTGCGGGGCTGTGCCGGGCTGTGCTGGGCTGGGCTGTGCCGGGCTGTGCCGGGCTGTGCCGGGCTGGGCTGGGCTGGGCTGGGCTGTGCTGGGCTGTGCTGGGCTGGGCTGTGCCGGGCTGTGCCGGGCTGGGCTGGGCTGGGCTGGGCTGTGCTGGGCTGTGCTGGGCTGGGCTGTGCCGGGCTGTGCCGGGCTGTGCCGGGCTGTGCTGTGCTGGGCTGTGCTGGGCTGTGCCGGGCTGGGATGGGCTGTGCCGGGCTGTGCCGGGCTGTGCTGGGCTGTGCTGGGCTGTGCTGGGCTGTGCCGGGCTGTGCTGGGCTGTGCCGGGCTGTGCCGGGCTGTGCCGGGCTGTGCCGGGCTGTGCTGTGCTGTGCCGGGCTGTGCTGGGCTGTGCTGGGCTGTGCTGGGCTGTGCTGGGCTGTGCTGGGCTGTGCTGGGCTGTGCTGGGCTGGGCTGTGCCGGGCTGTGCTGGGCTGTGCTGGGCTGGGCTGGGCTGGGCTGGGCTGTGCTGGGCTGTGCGGGGCTGTGCTGGGCTGTGCTGGGCTGGGCTGGGCTGTGCCGGGCTGTGCTGTGCTGGGCTGTGCTGTGCTGGGCTGTGCTGTGACGGGCTGTGCCGGGCTGTGCTGGGCTGTGCTGGGCTGTGCGGGGCTGTGCTGGGCTGGGCTGTGCCGGGCTGTGCCGGGCTGTGCCGGGCTGTGCTGGGCTGTGCCGGGCTGTGCCGGGCTGTGCCGGGCTGTGCTGTGCTGGGCTGTGCTGTGCTGTGCCGGGCTGTGCCGGGCTGTGCTGGGCTGTGCTGTGCCGGGCTGTGCTGGGCTGGGCTGTGCCGGGCTGTGCCGGGCTGTGCCGGGCTGTGCTGGGCTGTGCCGGGCTGGGCTGTGCCGGGCTGTGCTGGGCTGGGCTGTGCCGGGCTGTGCTGGGCTGTGCCGGGCTGTGCTGGGCTGGGCTGTGCCGGGCTGTGCCGGGCTGTGCCGGGCTGTGCTGGGCTGTGCCGGGCTGTGCTGGGCTGGGCTGTGCCGGGCTGTGCTGGGCTGTGCCGGGCTGTGCTGGGCTGGGCTGTGCCGGGCTGTGCCGGGCTGTGCTGGGCTGTGCCGGGCTGTGCCGTGCTGGGCCGTGCTGGGCTGTGCTGGGCTGTGCCGTGCTGGGCCGTGCTGGGCTGTGCTGGGCTGTGCCGGGCTGTGCCGGGCTGTGCCGGGCTGTGCTGGGCTGTGCTGTGCTGTGCTGGGCTGTGCCGGGCTGTGCCGGGCTGTGTGGGGCTGTGCCGGGCTGTGCCGTGCTGGGCTGTGCTGTGCTGTGCTGGGCTGTGCCGGGCTGTGCCGGGCTGTGCTGGGCTGTGCTGTGCTGTGCTGGGCTGTGCCGGGCTGTGCCGTGCTGGGCTGTGCTGGGCTGTGCTGGGCTGTGCCGGGCTGTGCCGGGCTGTGCTGGGCTGTGCCGGGCTGGAGCCCCGGCCCGGGGGCAGCGCCGGCCCGGGAGGGGCTCAGGGCAGGGGGCTCAGGGTCCGGAGCTCCCGGCTCGGGAGGGGCTCAGGGCAGGGGGCTGAGGGTTCGGAGCTCCCGGCTCTCCGCAGCGGATCGCGGATCCCTCGCACGGAGGAGGCTCCGTGCCGGAATCGCCCCCGAGCATCGGCCGGGGCTCGGTGCCTCTCCCGGGGCTCGGTGCCTCTCCCGGGGCTCGGTGCCTCTCCCGGGGCTCGGTGCCTCTCCCGGGGCTCGGTGCCTCTCCCGGGGCTCGGTGCCTCTCCCGGGTCTGGCTGCTCGGGAAGGAGGGAGGGAGCTCTGCTGAACGGGGAGCAGCTCCTCGCCAGTCCCTCGGCTCCCCAGAGCTGCCTGCGGCCCCGAGTGCCCAGCGCAGCGCTCCGGGACCCCGGCGGGCGGGGAAGGGGGTCCCGGGGGGGCTTTGGAGCCCCGGTGTCCCCGGGACACGGCGGGCGGGGAAGGGGGTCCCGGGGGGGCTTTGGAGCCCCGGTGTCCCCGGGGCACGGCAGACTCGGGGCAGTGAGGAGCAGTGAGGAGCAGTGAGGAGCTCTGCGAAGCTCCGGCACCGGCAGTGCCGGGAACAGAGCTCCGGGAACAGCGATCCCCGACTCCAGTAATTGTTGTTATGCAGATCGCTCTCGGTGATTAATTCGGTAAAAGGGATTTGGAAGAGCTTCCCTGTGGGAATGCGAGAGGGGGTCTGTGGGCTCGGCTGCTCCAGGGGATGGGAGGAAGAGCCGGGGGCTCAGGACCCCTCTTGGACTGACGGCAGCAGGGTGACACGTCCCTGTCCATGGCAGGGCGGTGAAGCCAGATGACCTTCAGCTGTGCCCCGAGCCGTGACATGACTTTGTCGGTGCCCGGACCCTGTGTCCGTGACCACCCCTCCCTCCAGCCCCCGGGAATGTCACCGTGCCTGGCGCTGCAGCCCTTCCCTCCGCAGGCAGCATTCCCTGCAGGCTGCACCATTCCAGCACCAGCAGTGGGCTGTCACCCCACTGCAGAAACACAGGATGGTTTTGACCATTATAAAGGTAATAATTCCACCAGAGCAGTGGTGGGACCCAGCACCCCTAAACCCCCGGGCAGGAGTGCTGAGGTTTGGTCAGGATTGCAGGTGTTACAGGAGCCGTGGAACCACACAACCATGGACTGGGCTGGAAAGGGCTTAAAGCTCATCCCTTTCCAACCTCCTGCCACCTCCCACTGTCCCAGGAGCTCCCAATGTCCAGCCTGGCCTTGGGCACTGCCAGGATCCAGGGGCAGCCCCAGCTGCTCTGGGCACCTGTGCCAGGCCTGCCCACCCTGCCAGGAACAATCTGCTGACAACATCTGACCTCTTTTGGTGTAAAACCACTCCCTTTGTCCTATCACCCTCTGCTCCTGTAAAAAAATCCCTCTCCACTCGGACTGCTACTCCAAACAACTCCGAAACGGGGGGTGATGCCTGTCCGTGCCGCAGTCGGGGCTGGCACAGGGGGCCCGGAGCTGCCGGTGCTGCAGCATCAGCGAGCAGTTAGTGCTCTCCAGGGGCAGAGGACACCTGCTCTCCTGGCCAGGACACAAACCTGCAGTTGTCCAGGGAAGGAGCCAGTGCCAGGGAACGAGGGTGGACGCTGAAGCCCAGCCACTGCAGAATGGAGCAGATGGAAAAGGCTGGTTCCAGGCAGCCCCGTCTGTGGGGCAGAGGAGAACCACGACATGGGAAGTGCGAGCCCAGGGCACTCCAGGGCTATTTCCACCTGAGACAACCACCTCACCCAGCCACCTGCAATCTGCCATGGCCAAGTCCCCCTGAAAACCTCCCTTGCTGCTCCAGACCCTTCTTTCCTGGTTCAGTAAATCCCCCATCCTGCCAAGCTTGATTCAAGGATGTAAAACACCCTGGAACTTCACACCCCAGGCAGCCTGGGGTTCTGCTGCCAGCCCTGCATCCCCACACCTGGGCCCAACCCCTGTCTTCTCATGGGCTCCAGCAATGGCATATTTGGGCAGCATCCACGTTCAATTAATTCCCTGTTCCCAGAGCAGACACCCTGCAGCACCATCAGCAGAACAAATATTTACCCAGCTGAGAAAAAGTGTGTTTGTTTCAAAAGAAAACCTAAAGGAGGCAAATGTGTCTCACCAACCCATGGTTCATTTCTTGTTTGTGTGCTGTGTGGAAAGAAGTCTTCACGGTCCCCAGGTCACTGCTCAATTTCATCTGCAAAATCCACAAACCAGTGTTCACAGAGGGACCAGAAAAACCCAGGTGCAGAGCAAACCACCCCATTTCTTCAGGCTCCGCTCACAGCTTTCAGGATATTTGATGCTGATGTCAATTTTCTAAATCACAAGAGGTTTCTTTCCATCAGAAATCTCCTGATCAGTTCACAGAGAGCCTGGCTCACGTCTCCAGCTCGTGGCCCAGACAGCTCCCAGAGGCTGCAGAGGTGTCTGTTCCCTGAGCTGCCAAAGCCCAGCACCAGCTGCTGGTCCCAGAGCTGCATTTGTCTGCCTGGGCACAGCCCCTGGCACACCCAGCAGGGACAGGACACCCATGCCATGCTCCCTGTCCCCACAACATCCCCTGTGTCCCCCTGGCTGCCAGAACAGCCCTGCTGCTGCTGGGGACAGCGGTGGCAGTGTCCCCAGCACCCTCCCATCACTGCTGGCTGGAGCCCTGCCTCCAGACCTGTGAGAGCTGGTGGGATGGCACAAGGAGAAACAGATTTAAACTAAAATAGGGAAGATTTCGATGGGACCTTGGGCAGGAATTGTTCCCTGGCAGGGTGGGCAGGGGCTGGGATGGAATTGCCAGAGCAGCTGGGGCTGCCCCTGGATCCCTGGCAGTGCCCAAGGCCAGGCTGGACATTGGGAGCAGCTGGGACAGTGGGAGGTGTCACTGCCATGGCAGGGGTGGGATGGGTGGGATTTGGGGTCCCTCCAACCCAAACCATTCCATGATTTCATGATTCAGGAAGGAATTTCTCACTGAGGAAACAAACACGTTGTTTCCTGACCTCTCGTGCTAGCACTGGGCACTTCCTCCTGGCACCTGCTGCACCCACATAGCAACAAATGCCAACTTAATTAAAGCTAAAATAACTCAGTTGAACCAGTGCTTCTCAAAAGCCACATGGAATTCTTCTCTCTCTGAAATGGGCTTTAGTCAGTGCTCCTGGGATTGATTTTCTATTCACTCATGGAAGAACCACAGCTGGTGATGCTCACAGGAAGGTGTATGGAAAAGACTCATGAATTCTGCTTCTGAGTGGTCTTGGAAAACTGTGGAGTCCTTTCAGACTCTGGGATTTTGGCTCAGTGCAGATTTGCCCATCAGAAAGTGATTGCTGTTGTCCACATGGCCCTGCACCCCATTCTGAGAACTCTGACTGCTACAAACCAGTGTTGTGTCCATAAAACTTCAGTGCTGGGTGGTGTTCTCCTGCAGGTCACAGAGTCCTGTGTGAGAAGGAGAAGATTTAAGGGAACAACAGATGAAAACTGACACTGGTGGCCGCTGGAAGGTCAATACAGCAGGGCTCAAGCAGCCCAGGAGGACTGCAGAGACTTTGATGACCTGGACTTGAGTGTTCCCTGGGCTTTGGTGATCCTGGTTGGTCCCTTCCAGCTCAGGAGATTCAGTGATTCCAAGATCTGTCCTTGCTTAGAGCCCCTCCAAGGAGACAGGCAGGGACAGCTCAGAAATGCCGTGGATTTTCACACTGCAGACATGCACAGGATCAGAGCTGGGGGCCACACCGGCTGTGAGAACAGGACAGCCTCTCAGCCCTTTAAAGATCTCACTGAGGAAACCACTTTGTACCCAAAAACTTCCCCTCTCCACACAGGCATGGGGAAGTGGGCATAGTAATTGCTGGGAAATCTACTGCTGTTCTCATGAGCCTCTCACAGCAGTTAATTATTCTCATTATTCAAAATAAGGCTTTTATTTCTAATCAGAATAAGTCTGGCTTTGTTTTCCCTTCATCCTTCCAGTTCATCCCTCTCGAGGGCATTAAACAATCCTCAGCATCAGATGTTTTCTCCTGAGACTTCCCCAATGAAGATGCCTCAACAGCTCTTTAAAAGTTAATGTTATGTACCCTGTAGAGAACAAGTGTTTTCTCCAGTGCTGGAATAATGTCTGTTCTGCCTTCCTCCTCACCACACTTTATTGATGTCTTTTCAAACACTGACCCCAAAACAGAGCTGGAGAGGGACTGGGGCCAAGGGCTGCAGGGCCAGGAGCCAGGGAATGGCTGCCAGGGGCAGAGGGCAGGGCTGGATCTTGGGATCTTGGGCAGGAATTGTTCCCTGGCAGGGTGGGCAGGGGCTGGGATGGAATTGCCAGAGCAGCTGGGGCTGCCCCTGGATCCCTGGCAGTGCCCAAGGCCAGGCTGGACATTGGGAGCTCCTGGGACAGTGGGAGGTGCCCCTGCCATGGCTGGGCTGGGAATGGGTGGGATTTGGGGTCTCTCCAATCCAAACCATCCTGGGATTCTAAGCCAGAGAATCCCCTGGATACTCCCCAGTCCTTGAGAAGCTGCACAGAAACAACCTCTGTCTACCAGGCCCAAGTTGCTGAGCTCTGGGAGGGGTTGGGGGACGGAGATGAGACTCCCCCATGCCAAGGACGCCCATCAGGACACAGGGGATGGGAGCTGGGGCAGAGCCATGGCCAGCTGCCCTTACAGCCTGTTCCTTGCACTTCCTGTGACTAAAACAGGACAAAACTGGCGTGTTACAGGTCTTGAACACACGTGGCACAGGCTGACCCGTAACAATGGCTCACAGGCACAGAGCTGTGGGGCAGGGCAGGCTGGACAGGACCCTGGGGTGTGTCAGGTCCCGCTGCTGGCACAATCAGTGCCAGCCAAGGGCCTGAGTCTCAGCTGCCTGCAGGGATGGAACACATCAGCTCTCCAGGAAACCTGCTCTGGGGCTGGAAATCAGACAGCCCTGGGCCAGCTCCACCCCCTCCAAGGTGGTGCCAGGGCATCCTCCTCCTCACCTCAACATGGAGAGCCTGTTCTCCTCTTCTCCCCAGCTCAGTTTGCCTCCCTCCATCCCCACACCGTTTCAAAATGTAAGCATTGTCTGAAGAAACAGAAAATTCACACTTTGTTCCTGTTGCATCTGGTAATTCACATTGTCAGGGAGAGCTGGGATTCCAGCAGATGTTCTGACCCCTGCTTTGCTCTGATGCACAGAGAATCCCCAGATGCTGCTCACGATCCAGAGATGTCCCTGACTGGGATTTGCTCTTCCTGACTGCCCAGACCAAGGGAAGAGCTGGGGGCAGAGGGTATTTAACCCCATGAATGCTGGAGATCTCTCAGTAAAGCTGCCCCCTCCTGTCCCAGCCGGGGGCAAGGCCACTCTGCTGAGGTCAAGGTGTCACCCACGGCTCTCCTGAAGTCACCTGATGGCCTCCCGTTCCCCCAGCACACTCTCAAGGAGCCTGTCCTGATGGCCAAGAGATCTGGGACCAAAGTCTCGTTTTTCACAGCAAAGGACTTGTGTGACCACACAGCTCTGCCCCTTCACAACACCCAGAAAGCTCCTGCGAGCTTCTCTGTCCCTTCTGCTCAGGAGGGCCTGGGACACCTGGCCAGGGGCAGAGGTGTCCCCCAGGGGCTGAGCAGTGCTGGTGTTCGCTGGGGGCAGGAGCAGGAGCTCTCCTGGTGGCCAGCACAACTCCAGCCCTGCTGGTCCCACACCGGCTCTGCCTCCCTGGGGACCGAGTGAAGCATCTGGGAGCTGGCCGAGGGACACCGGGCCTGTGCTGCCACCAGGTCCCCTCCCTGCAGGGGCCCCAGGTCCCACTGAGACCCCCAGGCTGGCACCAAGCACCCCCAGCTGCCCCCACGCTTGGCTTCAGAGCCCTGAGCTCCCCTGGCCCCTCCCGGGGGTGGCTGTGCTCACCTCGATTAAATTAGTGTCTGCATCAGCCAGAAACCTCATTAGCAATGATTTTATTCCTGTGTTTACACAACTGATACCAATCACAACATCAGAGCCAGCATCTGGCCAGTCCCTGCAGGGCCTCCAGGAATCCACAGAAAACGAGATGTATATCGGAGTCAGCTTTTGCACTTGGCCAAAGACCACCAGCAGCTGCTTTACTTATTATTTATTAATTTGTTTGTGTGACATAATGAGCTCTATATCACAGTGTTGTGAATATAAAAAATACTCTGGTTGCATCAACCCTTGGGGTAACTTTTTTCAGGCTTGGGGTAACTTTATCACCCCTTGTGGATGCATCAGAAAATGAAATTCCATGTCTCCAGGGAAGCTGAATGCCCAAACAAGCACTGATTGCTGTTAATTACATTCCTGCCCTTTTATACCTTATTGATAAAGTCTCATATTCACTTTGCCATTATTTTATTTGAATCTAAAGGCAAATGAAGCTGTTTCAGATTTCTCTGATAATCCCATTTCACTGTTAAATTTAAGCACATAAACTTCTGCTTTTCCTGACTTAAGCCAGAAACTTTTTTTTTTTTTTCCCCCCTGAGGAAGGAAGGAAGGAAGGAAGGAAGGAAGGAAGGAAGGAAGGAAGGAAGGAAGGAAGGAAGGAAGGAAGGAAGGAAGGAAGGAAGGAAGGAAGGAAGGAAGGAAGGAAGGAAGGAAGGAAGGAAGGAAGGAAGGAAGGAAGGAAGGAAGGAAGGAAGGAAGGAAGGAAGGAAGGAAGGAAGGAAGGAAGGAAGGAAGGAAGGAAGGAAGGAAGGAAGGAAGGAAGGAAGGAAGGAAGGAAGGAAGGAAGGAAGGAAGGAAGGAAGGAAGGAAGGAAGGAAGGAAGGAAGGAAGGAAGGAAGGAAGGAAGGAAGGAAGGAAGGAAGGAAGGAAGGAAGGAAGGAAGGAAGGAAGGAAGGAAGGAAGGAAGGAAGGAAGGAAGGAAGGAAGGAAGGAAGGAAGGAAGGAAGGAAGGAAGGAAGGAAGGAAGGAAGGAAGGAAGGAAGGAAGGAAGGGAGGGAGGGAGGGAGGGAGGGAGGGAGGGAGGGAGGGAGGGAGGGAGGAAGGGAGGAAGGGAGGAAGGAAGGAAGGAAGGAAGGAAGGAAGGAAGGAAGGAAGGAAGGAAGGAAGGAAGGAAGGAAGGAAGGAAGGAAGGAAGGAAGGAAGGAAGGAAGGAAGGAAGGAAGGAAGGAAGGAAGGAAGGAAGGAAGGAAGGAAGGAAGGAAGGAAGGAAGGAAGGAAGGAAGGAAGGAAGGAAGGAAGGAAGGAAGGAAGGAAGGAAGGAAGGAAGGAAGGAAGGAAGGAAGGAAGGAAGGATTGCCATCTGCAGCAGGCAAACAGTGAGAGAGGGTGGGCAGAGACCAGGGAGCGCCGAGGTTTGGGGCACAGGGGCAGTGGACAGAGCAGGGCACTCGGGGCAGGGAAATGGGCTGGGGGCTCGGGGGCTTCTCTCCCACTGCTCCCAGCAGTGATCCTAACACAGAGCAGGATGGAGATCAGGGGAGAGCCCTCTGCAGCCAGGTATCCCCTCCAGGGTGAGGGATGGGGCTGGGACCCTCCCTCACTGTTGGGAGCTGACGTGTCTCATGCAGCACATCACATCATTCCTCATTTGCAGGAGCTGTGGAACCATAGAAACACAGAATTACACAAGGTTTGGGCTGGGGGGGACCTTAAAGTCTATTTCATTGCACCCCTGCCATGGGCAGGGACACCTTCCACTGTCCCAGGCTGCTCAGAGCCCCATCCAGCCTGGCCTGGGACACTCCCAGGGATGGGGGTCATGGGGGCCCCCAGCCTCCTTGGGCAGCCTGTGCCAGGTTCAGGGGTGAGGAAAAGGCTCAAAGAGCAGGGGGATGACATCCAGGGCTGGCTCAGGAGAGCTGGTTCATGGCACACACATTTTCACTGGGAATAGTAAATGCTGAGCAGTTTGCTTTATCAGGGTGCCCCTCCACTCTCCTCATCCCTTCATCCTGGTTAGGAACTGGCATTTCTGCTGCTGGAGCCTTTGAGACAAGAGCATCTTCTGCCTGCAGCTGCTGGGAGCTAGAGCAAAGCACAGAATCAGAGTCACTGAAGCTGGAAAAGACCTCTCAGCCCACCAAGGCCAACCATCCCCAGCACTGACAAGGCCACCGCTAACCCGTGTCCCCAAGTGTCACATCCACACACAGCTGTGAAATCCCTCCAGGGCCGGGCACTCCACCACCTCCCTGGGCAGCTCTGCCAGGGCTGCACAGCCCTGCCTGGGAAGGGATTTCCCCAATATCCACCCTGAGCCTCCCCTGGCCCAGCCTGAGGCCTGAGCTCTCCTCCTGTCCCTGTTCCCTGGCAGCAGAGCCCGACCCCCCCGGCTGTCCCCTCCTGCCAGGGACTTGTGCAGAGCCACAAGGGCCCCCTGAGCCTCCTTTGCTCCAGGCTCAGCCCCTTTCCCAGCTCCCTCAGCCCCTCCTGGGGCTCCAGCCCCTTCCCAGCTCCATTCCCTGCCCTGGACACGCTCCAGTAGATTCCCTCTGGATATGCAAGGAGCCCAAGTTAAAAGCCTGAAAAGGCTGTGTCTCGGTTCTAGAAGACAGGTGTCTGCTGGGGAGGGCAGGAGCCCCCCTTGGGATGAAAGAATGCAGACCCCCTCCCTCCGAATTATTATAAATTTGAAATCAAGGGGCCCTAAGGCAGAGATCTGGGGATAGGAATAACAGTTCTTTACTGGTATTTATAACCAGGCAAACAAGCAACAATAACCACAGCATTAGCAGGAAAACAGAACCAGGGACCCCGTGACAGCTTTCTGGGCTGAGATGGGAAGGGATGGAGGAGAGGCTTTGTTTCACAAACCCCTCGGGCAGTCAGTGCTGGTGCTCCTGCAGGGCTCTGAGGAACACTCAGCTGGAACAGCAGGGATGAGCTGAGATCCTGGGCTGGTGGATGAGGTGGATCAGCAGGGATGAGCTGAGATCCTGGGCTGGTGGATGAGGTGGAACAGCAGGGATGAGCTGAGATCTGGGCCAGTGGATGAGGTGGAACAGCAGGGATGAGCTGAGATCCTGGGCTGGTGGATGAGGTGGAGCAGCAGGGATGAGCTGAGATCCTGGGCTGGTGGATGAGGTGGAACAGCAGGGATGAGCTGAGATCCTGGGGCAGTGGATGAGGTGGAGCAGCAGGGATGAGCTGAGGTGGATCAGCAGGGATGAGCTGAGATCCTGGGCCGGTGGCTGAGGTGGATCAGCAGCTCTGCAGAGGTGCCTGGCACTGCCACACGTCCCGGCAGAGCAGGGGGTACGAGACCACCAACAAAGAGGGAAGAAGGAGAAGCAGCAGCAGCTCCGTCTGGGTGATGGCGAAATTCCCTTCTCTCCACCGCAGCAGCTCCACGACCCAGCAAACGAATGTCTTTCCCCAAAACCGAAGAAAGCCAGCCAAAAACTGTCCCCACCCTCCTTTCCTGCCCCCTTCCCCCCTGGCCCTGCCACTCTTTGTCCTTTATCAGTCACCCACTAAATCCCCACACTTAGGTTGTCTCCGCAGCTAATGGGTAACAATTCCACGGGCAGGCCAGAACAAAACCAAACAAAACAAAAAAGGACACCTAACCCCCAGCTAACCCCAACAGGCTGAAACAACAGCGCCAGGTCCCAGCCTTGTTGTGTCAGTCCCTCCCCTCCTGAGCTGTCCTGGGACAGCTGGGACAGCCCCAGCCGGTGTTTGTACCTGCCCCAGGGGTGCCCTGCAGGGTGGGGAGGGCTTTGTGCCCCTGTGCCCGGGGGTGCCGGTGGTTCAAGCCCTGAGAACCTCCCCGGTGCCCCTGAAGGAGCCTGAGTGAGCCCTCACCACCCCTTGGCTCATCATCCTGCACCAGGCACCCACTGCACATTTCATCTCCCGACCCTGGGCCACAAAGGGGCTCCCGGGGCTGTGCCTGGGCCAGCCCGGGCTGGCAGGACCTGGCCTCAGCTGCGAGCTCTGCCCTGTTCTTGCCACACAGCGCAAGTGCTTCAGGACCAAGAGCTGTTTTAACTTCTTGGGAACCACAGTGGAGAGGAAATTGGGAGCTCTGAGCTGGAGATCAGCAGAGATTACAGCTAAAACCCTCTTAGGTGATTTTTTTTCCCCATTTCTGGTTTTATTGGACCACTAGAATTGGACCTCCTAGAAAGCTCAGAGACCCTCAGCAGGCTGTGCAGTGAGGGCAGGGAAATTGCAGTCAGCAATTCCTGACTGCCATGACCCTTGAGGGAGCTGTTAGGGACCTTTGGGAGCAGCAGGAATCTCTAATCCACGAGATCAAACCCGTCACCCAAAATTTCCCCCTGAAGGCTGAGTTACCATCTCGTTTCAGGCAAGGAGGTGGTGCTCTTTATCATCTGCCTGTGAAGTGGGATTTTATTAAATTAACATTTCACAGAACCATAGAATCATCCTGGTTCTCCCTCCCGTGGGCAGGGACACCTTCCACTAGACGAGGCTGCTCCAAGCTCCATCCAGCCTGACCTGGAACACTTCCAGGGACGGGACACCCTGAGCTCCTCACCCCTCCCAGGTGAGCTCCATGTCCCAGCCGCTCGCTGGCCCTGGGAGGGATTCTCTCCTCTCCCCATCCTCCCTTCCCAAGGAGCCTCTGTCCTGCCCTTTGCCAAGACTGAAGAGGGGAAGGGGAGAGCTAAAATCAGGGAGCTCCGCTGCTCTGAAGCGTCGCGGCCAGCGCAGATGAAGCACAGGTAACAAAGAGCCATTTCTGTGAGCAGCAATAAAGCTGAGTGGAAATGGGGATCTTGGACCCGGCACGCTCCGAGCTCTGTCCGTGGTGAAAGCAGAGCTGGTCCCTGTCCGTGCAGAAAGCAATCACAGGCTGGGGAGCGCTTCCCTCTCGAGCACACGCCAGGAGCCCGGCTGGGCACAAACCCCAGGCTCCATCTCCAGCCCAGGCGCAGGCTCAGCTCTTCCTTCGGGTACAGAAACCTTCCCTGAAGGCACAGAAGTGTTTCTCGGTGACTTCCAGTTATTTTCCAAAGATTTTTGAGATTCCGTTTACTTCTTGCATGTGCTACGTGGGGAAAACACCAGTGGAAATTATAGAATAATGGAACTGTGGAATGGTTGAGGTGGGGAGGGACATTAAAGCTCATCTCATTCCAACTCTGTGCCACAGGCAGGCAAAGATCCTTGTAATCCAAACACACAAAATCGTGAACTGAACTAAAAAAACAATGGGTGTCTCCAAATTTGGGAAAAAAAAAAAAAAAAAGAAGGAGCTGTGGTTTCCCACCCTGTGTGAGTTATTAAGCTGACATTTTAACCACCTGGAAATATAAATCTCCCTGCTTGGCTGGCTAATGCCCCATTAGGCACGGGCCCCTGGCCAGGAATGGTGCAGCTGGTGATTCATTGACTTGGGGACATTTCCCTGGGCAGTTCTCCTGAGCTGGCCACCACACCCACCAGAGCAGAGCAGCGAGTTCAGAACTGCCTCCTCCATCCTGCAGGACCATTCTGGGAAACCCCAAGGAACACCCAGAGTCATGGAATCACGGAACAGTTTGGGCTGGAAGGGACCTTAAAGCTCATCTCATTCCAGCCCTTGTGGACACCTTCCCCTGTCCCAGGTTGCTCCAAGTTCCGATTATTGACAGGTCCAGGTGGCAGCTCAGTTGTTCTCAGAGCTGCCCACAGCACCATGCTCTCCTGACACATTTTCCTTCTCACAGCTCCTCTCCTATCAAAAATCACATGGCTGCTCTCTGCAAACACTCTTTTGTTTTTTTCCTTTTTGCTAAGAAAGCCAACGCAAACACGAACGTTCTGAGGACATTGAAAAAAGCCAGCGACACGAGCAGCTTTTGTACCCAGCTCCGTTATCTCTGCTGGTAGACAAACAGCCTTTAATGAACAGACTTTCATTTCCCCTGTGCCAGTCACAGGGTGCCACCTTTGATCAGATCAGAGGAAAATAAAACAAAGAAGAAACGTGCTGCAAAAGTGAAAAACTTTTTGGGGGGGTTTTGATCTGAAATCATGACTCTGTCTCTTCCCCTTTTCTTCTGAAGTCGTGGCAGCATTACTGGCATGGCTGGAGCAGTTTGCTGGTTGTGTTGCTGTGTTGATCTCTGCTCCTGTGCCGTTCAGGTCTGAACACACCTGGTGTGTCCATGGCTCCTGCCCTCCACCAGGAACATCGGGTTCCATCAGCCCCAGCCAGAATGGTCCCACAGCTCCCACCCTGATGCAGGGCACAACATTTCACCGAGTCCAGGTCCTGGCAGAGCCGTTCCCCAGCATGTCCAGGGTCACCACCCTCTGCAGATGAGACACCTCTGAGGGCCAGGTGTGCAGCAGTGGCTTCCCCACCACGGGCAGGTCTGAAAGAGCTTTGCAGCCCAGTCAGGCTGTGGGACTGGCAGGTGCTGGCTGCCCTCACAGTCAGGGCAAAAGGACGTTCTGCAGAAATGGCTGATCTGCACCATCCCATGAGTAACATCAGGAACACACCAGGCCCTTCGTGGGGCCTCACGGGGGGCCAGACCATCCCACTCCTGGCATTGCCACGAGAGCTGGACTGTGGAGCCTCCAGAAAGGGCTCCCTGATCACCACAACCAAATCTCTCTGGATGCTGCCTGGATGAGGCACAGCTGGGCTGGCCAAGACAGAAAGCAGCCCTGTGGGATGTGGTGGCTGTAGGACCACTGTCCCCTTAAACACCACTCTAAAGGCTTGGATTCCGTTTGGGAGTCATGGTTTAAGGGAAATATTTCCCTCTTACACAGGACAATGAAGCCTTTCCCAGGTTCTCAGAGCGCTTCAGCAGGGAAACACCTCCAGCAGTAGGACGTGGCAGGGTCCCTCAGCAGTGAGGACAGGAGGGCGTAGCCCCTCTGTGCCATGGTGAGCGGTGTGATGCCCATCCAGCCATGCTTGGTGTGCCACGCTTCAGTCTGGCAGCCAACAAGGTGTTCATGGTCAGGACACTGTTAGGAAGGTGCAGGAACAGGCAGAAATCGAGCTGTAGGACAGCAAACATAACCAGCTGTAACAGTGACAGTGAGTCAGCAGGCACTGATGCTTCTCAGCTGAACCTGCCCAGTCTCCGCCAGTGAAGGAAATTCAGGGGAAGCAGCTCCAGGAGAAGACAGCAGCAGTGAAGATGTCGATGACCCACACCCACGTTTCACACCACCTTCAGCTTCCCTTGAACCCCTTGGGCAAAGCGGTTCCTCCAGGCCGAGAAGTGCTGCAGCCTTTGGTGCTGTTTTCCAGACCCCGTCCCACTTCCCCCTGCTCAGCAGCCGCCCCCCCAGCCGGGGCAGGGACGCTCCCCTGGGGGGCACAGGAGGCGCAGGACGCGCTCCCGGATCTGCCTGGTCCTCACCCCGTAGACGATGGGGTTGAGCATGGGCGGCACCACCACGTAGAGGTTGGCCAGGAGGATGTGGACGTGACTCGGGATTTGGTGGCCAAAGCGATGCGTGAGAAAGGAGAAGAAGGCGGGCACATAGAACATGAGGATCACGCAGAGGTGGGAGCCGCAGGTGCTGAGGGTTTTGAGGCGAGCCTCCCGGGATGGGAGGCGAAACACTGCCCTGAGGATCAGCACGTAGGAGACGGCGATGAGCACGACGTCCAGGCCCGAGGAGAGCAGCGCCGTGGTCAGCCCGTACCAGACGTTGGCCCTGATGTCGGCGCAGGCCAGGCGGGCGATGCCCATGTGCTCGCAGTAGGTGTGGGGCATCACGTTGTGCCCGCAGTAGGGCAGCCGCTTCAGGAGGAAGATGGGTGGGAACATGATGCAGAAGCCGCGGGCCACGGCGGTGACGGCGATCTTGCCGATGACCGAGGGGGTCAGGATGGACGCGTAGCGCAGCGGGTCGCACACGGCCACGTAGCGGTCAAAGGCCATGGCCAGCAGCACAGAGGATTCCACGATGAAGCTGAAATGGGTGAAGAACATCTGCGTGATGCAGGCATCGAAGGAAATCTCCCTGGCACTGAACCAGAAGATTGCCAGCATTTTGGGCACGGTGGTGGTGGACAGCATGAGGTCAGAGAGAGCCAGCATGGCGAGGAAGAGGTACATGGGCTCGTGGAGGCTCCTCTCCGTGGTGATGACAAACAGAAGGACCAGGTTGCTGAGCACTGCGGTGAGGTACATCAGGCAGAAGGGGACGGAGATCCAGATGTGGGACTCCTCCATGCCCGGGATGCCTGTCAGGACAAAGGTGATGGGGTCGAAGCTGCTCTCGTTGAGCTCATACATGGTGTTCCCGTGCTCGGGGTCAGCCTGACCCAGCTCTGTGCCAGAAAGAGAAGGGATCAATGACACCTGTGGATTTGCCCGTGACACCCTGGCAGACGATGCAAATCAGGACACAAGTTACAAGGCAGCTGCCTTCCACCCTCAGGGGTTCCCTCGCTGTGTTCTGTACAAAGGACCCTGTTTGTTCTGTCACTCCCACACAGCGTGTCTTTGGAAAACATCTCTGTCCTCCCACTGCCACTGCTAAACAGGTCAGGCCTTTTTCCAGCTCTGCTTTATCCACTGCCACAAAAACCTTGTAAAAGTCATAGAAATAGTCATAAAAGTCACCCTCAGCCCTGTCACAGTCAGTGGCTCCATCTGTGAGCACACACAGAGCTGCACCTGTGGTGGGACTCCAGGTTCCTCCAGGGAGGTGAGATGACACAATTTCTCACCCTGCTCAGGCCAGTGACCGAAGTTCCTTGTAAAATCCCAAATATAGGAATAAACCTTTCCCCGGTATCAGTGTTGGGCAGTGTCTGGGATGTGACTGACATCCAACTGCACTGAGGGCTGTGGTCACACATCAAATTTCTCACTTGGAACTCTTCAGGCACTGGAAGGGGTTCCAAGGTCACCTTGGAGCCTTCTCTTCTCCAGCCTGAACAACCCCAGCTCTCCCAGCTGGGAGGGAGCCCTTTCTTTTCCTGCCTTTTGCTTCATTCCTTTTCCACTCCTTCATTAAGAGGAGCAAAGACATGGTGGTATGCACAGCATGATCCTTGGACAAAGAAGTTATGGCCCAAAGCAGAAATGCCCCAGAGGGACACCCCAAATGCAGAGTTCTGCACGGATGCTCAGCCCTAGCACCGTTCCAGTTTTGCCAGCTCCTGGAGTGCTGGGGCAGCCTGAGCTGGGAGCTCCATCCCCAGGCTGAAGCGCTGTCCCATGACTGAGCAGCCTGAGGGGAGCTCTGAAGATTTGAATAATGCAAACAAGCCAAGCTGCAAGTCCTCCACAAAAGCTTTGCCATGAGCAGGGCTTTGAGGAGAAGGAGCACCACAGGACTGCTGGGTTTATGTGCTTCCCCCATCTTACCCCCAGCTCCCATTCCCTGTGTAAACTCCATCATACATTAGAAAAACTCCAGGCCAGGGTTGGGGGAGAGAAAAACCCGCTGGACTGAGAGCAAAGATAAAGCTTCCCTGCTCTCAGCCTGATTTACTTTCATTGCAAGCAGCAGGTACCCAAGCCAGACATGTTTGCATTTCTAAGTGCTTCCATTAAAGACTCTCAGCCTCCCTGAACCAAAAGTCTACTGAAAACATGGCTCAGTACAGAAAAGACCTTCAGCTCACTGCAAATATTTGTCCAGTCACCTCTTCCACTTGCACACCCACATTACCCAGGTGAATCAAGCCAGTGTGGGTCTAGAGCAGGGGATTAAATCTGCCTGGGAGCATTCCCAGGCTCCAACACCAGCTGGTGCTACTGTGTGTGGGCTACAAAGCAGCTCAGCAAGACTTTCCACCTACACTTCCCAGATATATGGAAATCTATTCCTCTCACACACCACTTTGCTTCCCTTCAGTCTTTTCCAGGAGAATCGGTGCCCCAAGCCCCAGCGTTTCACGTTAAATGACTCACCAAGGGCCAGCCCCGAGCTGGGAAGAGAAGCACAGCCCCGAGTGGAGCAGAGCTCGGGGGAGCCCAAAGCTGATGATATCGGTCCTCTCTGTCCCACACCTCAGAAGAAGCATCAGTCCCTGGACCTGGGGAGGTTTAAATTGCCGGTGCATTAACCATTAACAGCATTTAACACTCCCAGGTGAGGCATTTCCTGCTTTTCCATCATTTGCATTGCAAGTGATTTTCCTCTCTCCTTGCCCACGGACTCTGGGCCGGGCTGGAGAAGACCTGAGCAGGAAATGGGCACAGCCTGAGCGCTCCTGGGATCCAGGGCATCGTGGATGTCTGCAGGTGAAAACCGTCCCGTTCCACTGCTGAAACCTCCCCAAACAGGGAGAGCTCCCTTCCCCTCAAGCTGCCAGGGCCCCTCTGCCACCCAACCCCAGCCCTTGGGCAGTGACCTATCATCGTGATTGTAATTATCCTGAAGATCATTGATCAAATCAACAATCTACAGGATCATGATTGGGCAGGAATTGTTCCCTGGCAGGGTGGGCAGGGACTGGGATGGAATTGCCAGAGCAGCTGGGGCTGCCCCTGGATCCCTGGCAGTGCCCAAGGCCAGGCTGGACATTGGGAGCTCCTGGGACAGTGGGAGGTGTCCCTGCCATGGCAGGGCTGGCACTGGGTGGGCTCTGAGGCCCCTCCCAACCAAAAGCACGCTGGATTCCAAAATTCTGTAATTTTATGACCTTTAAGACTATCAAGTGCAAAAAATATTGTCAGAAAAGTCAATATTGAGCAGTGTCCTGCCCCACCCAGTGACACCGATCTCAGTCCCAACCCCTCCCTTCCCACCCCACCTTTACCCCGGGACTCATCTCCCTCCCTCCCTCCCCGAAGACACGGCTCCTGGGGTAACAGGGAAGCGGGAGTGGCAGAAGGATCCTGCAGCCAGGAAATGCAACAACACTGACGAGGCACCATCACTCCTGCAGCATCTGTGGAAATGTCCAACAGGAGCCAGGCAATTACAAATATTGGTGCTGTCTCTCCTCTGCTGCCTCATGCATCTCCAAGTGTGGCATTTGGAGTGGATTCCCCTTCCTTTGGCTGCAGGAAGGATCTGGATGATGCTGTGAGCTCTCCAGGGCAGAGCTGGGCTCCCTCCAGGGTGGGCTGCAGCTCCTCCCGCAGCAGAGCCGTGCCCATCCCTGCTGCCAGCACTGAGCCTCTGGCCTGGCAGGAGCTGCACAGGAAACTTCTCAGTTGAAGGTTGGACTCAATGGCTTGGGAGGTTTTCTCCAAGCGATTCTGTCATTCTGTGGAGCAGAGGGTGCTGCTGTGCCTCAAACACAGGCCTTGCACGGGGAGCTCCAGGTTTCCCTCCAGCTTGGGCTGGTTTCCAGCTGCCCCCCTGTCCCCCTTGCCATGGACACCCCAGAGACAGCCCTGCCCCACCGTGAGCCACATCCCAGCCCAGCACCTGGGAGCCTTCAGGGGCAGCAGCAGGAACCTGGATCCAGCAGAGCCCAGCAGCAAGGATGGAGCCCAGGAGTAGAGGGTGGCACTGGGAACCGTGAGATGTGGGGGATGTCCCTGCTGTCCCCAGGGCTGGGGCACACACAGGGCTGGCATGAGGAAGAGAAGCACGGAGCCCGTTGGGAAGCTGCAGCCTGTGCAGCAGAGATGGGACAAGGACAGCACCACTGGCATGGGAGACACTGGGAGAGGGACTCCAGAGGTCCCTGTGAGGCAAGAAATGGTTCTGCAGCCAGGCAGATCCACAGGGCTGCTGGTGTCACCCAGGGATTGGGGTACCGTCACCCGGGGCTGCTGGTGTCACCCAGGGATTGGGGTACCGTCACCCGGGGCTCCTGGTGTCACCCAGGGATTGGGGTACCGTCACCCGGGGCTCCGGGTGGCCCCACCGGTGTGGGCTGGGCCGGGCTCAGGGGCTGGGCTGGGCTCAGGGGCTGGGCTCAGGGGCTGGGCTGGGCTGGGCCGGGCTCAGGGGCTGGGCTGGGCTCAGGGCTGGGCTCAGGGCCGGGCTCAGGGCCGGGCTCAGGGGCTGGGCTCAGGGCTGGGCTCAGGGGCTGGGCTGGGCTCAGGGCTGGGCTCAGGGGCTGGGCTCAGGGGCTGGGCTCAGGGGCTGGGCTGGGCTCAGGGCTGGGCTCAGGGCTGGGCTCAGGGGCTGGGCTCAGGGGCTGGGCTGGGCTCAGGGCTGGGCTCAGGGCTGGGCTGGGCTCAGGGGCTGGGCTGGGCTCAGGGGCTGGGCTCAGGGGCTGGGCTCAGGGGCTGGGCTCAGGGGCTGGGCTCAGGGGCTGGGCTGGGCTCAGGGGCTGGGCTCAGGGGCTGGGCTCAGGGGCTGGGCTCAGGGGCTGGGCTCAGGGGCTGGGCTCAGGGGCTGGGCTCAGGGGCTGGGCTCAGGGGCTGGGCTGGGCTCAGGGCTGGGCTCAGGGCTGGGTTCAGGGGCTGGGCTCAGGGCTGAGCTCAGGGCTCAGGGCCGGGCTCAGGGGCTGGGCTGGGCTGGGCTCAGGGGCTGGGCTGGGCTCAGGGGCTGGGCTGGGCTCAGGGGCTGGGCTCAGGGCCGGGCTCAGGGCTGGGCTGAGCTCAGGGCCGGGCTCAGGGCTCAGGGCTGGGCTCAGGGCTCAGGGCCGGGCTCAGGGCTGGGCTGGACATGCCCCTCTGCAGAGCTCAGCCAGGCCAGGCAGACCCTGCGCTGCTGCTCTGCACTGATGGATCCCTGGGTTTGGGGTTCCTTGCCCCCCATGCTGAGCCAAGCCTGAGGATGTGCAGCTACCCTGGGTGGGTGACACCCCCTGTTCCCAGCTCCCAGTTTAAACTCCTGCAATCCCCCCACTTCACATCATTTCTGTTGCAGAACGTGGCCCCAGGGGATTCCCAGCACAAAAGGAGGAGAAAGCTGAGGGGAGGTGGAACAAAGAGTTGATTGAGGCTGAAACTCCACCTGCGACTCCGCAAACCTGCAGGAATTTCCCCTCTTGCTGCCTTCGTGAATTCTGTGCAATTCTAGCTCTTGGGGGATCCCTGGTGTTGGTGGGGATGACAGAGATGGGCTGTGGCTGCCGGTAAAACAATGAATTTACTGAAAAACTAAATAATTACATAACGAAGCAACTAAATAATGAATTTCCAGAATAACTAAATAATTAAATAATTAGGTCATTGAGTAATTAAATAATTAATTTACTGAATTACTAAATAAATAACGAGTCAATAACTAAATAGCTAAATAAATAAATAACTAGATAATTAAGTGCCTCTTGCAGAAGCAGCAGGCAATTAATTATCTAGCTAATTAATGGTTTCAATGAACTGCCCTCTCTGCCCTGAGCTGCAGGGCAAGGGCTACGGGAACAGCACAGGACCCCCAAAACTGATGCACAGGGTGAGCAGAGATTCCCCTGAGCAATGGCTGCACTCCCAGAACCCCAGGACCCCTGAGGGTGGCAAAGACCTTCGAGGTCATCAAGTCCAACCTTTGGTCACAGCCCTCTGAGTCCAGCTGCTCCCCCAGCACTGCAGGGCCACCACGGACCGTGTCCCCAGGGGTCACACACATAAAGGTGTGGATGTGTGGTGACACTGAGGTGAAGGTGACAGTGAGGTGAGGGGATGTGAAGGTGACAGCAGGTGAGGGGTGTGAAGGTCACAGCAGGTGAGGGGATGTGAAGGTGGCAGTGAGGTGAGGGGATGTGTGGTGACAGCAGGTGAGGGGATGTGAAGGTGACAGCAGGTGAGGGGATGTGAAGGTGACACTGAGGTGAGGGGATGTGAAGGTGACAGTGAGGTGAGGGGATGTGAAGGTGACAGTGAGGTGAGGGGATGTGAAGGTGACAGCAGGGTGAGGGGATGTGAAGGTCACAGCAGGTGAGGGGGTGTGAAGGTGACAGTGAGGTGAGGGGTGTGAAGGTCACAGTGAGGTGAGGGGATGTGAAGGTCACAGCAGGTGAGGGGATGTGAAGGTCACAGCAGGTGAGGGGATGTGAAGGTGACAGTGAGGTGAGGGGATGTGAAGGTGACACTGAGGTGAGGGGATGTGAAGGTGACAGCAGGTGAGGGGATGTGAAGGTCACAGCAGGTGAGGGGATGTGAAGGTCACAGCAGGTGAGGGGATGTGAAGGTGACAGCAGGTGAGGGGATGTGAAGGTGACAGCAGGTGACAGTGAGGTGAGGGGATGTGAAGGTCACAGCAGGTGAGGGGATGTGAAGGTCACAGCAGGTGAGGGGATGTGAAGGTCACAGCTCCAGCCACAGCAAGGGGAGGAATTCCTGTGGGAAAGTCCCTGCTTGGGGAAAGGCCGACTCAGCACAGGCTGAACCCACCGCAGCAAATCCTGTCACCAAGATGGCAAAGAATTGCATGGAGTGACATAGAATTACACATAATTACACATGATTGCATGTAATTACCCTCCTGACTCGTGCTGCAGTGACAGCTGTCCTGGTCTGCCTGGCAGCAGCTTCCCAGAGCTCAGGAAAACAGCAATTCCACCAAGGAGAGTGTCCTGGCACTGGGCTGTGCAGGCTGCAGTGGGAGTTCCTGCCTGCTCCAGCCGGGCAGGTGGGATAAGGAGCACAGAAATGGGGTGAAAATGGGGCCAGGTCTGCCCTGCCTCATCACAGGCGGCTGGGGGTGCCACAGGAATGGGGCTCAGCCAGGGACAGAGACCCCCAGACAGGGACCAGTCGGACTCTGGGGCTGACCAAGGGGCAGGTGGGAGATGGACATCAAACCCGTGCTCGGGTTCCTGGGCAGGGGCTGGCACACCCCAAGATGCCCAGTGGAACCCACAGGTCCCCCCGCTGGTTTTGCCTGTGCCACCCTCTGATGAAGGACTTTTCCAAGCACATCCTCATTTTGGATGAGGGCAAGTCCTTACCTGCCCTGCCCCTTGGAGGGGGGCACAGTAACCCTGGCAGCATCCTCCAACCCGTGGTGGTCACCGTGCCCGCGCTGGTGACACCAGAGCTGTCACTTTTAGTGGTGAGTCTCTTCCAAAGCCATGGAGCTCTTCAGGGCAGGTGCCACTCGCCAGGACATTTGGCAGCAGCTCCTCTTCCCAGGTTTTTATCTGGTGTCTCTGGTCCCCAGTGCCACCCCTGCTCTGTCCCTGTGCCTGTCCCCAAGGGTTCCCAAGGCCCTCCCTGCCCCATTGGGAACCAAAGGCTCATTTCTCTCGCAGGTTGTGCTACAACATCCATCACTCCGTGTCTGATCCCACAAGGGCACTGTGGCCCCTGCACTCCTGCAGCTGGAACATTCCCACGGGGCCAGAGGTGGAGCAAGACAAACATCCTGGTCAGATTCTGGGGAAATTCTGGAGAAAAAAGGCAGTGAGGGAGACTCTGATCATGGGGCTGTGCCATGATGTGGGACAGGGCTGGACAGTGACAGCCCAGGCCGGGAGATGGGCATTTCCAGCCAGGCAGCAGCTCCAGGAGGAAGCACAGCACATTGTCACTGTCACAGTCTGGGAATTAAGTGCCCAGAACTTGGGACCAGGTCTTCATCGGGCCCTGCCCCTCTGTGCACACAGGCTGGGGACAGGTTCGGGTGCTGCCCTCGGGATCTGTCCAGTGGAGAATCGGCCTGGATGGAGCCAGCTTGCTCCATCCATGGTCTGATAATGAGTGAGGAGCTCAAAGGGACCTCAGCAGGCCCCTTCCCATCCTGAGGGGCTGAGTCCCTGTCAGATGGAACAGGATATGGTGGGATGATGGAAAAACCCCTTGAGGACCTGACCTGGTCTTGAGCAATACCTGAGGATGATTGATGTTATCCCAAGAGGTGATGGATATTGTCCCAAAAGATGATGAGTATTGTCCCCTGTCTGCCTCAGGAAATATTTAGCAATTCCCATCATGGGACCAGAAGTTTCCTAATCACAGAATCACAGAATTATTTGGGTTGGGAAGAGCCTTAAAGTCCATCCAGTCCCAACCTCTGCCATGGGCAGGGACATTGTCCACTGGAGCAGGGTGCTCCAAGCCTGTTCAAGCCCAAATTTTGTTAAAGATGTGAATTATTAGGCTTTCACCTTTGCAGAATATTGAATTGTTTGAGCTCTGGATGAGCTGCAGGAGCTCAGGGAGATGAGGTGGAGGTCCACACTGCAGCAGGGGCAGACACCAGCACTGACAGAAGGGATGGCCACAGGTTTAGGAGCCAAAACATGGGATGGAGTGGCCTGAAGTGGCTGTGGACACCAAACAGAGCCTGGCTCACCAAGGCACAGGGAGGGAACCGGGGCCAGGCAGGGGGTGAGGGGGCAGCAGTGGCCTTCAGTGAGAGCACAGGGGAAGGTTTCCCAGGAACTCAACAAAAGAGCGATGGCCACGAGCACACGATACCGAGAAAACCGCAGAGCCAGGCGGGAGCTGCCGCGCTGTGCCTGCAGCACGTCCCTGCGGCTGCAGATCCACAGATTAAATTGAGTTTGCAAATTAAATTCCTCAAGAAATAGTGAAACACTCGCAGGCTGGTGCTCCAGCACGGAGAGTTCAGTGATAACCCACAGCAGCAGCCACCCAGCAGGGAGGGACAGGGGCAGGAACAGGGCTGGGTGTGCTCAGTGGCTCAAGGGAGCAGCGACTCAGGAGCTCAGAACTGGAAACACAGCCTGGCTTTAGCCACCAGGAATCCCAAAATCCCTGGGGCTGGAAAAGCCCTCCCAGCCCAGGGAGTCCCAGCTGTGGCCGATGCCCACCTTGTCCCCAGCCCAGAGCCCTGAGTGCCACGTCCAGCCCTTCCTTGGGCACCTGCAGGGATGGGCACTGCAAAGCTCCCTGGGCAGCCCCTGCCAAGGCCTGAGCTCCTTTTCAGTAAAGAATTATTTTCTAATATCTATTTCTAACTAATATCTCCTAACACCTAATGTTTCCCAGAGCTGCTGGGGGAAGAGCCAACACAACAGCCACTGGGGAGAGCTGGGTTCTCAGTCCCAGAAGAAGGAATCCCCCATGGCAGGACAGAGAAGCACCAGGATGTGGAGCTGGAAGGTGGTGGCCAAGACAGGCTCCAAACTGGATGGCCAAAGGGGGGCAGAGGGGAACCACCACAGCCTGGGAGTGAGAGAAAAAAATTGCTGCAGGTGCTTCCAAGAGAGGGAAATCCATGAAATCTCAGTGGGCAGATGCCAGGCAGGCTGAAAGCTTGGGCAAGAGACTGCCTCAGGGGATCCAAACCATCCTGAGACCCTTCCTCAAACACTTCCAGAGCAGGGGTCACCTCAGAGACCTCGGGGGACAAGGGAGGGTGTTGGCCAGAGGGGACACATGGGGCAAATGTAGCCTGGAAAGAACATGTGAGTGAATCCCAGCCCTTCTGGGTTTCCCCAGCACAAAGGACATGGAGCTCCTGGAATGAGCCCAGAGGAGCCACAGAGCTCATGCAAAGACTGGAGTCCTCTGGAGCCAGGCTGGGAGAGCTGGGGGTGCTCAGCTGGAGAGGAGAAGCTGCAGGGAGAGCTCAGAGCCCCTTGCAGGGCCTGAAGGGGCTCCAGGAGAGCTGGAGAGGGACTGGGGCCAAGGGCTGCAGGGCCAGGAGCCAGGGAATGGCTGCCAGGGGCAGAGGGCAGGGCTGGATCTTGGCATCTTGGGCAGGAATTGTTCCCTGGCAGGGTGGGCAGGGGCTGGGATGGAATTGCCAGAGCAGCTGGGGCTGCCCCTGGATCCCTGGCAGTGCCCAAGGCCAGGCTGGACATTGGGAGCTCCTGGGACAGTGGGAAGGCAATGGAAGGTAGCCCATGGCAGGGGTGTGGAATGAGGTGGATTCTAAGGTTCCTTCCAACTCCTGACAAATCAGAATTTGGGAGCTCCACCTTGGAATCACCTTAGATCCACAAATGTCTCTGCATTTGGGAACTGGATTGAAAACAGAGGTGCCATGGTCAGTCCAAGGGTGACAAATTCCCACTTTGTGGCACGTGAAGGGAGAGGATGAGGTGTCCCTTCAGCAGCTGGACCAAAAGAAATCAGAATAACTAAGCTGCCTGACAGGGGAATTCTCTCCAAAATGTGCCAGTGTTGAGAGAGCTGGATGGGGATGAGGCTGATGATGGGAAGTCTGAGTTAATGGAATGGGGGGCTTTGTCCCATGCTGGCAGGTTGGGGCTGGCTGAGGAGCATGGCCATAGAAGAGCCGTGGAACACACCAGCTCCTGGGGCCATGGATCATGCCAGGCTGGCTCTCCCATGACAGGCAGGTCTCCAGGGACATGGATTGTGCCAGGCTGGCTCACCCTATGCTAGAGGATCCTCCCATCCCCACAGTCCCAAACACAACGGTTCCTGCTCTGGAGCAATGCAGGAAAAGGACCAAGTGCCTCACTCCTGCCACAGGAACGGGGTTGGTCCCTCAGCTCTGACACTGAAGTTCCTGTCATCTTTTGTCAGAAGGTAAAACCCAAGAGCGGGGAAATGGGGATCCCCAATGGGACAGAGATCGCTCCCCTTGCCTCTCCTGGGAGCTGCTTCCCCCCAAAAAACCAAATCCAGCAGCTCTGAGCATGTTATGAGGGTTTAGGAGGGATTAGGAAGGTATTAAGAGGGAAAGCTTTTAACAGGAGCTAACGCTGTGCCAGTTCTGCAGCTGCAGCAGGAACATCACTGGGACCCACAGCTCCCAGCAGAGCTCAGGGCAGGGGGAACACAGGCCACCCCCACCTCTGACACCCTGACAAAATCACAGTTAGGTGTGAAAAACAGGCTTGTTGGGATAATTCCCAGGGGAGGAGCATTGGCCAGATAAATCTGCTTAAGAGAGTGAAGGAAGAAGACTAATCACTCTGGGATGAAGGCTTAGGATAATCTCCCAAGGAGCAAATAATTGGGCATTAAGGTGTGGGGGATGTAGGCCCCAAGCAGCCTGTGCTTTGGTCCTGGCCCTGGGGACTTCCATGTGGGAACTGTGGGGGAAAACACCACAAAACCCTCAGTGCTGCAGGGCTCCCCTGGACCAGACCCTGGCCCCACCTGGGAACGGGCACTGAAGCTTTGGCAAGCGTCAGTCACACACTGGCCCTGCCACAGGTGTCCCAGACACCCACCAGGGCAGCCTGAGACAGGAATCCTGGGGACGGGAAGAGGCAGGACAGGGATGATGAGGATGGGACAGGAACATGAACCCGCACAGAGCAGCCTGAGCTCACTCACCTGGCTCTGGTGTTCAGGTAAAGGTGTCCCTGTTGCTGCAGGACTCATTCCCAGCATCCCCAACGCCACCTCCCAGGGACAAACCAGTGGCATTTGGCACCAGGAAGGGTCAGCCCAGGCCAGCTGAAGGTGGTGTTGGCTGAGGGCACAGGAGCTGCCACAGCGCAGGGCACAGCCCTGTCACAGAAATCACCATAAATGTGCTTTTCTCAAGGCTGGTAACCCAGGTGCACGACACTCCTGCTGCCCACAGCTCCACCCCAAAGCGCAGGGACCTGGGAAGGAGCTGGGTGTGGAGCCTGTCCTCCTCATAGCCCTCTGCTGCGGGGCACACAGGGCTGGTGGCACCGGCAGTTTGGGGCTGGGATGGTTCAGGGCAGCGCTGGGGGGATCCAGCTGCCCCCACAACAGGGTCTCACACAGGCACACAGCAGGGTCCCAAGGGAATGGCTGATGGATGGCCCTGCTCTGTGTCCCCCTTTAATCCCCCCACTGAAGGATCTTCCTGCCCAGGGCAGTGACATCACCCGAGGCTGAACTGGGAAATGTTCCAGGAGACCAGGGTGACTGTGGTTGGGAACAAGGATCCAAAATGTGTCCCTTCCAACTCGGGAGGTTCCACAATCCTCAGGACCTGGGGGATGAACCCCAGTGCACTCAGGGCACCTGCTGGCACTGGACACCAGTAAGACCCTCCCAACCAACTGGAAACTCTCCTGCTAGCTGTCCCTGGACGCCAGGTCCCATGTCCTCCCCTGCTCCCTGATTTCCAGTGCAAACATGTGAGTCCTGTGGTTCTGGCAGGACCAGGAACCAAGGTTTGCATGCCACCAAGCCCTGAATTTACTGGAAATTGTGTGAACTTACCTCAAATGCTGAGGTTTCTTTCGAGTCTGAGCATGAAGAATGGCTATAGCTCAAGCCTGGAGCTACAGCCAAAGGTGTGGGGCTCACCTGGAGCAGGTGGAGGCAGCCAGAGGTCACGGAATCATGGAAGTTTGGGTTGAGGGACCTTTAAAGCTCATCCAGTTCTACCCCCTGCATGGGCAGGGACACCTTCCACTAGACCAAGGTGCTTCACGTTCTGTCCGACCGAGCCCTGGATACTTTGATGTGAAGGTGCCACTGCCAGGCCTCAGCCACCACCACCAGAGCTCAATCACTCACTCCTGAGCAGGATCCTCAGGGCCACACTCGCCCCTGTCACCACCAGGTGACTTCATGTTCTGAGTTAAACCCACACCTAGCACCTGCTGCAGCAGCACTGGCAGGGCAGACACAGCACAGAACAAACCAACACTTAACTGGGACACAGCAGGTGAGGAGAGCAGCTGCAGTCCCCTTCTGCCTTGTGCTGTGACCTGTGCTCCCAGCACCACACACCTGAGCCCACGCGTCACCAGCCCCCAGACCACACTGCACACAACTCGTATCAGCTCACACACAGGTAGTTAGTTCCACTTTCCCAGCATTTATTCCACCCACACCTCTCCCCACAGCTGTCAGAACTTCTGGAACTGTTTCTTGGTGCCTGCAGCCTTGGTCACCTTGAGCACATTGAAGCGCACGGTCTTGCTGAGGGGGCGGCACTCGCCCACTGTCACGATGTCCCCAATCTGCACATCCCTGCAACGACACCTGGGGGTCAGAGAGCTCCTAGGGCTTCACCTGGCCCTCAGAACCACCCAGCCTGGCTGCTCCTCCTGGGAAGGAGTGCAAGGCTCCCAGAGGTAGTGCTTGGAACCTGCCCCATGTTCAGTACATGCCAGTGGCACTGTCAGCAGCCCCTGACCGGGGGTACTCTGCAGACCATCGTGAGTTTGGACATCATAACCTGTGAGCAGGTTCCAGGTGAGGAGGGGCTGTGAACCCACCACCCGTGCCCTCAGCAGTGTGAGTTCAGCACAGGACAGCAGTGGGGACACCCTGCAGGGCGCAGGCACACACCTGAAGCAGGGGGACAGGTGCACCGACATGTTCTTGTGGCGCTTCTCGAAGCGGTTGTACTTGCGGATGTAGTGCAGGTAATCGCGGCGGATGACGATGGTGCGCTGCATCTTCATCTTGGTCACCACACCTGGAGCACAGGGGGACAGCAGGCCTGAGACACGGGGGACTGGCAGGAATCAGTGTGGCACCTGGCAGCAACACACACCAACCCCGGGAATTTCTCCTTATCTACTGGCCAGGCCACAACCTCCCCATTTCTGCTATAAACCCAACTATGTTTTTCTTTTTCCAACCTTTCTAACACACTTCCTAACACTCCCCACACCACCAGCTCCCATCCTACCCCCACACCTCCCCTCCAGTGCAGCTGGTCCTGTCACCTGCATCAGTAAAGCCATGTGGCAGAGTCATCAGGCCCCCGGTGGGCTCAGCAGACCATCGTGAGATTGGCATCATTTGCAGCTCCAGGACCAAGGCAGGTTACAGGGACCTCAGGAGGGTTGGTTACCTGCCCCAGATCTCCCATGGGACTCCTCTGGGGATGTTCCAGCTCACCTGAGAGTATGCGGCCCCGGATGGAGACATTCCCAGTGAAAGGACACTTTTTGTCGATGTAGGTGCCCTCGATGGCCTGCAGAGACAGGTGGGGAGATACAGCTCAGGTACCACACAAGAACCGTGGAATAGTTCAGGTGGGGAAAAGCCACCAGAGACCTCGATCTCAAGCAGCACTGCTAAAGCCACCACTGGCCCTGTGCCGAGATGCCACCTCCACATCAGGACCATCGTGGCCCCCGGTCCCAAGCCCAGCCCCCCCTCACCTCCTTCGGAGTCTTGAAGCCCAGCCCCACGTTGCGGTAGTAGCGGGGCAACTTCTCCTTGCCACCCTCACCCAAAAGCACTCGCTTTTTATTCTGGAAGATCGTCGGCTGCTTCTGGTAGGCGCGTTCCGTCTGGGGGTGGGGAGAGAGGGGGGCTCAGCGCAGCTCGGGCCGCGGCAGCAGGGGCAGCCGAGCCTGAGACCCCCGGCGGGGGATACCGAGCACCGAGAGAGCCCGGGCCTGACCCGTGGCCCCGAGACCCCGCCACATCTTCCCTCCAAAATGGAGGCGCCAAGAGCCCACAAGACCCCGGAGCACCCGGATCCGTCCCCCAGCCGCGGGACCCTGCACCCTCTGCCCGCCCCCGAACCCTCGGGGCACCGAGACCCCGTCCCAGGACACGGAGCACTCTGCTCCCACACCCCCCTAACCCGTGGGGCACCGAGATGCCGCTCCCCCTTCGCTCCACCGACCCCGGGGAACGGGTCCCTCTCCCCCTCCCACACCCAGGTCCCCGACACCCCCCTCGTCATCCCCACCCCGACCCTTAGGGCACCGACCGCCCCTCCCCAGTCCGGGCCGCCTCCCCGGCGCCCCCCACCACCGCTGGGCCGGCATCGGCCTCTCAGGGGTCTCCCCGGGGGTGTCCCGGGTTGTCCCGGGGGTCTCCCCAGGGGTGTCCCGGGGGTCTCCCCAGGGGTGTCCCGGGGGTCTCCCCAGGGGTGTCCCGGGCTGTCCCGCGGGCCCCGCGCAGCGCCCACCTGCGTGTCCGCCATCTTGGCGCGCGCGGCCGGAAAGAGGCCGCAGCGAGCGCGGGGCGCGGGTTAACCCGAGGGCGGGGCCAGGGGCAGGAAGTGACGTCACGCGGCCGGTGTGAGGCGGCGGGTGGGCCCAGGCCGGAAAGGCGGGAGCGGGTCCGGAACTGCGGAGCCCACAGGAACCGGAGCTACCGGTACCGGCCCACGCCTTGTCCCCAGCCCAGAGCCCTGAGTGCCACGTCCAGCCCTTCCTTGGGCACCTGCAGGGATGGGCACTGCAAAGCTCCCTGGGCAGCCCCTGCCAAGGCCTGAGCTCCCTTTCCATGGGCAAATTCCTGCTGCTGCCCACCCTGAGCCTCCCCTGGCCCAGCCTGAGGCCTGAGCTCTCCTCCTGTCCCTGTTCCCTGGCAGCAGAGCCCGACCCCCCCGGCTGTCCCCTCCTGCCAGGGACTTGTGCAGAGCCACAAGGGCCCCCTGAGCCTCCTTTGCTCCAGGCTCAGCCCCTTTCCCAGCTCCCTCAGCCCCTCCTGGGGCTCCAGCCCCTTCCCAGCTCCGTTCCCTGCCCTGGACATGCTCCAGCCCCTCAATATTCTTCCTGAGTTGAGGGACCCAGAACTGGACACAGCATTCGAGGTCTGGGCTCAGCAGTGCCCAGCACAGGGCACTTCCTTAGCCTTGCTGGCCCCGCTGTTTCTGAAACAGAAATGACCTCTTCTGGGGCAAAACCTCCAAGAGATGAGTGGGAATCTGTCACAAATGGATCAGCAATTGTGAAAAAGGCTCTGCACGGGCTGGAACTGGAGATAGGGCAGGCAGCACCCCCCAGATTCTAGCCTGGGGGTGGCTCCGTGTCCCTTTGCTGGCTGGCTGATGTTTCACACTGCTAAGGAAAAGGTTGTAACCCAGCTCACCCCACTCTCCTCCCCAGGTATCTGCACCGTGCAGCTGCAGAAAAGCTGCTCAGAAAACACTGTCAGGAATAAACACATGAACTACTGGAACAGGAAATCCAGACATTCTCCAGTTGCTATTCCCACAGGTCAGAGCCAGGGGGACAAAGAACAGTCATGGCACCACCAGGCCCAGAAGGCTCACTGCGCCCCAGAAACCCCAACAGCCCAGGAGACACCACCACTGGGGCTCCATCCCCTTCAACCTCATCCCATCCCACCTCCATCCTCATCAACCTCATCCCCATCCTCCCATCCTAATTATCTGCATCTCTACCCTCCTCCCAGTTTCCATTCTCACCCCAGCAATGCTGCAACACCTCTGGGTGAGGGCCATGAACGGGGTCCAGGGGTGTCCCAGGGCAGCGCTGGATGGGAACTGTGCTGGCACCTGCTCCACGAGCCGCCGGCTGCCCCCCAACAGTCAGAGCTTCACCCCAGGGCCTGTGGCTGCCCACAGCCCCCCGAGCTGAGGGGGAGCAGACAGACTGTGTCTCAGGCCAGCAGCATGATGCAGTCACCCGGCCGTGCAGGGGTGCCCTGGTAGCCTGGCCAGCCCCCCATACCCTGAGAGCTGCACAGACCGAGGGAGGCGATGCCCTCAATCAGACCCTTTATTCCGAAGGGTTTTACACAGCACAGACACACATCCCCTCCCCATGCACAGCCCCCCCAGCCCCACACCCCGGGGGTTGCATAGAGAGCGGCTGGGTGGGCACCAGGAACCCCCAGGGGGCCGAGGGGGGCAGAGCCAGCCCGCCCCGCGACCCCCGCCCCGCGAGCCCCGGGGGCCCAGGGTCCTGCCCTGCTCCCCCGGGGCGCGAGGCGGGGGCGGCCACTCGTGTCCAAAGTGCAGCCCGGCCTCAGCCCAGCTCTGCCCCAATAAATTAAAAAGGTCCGAGTCCGGGGTTAAAAAGGGGGCCCGGGGGTCAGTCCTCAGGGGGCTCGGTGAGGAAGGGGGAGGTGACGGCGTGGGCCTGGGCGATGGCTGCCAGCTCCTTGAGGAACTCGCTGAAGATGACGGCGCAGTACACGGCGTTGCGCACGCGCAGGGCCTCGCCGTGCCGCGCCGGGGGGGCCAGGGGGTGCAGCCCCCCGTCCCGCAGCCCCTGCAGCGCCAGCTGGGCCGCGTGCCGCGCGCGTGTCGGGCTGTTGGCGTGGCGCAGCAGCAGCTCCCCCAGGGACGGCTTCCGGCTGCGGGCTGGGGGCACGCAGAGGGGAACGGGTCAGGGACGCCGGGCGGGGGGAATGCAGCGGGGCAGCCAGTCCCCAGTGCAGTCCCCAGCACGCCCCCCAGCCCAAGGGACAGCTTGTGGCTGTGGGCACACAGGGGAAGGCATCCAGACCTCTGTGAAGCCCTCAGCTCCCCCCTACACTCTCCAGCCCCTTCCAACCCTCCTTACCACACACCGCACGACCCCCAGGCCCCCTCCCCAGGCCCTGCACGGACCCCAAACCCCACCCAGACTCCCAAAGCAGCCCCCAGCCCACCGTGCACAGCCAGCCCCTTGTACAACACAGCACGCAGCCTGCTGCACGGCCCCCTGCCCCCCATGCAGCCTCCACCCCCCACACAACACGCTGTGCGGACCCCAGACCCTGGGCAGGGCACAGGGAGCCCAGCACGCAGCCCCCAGCCCCGTGTGCCACTCCCAGCCGCCTGCACAAGCCCCAGCCCCCCATGCAAGGCCTCGTCCTCACCCAGGGTGTCAGTGCGCCGCAGGGCAGGGACGGCCCCAGGCCCCTCAGCCCAGTCCAGCCGCCCCCGGGCAATCAGGTACTTCTTGGCCTTGAAGAGCAGTGCTGGGAAATCCTCTTGACTGGCAGCAAAGCTCTCGATCTTGTTCTTCACCGAGCCCAGCACCTGCAGGAGCACAGGACGGGGTCCCCTCAGGAACTGGGGTCCCCATCACACGGGGTATTCCCTTGAGCACAGAGTATCCCAACAGGAATGGGGGGGGTCTCCACAGTACCAGGGAATCCAGAGGGGGTTACAGCCATGTGCTCGTGGCACTTAGGGACATGGGGCAGGGGTGGGCTGGGCAGCACAGGGCAACTCCGTGGTCTTGGGGGTTTTTTCCAATGGCTTCCCATGACTCCATGAGGGAATGGGTTCCCCAGGGGCCATACCTGGAGAAGGGACTTGACGCTGGGCTGGAAGACCATGTTGGTGTTGAGCAGGAAGGAGCGGAGCAGAGGCTGGGGGTAGCAGGCCAGCTGGGCCACCAGCCCCGTCAGCAGGAAGTTGACATACAGTGAGTTGTGGGGCATGTTCTCCAGCTTCCCGAACAGCACCGACACGAAGGGGCCTGGGGACACAGGCGGGTCAGGCAGAGCCCTGCAGCTCCCTGCAGGGGACCCTCCCTGTCCCCCCATGCCCACCTGTGAAGGGCTGGCTGGGGGGCGGCCCCACCGCCCGCGGCGGGCTGGCCACCACCTGCGCCAGGGGGTCTGGGGGCCGTGGCGGCGCCCGCCCGGCACCCGCATCCCCCTCGGGCAGCGCGGTGAAGCTGGCAAAGGCCTCCTCCTCTTCATGGGATAAGGGTGCCTCAGGGGGCTCCACGGGGGTGGCTGGGGCCGCCCCCACACCCCCGTTCTGCATCTCAGCCTCAATCTCACGCAGCTCCTCCGTGAAGGTCTCGATGGAGACGCCGGCACCGGGGGCCTCGGCAGGCACGCGGGCCAGCAGCTCCTCCAAGAGCGAGTCCACCGAGGGCAGAGGCTCCCAGCCAGGGGGCTGTGCCCGAGGGGCCCCGTTCGGTGCCCCCCCGCCGCCCTCCCCCTCGCCCTGGGGGCTCCGACGGACTTTCTTCACCACCACATCCCCCTCCGGCCGCCCCGGCTGAGCCGCCCCGTGTGCCCCGTTCACCAGAGTCCCCCCGTCCCGGGGGGCAGGGCCGGGCCCCCCAGCACTGGGCTCCTCACTCCCGAGGGCCCCCGCCGGCGCCTCCCGCGCCCCCTCCTCAGGCAGCCCCCGCTTCTTAGTCCGTGGCGTGGGGGGCCCGGGGGGCCGCCCCGGGGGGCTGTCGGGGTCGGCTGCGGGGCCGGGGGCACGGGGGTCCTCTCCATCATAGGGGGCCGACCAGACGCGGCAGGCCCAGGTGCAGCGGTCGATGCTGCGCCGCGCGTCCCGCAGGTATTCCAGGTAATTCCTGTCCAGTTCCGCCACCTCGTCGCGGGGGCCGGGCTGGGGGGGGCTGCCCGCGGGGGGCCCGGGGGAGCGGGGGGCCGCAGCCTCGGCGGGGGCCGCGCTGGCCTGGCGCATGAAGAAGGAGAGGCGGGACGGCGTGGAGGGCTTCGGGGCCGGGGGCGCGTCTGCACCGGGGCTGCCGTGGCCTGCAGGGGCGACAGGGGTCAGCGCCCGGGGGTGCTGGGGGGACTCCAGGTGCTGCGGGGATGGTGGGACAGGGCTCTGAGCCGGGGGAGGAATGGTCCCGGTGGCTGCAGGGGGAGCCCAGCGCAGGACAGGGCTCAAGTACGTGGAGAGAGCGTGGCGTGGGGGCCTGTGCCAGGATGGGGTGGAGATGGGGCTCAAGCTGCCACAGGAATGAGGGGCTCAGTTCTGAGTTGGGATGGGGTACAAGGGAACAGCATGGCAGAGCTCAGCAATGGGACAGGATGGGGCCAGGCTATGGGGGGGAAGCCATAGGGATGGCATAGCTGGGACTCATCAACAAGTTGGAGCAGAAGTGGGTTACAAGTGGCTACGGAGACCCCAGGAGGAGACCCCAGGAGAGGGCTCTGCATCAAGCTAGGAGGGGGACAGGGCCTAAGGGGCCACATGGGACAGCCAGCCAGGGTAGGAAGGGAGTCTGAGGGGCTGCAGGGATGCAGGGAGAGGGCTCAGTGTCAGGACAGGGTCCAAGGGGCAATGAGGATGGTGGGGTGGGGCTCAGCACCAAGCCGGGGTGTGGAGGGGCTCTGGGGGACCGCAGTGGCATACCCCTGGCCCGGGAAGGGGGCTCCTCGTCCCGGTCACGGGGCGGTGGGGGGCTCTCAGGCCGGCAGCAGCGTGGGATGAGCGACAGGAACTTCGCCGCTGTCTTCCCGTAGATGTCCAGGTCCCTCACCGCCCGCTTCTGGCTCAGCATCACGTGGCTGCAGGGCAGCAGGTACCTGGGGGCAAGGGTGGCACAGGGCAGACACAGGGACAGGGACCCTCCACAGGACACCAGCCCCTTCACAGTGGGGTAAATGATGTGGCTGCCTCACATCCACATGCCCACCTGGGAGCAACTCCCCAGGCCCGTCCCACAGGAGCCCCCAGAGTGGGCTAGCAGCAGGTGACCCCCTCAGCACCCCACCCCAGCCCGTTACCTGAGCACAAGCTGCAGCATCACATCCTCGCAGTTGAGGCTGAGCAGGGTCCGGAAGAGGCTCAGGGACACCATGCACAGCTGGGGACAGCGTGGGGAATCAGAGGAGCAGGCAGGGGGCAGTGCCACTCCCCCACAGCAGGGAAAGGGGATGGGGATGGGAATGGGACAAGGATGGGAATACTGGGGATGGGGATGTTGGGGGTCCACGGGGCTCACCCGGGAGTTGCTGTTGATGCGGCCCACCAGTGTGTCCAGGATGGTGGTGTTGTCGTGCCGGTGCAGCAGCACGAAGCGCAGGAAGGTTTTCAGCAGCGCTGTCTCACTGACACTGCGCAGGAATAGGTCCAGGTAGGCTGTGCTCGCAATCATCTCCTCCACCGAGGTCTGCAGGAGGGGCACGTGGAGCTGAACACCACAGGGACGGGTGCCATGGGGCCCTGCCCAGCTGCAGTGCTATGGGCAGGAGACCCCCGTCCCACACCCACTGCCAGGGGTCCCTCACCTTGTGCAACGCCGGCCCCATGACGGGCACAAGGAACCCGTTGTGGACGTAATCCACCAGCTGCTTCTGCACCAGTGGGTGGGCAACCTGAGGGGCCGCAGGGGGGTCAGGCAGCCCCCTACGGGGCTGGGAGCCCCTCACAGCTCCTCGCAGCCCCTCAGCCCCACCTGGATGACAGCATTGCAGAACTCAAGCGAGTTCATGAAGAGGACGAGGGAGGAGACGCCGATCCAGTCCTCCCGCCGCAGGAAGTGCCAGTCATCTCCTCGCACCTCGATCTTGCGGGGCAGGGAGGAGTACAGGGCGCTCAGGCCCGTGGCCAGCACCTGGGAACACATGTACTCGGCTGCCCCGCAGCCCCTCGGACCTCCGGCTGCTGGACCCAACTGGCCTTCCCCAAACCCCAGGAACCTGCCCCCCACAAACCTGCCCCACTCCAGCGCACCAGGCAGGGCAGCTGGGCCGGGTCCTGCATCCACCACTGACCCCAGGGAGTGGCCCCCTCATCACCAGCCCAGTGCTGGGCCCTCCACCACCTCCAAGCCTCCCATCATCACCAAGTCCCCCCATCATCTCCAATGTCTCCAGGCCCCTCATCCCCAAGCTCTCCATCATCTCCAGGCTACTCTGTCACCTCCAAGCCCCCCATCACTTGCGGACCTTCCATTACCCCCAGATCCCCCATCATCTCCAAGCCCTCTAGCCCAAAGCTCTCCATCATTTGCCAGCTCTCCATCACCCAGCTTCCATCATTCCCAAGCCCCCCATAATCTCCAGCCCTACCCCCCACCAGCCCCAAGCCAGGACAGGACTCCTTCCTCTAGGCCTGTCCACAGCTCTTGCCCAGCAGCCCAACCCAAGCCCGTGCCAGCAGTGCAGGGTCCCAGCACTGTCCCAGGGAGGGGACATCACCCTGGGTGGGGGGACACCATGCCAGGGAGAGGGGCATCACCCCGAGGAGGGGGATGCCACACGGGGAGCCGTACCGGGCAGAAGTAGGAGTTGTCGGTGATGGACTGGGCCACGGCGCGGTTGCTGGCCGACATGGCCATGATGAGCAGCAGCGCGTCACGCGCCTGCTGGCCCCGCGCGCCCTCGTGGTGGATGAAGGGGATGAGGAGCGAGAAGATGATGAGGTTGGCGGGGCCCTGGTCCGTGTGGCTGTGGAAGAAGAGCTCCAGGATGGCCGGCTCGCGGGCCACGGAGACGCAGAGCTGGTTGAGCAGCAGTACCAGGCTGTTCTCGAGCGGGGCCGAGGCGGGCTCGGCGCAGACGCTGAGCAGGCGCAGCAGCGGCGTCAGCACCGGCTTGTGCCGCAGCAGGGGCTGCCGGGCCTGGCTGATCAGCATCTCGTACAGCTTCAGCTGCTCCACCTGGCAACAAGGACAGGGTGGGAAAGGTACAGAGACCACCCAGTGCAGCTGCTCCTCCAGCACAACCCAGCCCAGTGAACCGTGTCCCCAGGCTGTGAAATCCCCCCAGGGCTGGGGATTCCAGCACTGCCCTGGGCCATCTGTGACAGGGCCGGACAGCTCTTTCCATGAGGAATTTCCTCCAGCATCACAGAGTTTTCAGGATGGCTCAAGTAGTCTCAACCCCATTCCAACCTGAACATGCCCTGGGACAGCACCCTACCCTTGGCCTGGCTGACCCTCAACCCACCACCTTCACCCCTTGGATCCAGCCTGTCCCAGCCTCCCCACAAACCCTCCACCACTGCAGACCCCTCTGCTTCCCTCACTCAGACCTTCCTCTCCTCGGTGAAGTCGCCCTGCAGATGCCAGCAAAGGAGCCGCTCCAGCAGGTTCTCAGCAGCCACAAACTCCAGGATGGGCCCGCAGGCCACGTCCCCGTCCCCCTGTGACCTGTCTTTGTCCCCGTCCCCCCAGGGCCGGTCCTCAGCCAGCAGGTTCAGCATCTGGTAGGTGTTGTTGCGGACAGCGCTGAGGTCATCGGGGGCTGGCTTGCTCCCGCGCCGCTCCAGGATCCGCAGCACCTGTGGGAGGGGGCTTTGCAGTGGGGGCTGGGGGCTGGAGGGTCGGGGGATCCTCACTGCCCCCCCACCTGCTCACCTGTGCCCAGTGGTTCTTGAAGACCATGAGGCAGGTCTCGGGGTCAGCGGTGACGGGGGGCTGCAGGCTGGCGCTGCGGGGGGCTCGCTGCCCACCCGCCCGTGGGGTCAGCTTGCTCAGCCAGCTCATCCTCTCCATCGGCACGGGGTCACGGACAGCACCGGGGCACCCCAACCGCTCTGGACGCGGCCTGGCACCACCGCGGGGGCACAGGGCAGCGGGCGGGACGCCAGGGTCCTTTCTCCATGCTGCTGCCAGCGGCCAGGCTGCAGGAAGAGGGGCTGTCAGAGACCCCCCCAGCCCAACCTCACATCCAGCAGCAGGGAGAGAAGCAGAAGGGAAAGTAGGAAGGAAGCCAGGAGGAAAGGAAGGCAATCAAGAGGAAAGGCAGGCAGGAGAGACAGAGCACGGGGAATTGGGCTGGGCAAGCGTGCTGGAGCAGTGGTGGCTGGAGGACTCTTGATCCCAGCCCTGCTCACACCCAGTACTGGACTTTAAACCGGGAACCGGCCCAGCATGGGTGTGGGGAGTACCCGGCAGCCGCAGGGACACCGGGACAGCTGGGACAGCTGCCCACCCCCATGCTCAGCAGCACCCATGGCCAGTGCAGTGTGACAGCGCTGCCAGGATATTTATAGGGCCCCGTGCCCTCCCACCACCACTGCCACTGCAGACACCAGCACAGGACTGAGCACTAAGAGCCCCCAGAGCCAGCAGCACCGGCTTGCCTGGGGACAAAGAGACAGCACAGGGGCCCCCCAGTCCCCCAACAGCATGTGGGAAGGGAAATGGCTTCGAGAGCCAGTGCCACAGTCCTTGTTTGGGGCCTGGGGAAGTGAAAGTGTCATTAAAGACACCCGAAACCACAGGGCAGGAATGGAAAGTGGCTGAAGCTGGGGCAGTGGGACACAGCATGGGCAGGGCCTGTCTATTTATACCCAGCACAGCCCGTCCCACCCACAGCAGGCGCTCGTGTGGCTGCTAAAGTTAGAGCCACTGAATGCCAGGACAGTGCCAGGCCTGGTACCCGGCACTGCGGCCTCAGCAGGAACACTGAGGCAAAGGCACGGTGTGGCACACCGGGGCATCCCCAGCGCAGGGACCCTGCCAGACGCACCGCCAGAGCCACACTGGAGGAACGGGGACACCAGCTGTCACCACCTCTGTGCTGGTACCAGTGCCCCCTCACCCCAACCTGGCTGTGCTTGCCACATGCCAAAGGACCACGCCACGGGGCACAGCACGGGCCGTGCCACCACGGCAGTGGCACCCGGACGGGCCGCGGTGGGGAGCAGCCTCCGCCAGAGCACTGCGGGGTGATCAGGGGCCACCAGAGCAGGGAAAGGGACACTGCAGGCAGGGACAGCGGGGGCACAGGATGACAGCCAGGTGCCACCCGGGCAGGGACGGGGAGACGGGGGCACGGCCACCATGGGCAGAGGATGGCACCCAGTGCCGGGAGGCTGTGGATGATGAGCACCCCGGGGAAACGGAGCTCGGTGCGGGGGTCACCGGGGGCTCGGCAGGGCCGTGGGCGGTAGGTGCCGGTGCTCCGGCTGAGGCGAGCGGCTGTCACAGCCCGGAGCTGCCCCCGCGCCGGGGCCGCGGTCCCGAGGAAGGTGCCGCAAGCTCGGGCATCCACTATCCCGGAGCCATGGAGACACCGGGACGCCCTCATGCTCCGAGGTCACGCATGGGGACCCTTCGATGCCCCGGGCCCGGGCCGCCTACCTGGGTCAAGGTCGCGGCGGTCCCGTCCCGTCAGCGCCGCACCTGGGGAGGGCACAGGAGGCGTCGGACGCGGGGCCGGGAACCCCCCGGGACCCCGCGGGCCCCAGCGGGACTGGGCCCCTCGCCCCACGGCACCGCGACCCGCTCGGACCCGTCCCCGCCGCGGGCCCCTCACCCTCGATACCGCTCGAGCCGGTCCGGTCCCTCTGGCCCCGCGCGGCCAAGGGCGGGCGGCGGCCCGGGCAGCCCGGCACGGAGCAGAAGGGCGGTTGGACCTGCCTCGAGGCCCGCTCCGCTGCCCGCACACCTCGCTCCCGGTGTCCCCGCTCCCGGTGTCCCCATTCCCGGTGTTCCGGCGCCCCCCGGCCCCTCCCGGTCCGCCCCAGCGCCGCCGCTCACCGCCCGCCCCCGCCGCGGGCCCCGCGCTCCCGACGCCATCTTCCCGCCGCGCCCGACGCACCGCGAGCGCTGGCCACGCCCACCGCGGGGCTGGTCACGCCCACCGCGGGGCTGGTCACGCCCACCGCGGGGCTGGTCACGCCCACCGCGGGGCTTACCACGCCCACCGCGGGGCTGACCACGCCCACCGCTGCCCGGGACACGCCCGCACGCCTCGGTGGGCGGTACCTGCACGGGACAGCTCGAGCGCTCATTGGCTACGCCGCGAGTGGGGCGGGGCCGGGAGGGGCCGGAGCGCGTGGGAACCGGGAATCGGGAACAGGGACGGGCGGTACCGGGACACCCCGGCACCGGGTACCCCCTACGAGCACCCCCCGGAGCGGGGCGTCCCGAGAAACCGGAAACCTCTCCGAGCCGGTCACCGGTAACCTGTACTCACGTGCTGGGAATCCCGGCACCGAGAACCCCAGTACGAGCAGCACCCGGAACCGGGCACCCCAGTGGCCCAGGCACCCCTGTGCTGCGAGCCCCAGAACTGGGCACCGCAGTACCGGGTAACCCTGTGCTGGGACCCCCTGCACCAGATAACCCCTGCACACTGCATTTCCAGGAACGGAGCACCTCGGAATCGGGCGCCCCGGTACCGGGACCCCCCAGAACCCTTCTCCCGGGCACCCCCGGAACGGGCCCTGCCTGACCCCGGGCACTCTTGTGCCGGATGACCTTGCAGCGGGCACCCTGTGCCCGGCCCTGGCAGGCGCTCCGGGTACCGGGAACCGGCACCACCCGCGCACAGGGCACCGCCTGGCACCGGCTGTTGTTCCTGGAGACTAACCCGGGCCCCAGCGAGCCCGGCGGGCCTGGCGCCGTGCCTGCCTCCGCCCAGGCGTCCCTGCGGACCCCACGTTGCTAAGGACGAGCCCGGTGCCGCGGGAGCCGCCTGGCTGGGCCCCCTTGAGGAGCCGCGCCTGGCACCGGGGCAGGCTCGGGTGCGCAGGAGCGGCGGCCGCCGGGACGCGCGGGATCCGCGCTGCGGAGGATGCGGAGCCTCGGCTCCCTCCCGTCCTGCCGCCGGGCCCGGCTCCAGCCCCGCAGCGCCTCTGCAGCCGCCGGACGTGCCACGGGGTGAGCGGCAGCGCTCGGCGGGGCCGGGGCTAGGGGCACTGCAGGGACCCCTGGGCCCCACAGCTGCAGGGGGGGCTGCCTGAGCCTTAGAGCCACTGGCAGCGGGGGCTGAACGAGGGGCAGGGGGTCCCAAACGGGGATGGAGCGACCCCAGGTCCGTCTGCGCCCCCCAGCCGCGCCGCCACCCCCAGGACCTGGACCCTGGACCCCGCCGGGGACTGGCACTACAGATGGATCAGCCTCATGGTGCTGCCCATCCTTTACAACTGGGTCGTCCTCATCCTCAGGTGCCGAGCAGTCGGGTTGGGCGGGGTGCGGGGTGTCCTGGCCCCATCCCAGGCGTGATGCCACTTGTACCCCAGGTGCTGCTTCCCCGAGCTGCAGGAGGCGCACACCGGGCTGTGGCAGGCCCTGGACGGGCTCAGCGATGCACTGTACCTGCTGGACATCGCCGTGCACTGCCACACAGGTGTGTACACACACACAGGTGTGTAAACGGACACAGACACAGGTGTGTACATGGCCACAGACACACACAGGTGTGTACATGGCCACACACACACACACACAGGTGTGTACATGGACACACACACACACACACAGGTGTGTACATGGACACACACACACAGGTGTGTACATGGACACACACACACACAGGTGTGTACATGGACACACACACACAGGTGTGTACATTGACACACACACACAGGTGTGTACATGGACACACACACACACAGGTGTGTACATGGACACACACACACAGGTGTGTACATGGCCACAGACACACACAGGTGTGTACATGGACACACACACACAGGTGTGTACATGGACACACACACACACAGGTGTGTACATGGCCACAGACACACACAGGTGTGTACATGGACACACACACACAGGTGTGTACATGGACACACACACACACACACAGGTGTGTAAATGGGCACACACACAGGTGTGTACATGGCCACAGACACACACAGGTGTGTACATTGACACACACACACAGGTGTGTACATTGACACACACACACACACACACACACACACACACAGGTGTGTACATGGACACACACACACACAGGTGTGTACATTGACACACACACACACACACACACACACACAGGTGTGTACATGTACACACACACACACAGGTGTGTACATTGACACACACACACACACACACACACACACACACACACAGGTGTGTACATGGACACACACACACACAGGTGTGTACATTGACACACACACACACACACACACACACACACACACACAGGTGTGTACATGGACACACACACACACACACAGGTGTGTACATGGCCACAGACACACACACAGGTGTGTACATGGCCACACACACACACACACACACACACTCTCCCACCCGGTACAGCCACCACCCAGCCTCCCATAGAGGATGTTTGGGTGGGTGGTCTTGAGTCTGGGCATTCACTGCTGACCCCCTCAGCCCCCTGGCAGCCCAGGGAACCTCCAGCGATCTTCCCCAGGGTGCCCATCCAGGGCTCCTGTGGCCCGGGTCCTCCCTGTGCCCCATGCTGGCACCCACCTGGTCCCCACTGCGAGCCCTTTCCCATCTCAGGCAGGTCCTGAGCAAGCCCGGCCCCCCCAGCCCGGGGTCCCTGTGGTGCCACGGCTGCCCTGGCTGCCCACCCAGGTTTCCTTGAGGACGGGATCCTGGTGCAGGACCTCAGCCGGACGCGGCGGCTCTACCTGAGCTCCTGGACCTTCCCCTGGGACGTGATGACTGTGCTGCCCACCGAGCTGCTGTGTCTGCTCCCAGGGGTCCCGAGGGTCCCAGGGGTGCCAGCAGCACGTGCCAACCGCTGCCTACGGGTGCCACGACTCTTCGAGGCCTTCGACCGGTGCGAGACACGCACGGGATGGCCCAACGTGTTCCGCATGGCCAAGCTGATGCTGTACCTGCTGCTGGGCATCCACTGGCACGGCTGCCTCTACTTCGCCCTGTCGGCACACCTGGGGCTGGGCGCCGATCCCTGGGTCTGCCCCAGCTCCACCCGACCGCTGCGCCGATACCTGCACAGCTTCTACTTCTCCACGCTGGTCCTGGCCACGGTGGGAGACACGCCGGCACCGCAGCGCGAGGAGGAGTTCCTCTTCCTCACCGCCGGCTTCCTCCTGGCCGTGCTGGGCTTCGCCACCGTCACCGGCAGCATCAGCACCGTCATCGTCAACCTCAGCACGGCCACCGCCGCCTTCTACCCCGAGGCGGGGCCGGTGCGGCGGTACCTGCGGGCGCGGGGCGCGGGCGGGCGGCTGCGGGCGCGCGTGGTGCGCTGGCAGCAGCAGCTGCGGGCACAGCGCAAGCTGCCGGCGGAGCGGGAGCTGCTGCGGCTCCTGCCGCGGGGGCTGCGGGCCGAGGTGGCCGCCAGCGTGCACCTGGCGGCCCTGCGGCGAGTCGGGCTGTTCCGCAGCTGGGAGCGCGGGGTGCTGCGGCAGCTGGTGCTGCGCCTGCGACCGCAGGTCTTCGGGCCCGGAGAGTTCGTGTGCCGGCGTGGGGATGTGGGCCGCGAGATGTACTTCATCCGCGAGGGCCGCCTGGCCGTGGTGGCCGAGGACGGTGTCACGCAGCTGGCCGTGCTGAGCGAGGGGCTCTACTTCGGGGAGATCAGCCTCATCGACATCAAGGGTGAGCTCCACGCTGCGCCCCGATGCTGCCCCGCGGCCGCCTTGGGCTCACGGCCCCCCGCCCCACAGGCAACACGGCGGGGAACCGGCGCACGGCCAACATCCTCAGCATCGGCTACTCAGACCTGTTCTGCCTGGGCAAGGAGGACCTGGCGGAGGTGCTGGCCGAGTTCCCCTGTGCCCGTGCTGCCTTGGAGGCCAAGGGCCGGGAGCTGCTGCTGCGCATGGGCCTGCTCGACACCGGGGCCGAGGCGGCGGCACTGGCGGCCGAGGCGGAGGCGGAGCGGCGGCTGCAGGGGCTGGAGCTGGCCCTGGAGGGGCTCCAGACTCAGGCAGCCCGGCTGCTGGCACAGCTGGAGGCCAGCGCCCTGCGCTTGGCCCTGCGCGTCCAGCGCCTCGAGGGACGGCCGCACCTGCGGGACAGAGCGGCGCGGACAGACGGAGCAGCGGGAGCGGCCTCACCGCCTGCCGGGACACAGCGTCCTCCTGACGGACAGGGTCCCCCCGGAGCGCAGCATCCAGCCAAGGCACAGCGTGTCCTCAGGGCATACGGTCCCCTCAGGGAACAGGGTCTCTCCAAGGTGCGGGGTGCGCCCAGGGCACAGGGTCCTGCCCTGGAACCAGCTTCTGCAGGAGGATGGGGTCCCACGGGCGTGCAGGGCGCCTCCAAGGCACAGGGTCCTCGCAGAGCGCAGGGTCCCAGCGACATGCAAGGTCCTCCCAAAGCACACGGTACCCCCGTGGTGCGGGGTCCCCTCAGGCCACAGAGGCAGACTGGGGCACGAGGTCCCAGTGGGGCACAGACTCTCCCCAGGGCACAGGGTCCCTCCGGGTCACAGAGTTCCAGAGGGGCGCATGATCTCTCCGGGGCTCGGAGGGTCGGGGTCCCACGAGGGGTGGGGGTGCCCCGGGACTAGTTCCGCCGTGCTGAGGGGTGACCTGGAGGGCGACACAGCAGCGACCGCTGTTGTCGGGTGACACTGACGGCTGCTGCTGCTGGACGGGGACCGGGACGGGGAAGGAACCGGGATGGGGACGGGTCAGGGTCGTGGAGTTTCGGAGCCGTGAGCGGCTCGGGACCCCCAGCCCCGCTGGGCCGTCCCGGGGCAGCCGCAGGGACGCGGTGACAGGCACGCGGTGGCGGCACTCGCTCAAGAGCGCTCCCGGTGAGCCCCCCCCAGCTGCCCGACCCGCCCGGGACTCCGGCTGCAGCCCGGTACTCCCCGAGCCCCGCTCCCGGTACTCTCCATGGCCCCGCCCGATCCCCCCGCCCCGGGCTCCCCCTGTTCCCGCCTCCCCCGCGCCCCCCAGCACCGCCCGAGCTCCCCCCGCCGCCACCACCGCCCCCCGCCCCCCGCCCGCCCCGCGCCGGGCGCCGCCCCCGCTTATCCACCGGCGGCTCCGAGCAGATCGGAGCCTCGTCCCTCCCGGAGCCTCCCGGAGCCTCCCGGTGCCTGATCCTTGCCGCTGCCTCCTGCCGGAGGAGGGGCGGGGGGAGGCGGGGGGGTCCCCGCCATGGACCCCCGGCCCCTCAACGAGTCGCTGCAGGAGATGCTCTGCCGCTCCGGGAACGGCACCGGGAACGGACTCGGCACCGGCAACGGGACCAACGGCTCGGTCTGCGACCTCCTCCGCAGGGGCCTCCGCGGGCCCCCGGCGCCCAGAGGTGAGAGCGGAGGCGGGGGGTGAGGAGCGGGATGGAGCCGGGAAGGGACCCCCTTGGTGCCTGGCCCTGCGCCCCCCGGCACGCCAGCACCCCGCTTCGCCCCGCCGTGCCCCCGCTGCCCGCCGCCCTGCGCTCCGCTTCTCCCGGCCCCTGCCCGCTGCCGCCCCCCGCCCCTCATCGCACCCATCATCCCCGATCCCCGGGCGGGGGCTCGGTGGCCCCGGCAGTGCCCGGTGCTCCCGGTGCGGATCTCGGCGCTGCCTGGGGGGAACGCGCCGGGCTGCGCCGGCGGCAGCAGGAGGGCGGAGGGGACCCCGACAGGGACGGCACGGACACAGACACCGCCCGCCCCGCACCCCTGTCCCACTGCCGGGGCTGGGACCCCCAATTGGACCCTCGACTGGGACGCCCCCATCCGCCCCACCACCAGAGCCAAGACTCCTAACCCCATCCCACCCCCCGGCTGGGGCCCCTGCTCCTGTTTGTCACCCTGCTCTCCGGGCTGGACGTCGCCGGTCCCCGCGCCGCCAGGGGAGCCGTGGCTCAGCACCGAGGGGAAGGGTGGGCAGGATGGGAGCACTCACCTGGATGAGGGACCCTCAGCCTCACGGAATTGAGCCGAGATTCGCCCCAAATCCCGGCGGTTGCCACACGGGGGGTAACGATGCACTCATCTGGTGTGTCTCCACCGAGCCCGCGCCGGTCACGCTGGAGCCCCCGCGTCCCAGAGCCTGGGCCTGTGCTGGGGGGCCTTTGGGGTACCTTTGGGGGGCCACCGGGCTACCCTTGGGGTGCCGTGGGAGTGTCTCTATGGCGGCCTCGGGAGTGCTTTCAGAGTGTCTCTGGGGTGTGCCCAGGGTCCCAAAGCAGCTGTCCTGCTGCCCACAGAGCTGGACGTGGCGGTGCGCGTGGTGCTGTACGTGCTGATCTTCGTGCTGAGCGTTGGGGGCAATGCGCTGGTGGTGGCCGTGCTGGCGCTGAACCGGCGACTGCGCACCGTCACCAACTGCTTCCTGCTGTCCCTGGCACTGAGTGACCTGCTCCTGGCGCTGTGCTGCATGCCCTTCACCCTGCTGCCCGGCCTCATGGGCGCCTTCATCTTCGGCGACGTCGTCTGCAAGCTCGTCGCCTACCTCATGGGTAGGGTGGGGCACGGCGGGGCCACCTCATCCCTACCCAGCTGGCACACGGGGGCACGGGGAGGGGGCTCGTCCCTACCCCGTGGATGTGCGGGGGGGCTTATCCCTACCCCATGGGTACGTGGAATACATACAGCGGGAGGCTCCAGGAGGAGGCGGGGGCCTGCAGCGTCACGCCACGGCCACTGACGCGCCCTGCTGCCCGCAGGGGTCTCGGTGGCCGTGTCCACCTTCAGCCTGGTGGCCATCGCCATCGAGCGCTACAGTGCCATCTGCAACCCGCTGCAGTCGCGCGCCTGGCAGACGCGGTCCCACGCCTGCCGTGTCATCGCGGGCACCTGGGCCCTGGCAGCGCTGCTGATGCTGCCCTACGCCGTGTACAGCACCACGCGGCCCACGGCCCCCCGCCCGCCCCCCGCCCAGTGCACGCACCACTGGCCCAGCGAGCGTGTCCGGCAGGTCTGGTGAGTCCTGGGGAGGGAGGGGGAACACGGCGGTGAGGGGATGCCGAGTGACGGGGGCCACCTGTCCCAGGTACGTCCTGCTGCTTCTCGTCCTCTTCTTCATCCCGGGCGTGGTGATGACGGTGGCGTACGGGCTCATCTCCCGTGAGCTCTACCGTGGCATCCGCTTCGAGCTGGACGTCAAGAGGGAGGTGGCAGGTGAGGGGACGGGGGTGATGCTGGGGGCGATGCTTGGTACGACTCCTGTGTGGGCAGAGTACCCGCCCCTGGAGGAGAGGCAGGGCTGAGCCCTCACCCCTGCTCCCCACAGTGGTGTGTTCCTCAGGGACACCCCCCTTTCCTGGGGACCTCCTTGTAGCCTCGGGGTGCAGCACGTCCCCATGGTGCCATGGCCATTTCCACGTGCTCCTGGAGGATGCTCCTATGGTGTTGGGGTGCAGCGTGCCCCTACAGTGCCGTGACCATGCCTCCTCATTCCACAGCCCAGCGTGGTACTGGGGGGGACCCAGCGCCCACCTGCGATGAGGGTGACGGCTGCTACCTGCAGCTGTCACGTCCGGGTGCGGCGTTGGAGCTGCGGGCGCTGGGGGCGGCTGCGCAGCAGGACCGGGCACGCATCAACAGCTCGGGGGCCCAGCTGGCGGCCAAGCGGCGCGTGATCCGCATGCTGGTGGTCATCGTGGCCATGTTTTTCCTCTGCTGGCTGCCCATCTTCGCCGCCAACACCTGGCGTGCCTTTGCCCCGCGGGCAGCCCAGCGGGCACTCTCGGGGACCCCCATCGCCTTCATCCACCTGCTCTCCTACACCTCGGCCTGCACCAACCCTCTCATCTACTGCTTCATGAACCGCCGCTTCCGCAAGGCCTTTGGGGCCACCTGCGCAGGCTGGGGGTGCCGCCGTACCTGCCCCCGCCGCCCCCCCGAGGACGAGCCCCCCATGGCCAGTGCCTCGCTCTCCAAGTTCAGCTACACCACCGTCAGCAGCCTGGGACCCCCCTGAGCCGGCACCCCTGAGCTGGAACCCCCTTGAGCCCTCCAACACCAGTGCCTGGGGCCCACATGAGCTGGACCCCCACAAGCTCCCCATGGCTTTTTTTTCTCTGAGTTCAGCTACACCATCCACAGCAGCCCGGGATCCCCCAACTAGACCCCCTTAGGCCCCCTAGCACCAGTGTCTGGGACCCGCTCCCCGAGCTGGACACCTCCAGCAGGACCCCCCCGAGCATGAACCCTGCCCTGCCAGCACCCCCCGTGCCCCCCTCTGGTGCACCCCCAGTCTCCCTCCCTCCCAGGACAGCCTTGCCCACCCTGCCCCGCTCAATCCCAGTGCCCCCGGGTCCCGGCTGGGTGGGGGCGAGGGGCGGGCGGGAGGAGCCCTGGGGCTGGGCAGGTCGGAGGCTGAGGGAGGTCGAGGCACCCCCAGCCCAGCTCAGCCCGGGGTCTCCCCGCGCTGCTCCCCCGCTACGGTCACAATAAACTGACCCCGTGCCCACCTGCGCCGCTGCTCCCAGCGCTCCTGCCCCGCCGGCACGGAGGCTCCGCGGGGCAGCCCCGGGCGGGACGCGGGGTCGGCACCGCGCGAAGCTCGGGGGTCTGCGGGCTGGGGCCCTCCGCTGCGGGAACTGCTGAGCCCGGCGGCGGCGGTAGCTGGGCGGATGGGACCCCCGGGCCCGGTGCACCCGATGCCGTCCCGGGGGTGTGTACGAAGGGGAGGGGAACCCCAGGGAACACCGCCGTCCCCAGGACTCCATCTCCCATCGTGCCTCGCGCGTTCACGTAGGCCCGGCTCCTTCATTTGCATGCGGTTCCCCGCCCCGTGGGGCCACGCCCCATCCCGCTCGGCCCCGCGTACATTGGTCACGCCCCCTCCTTGGCCGGCCACGCCCCCGCCGCGCTCGGCCGTGGCGCCGGGGGCGGGGCCTGTGCACAGCCCCACCCAACTTTGGCCCCGCCTCTTTCGCTGCCTTGCCCCGCCCCTCCCATAAAGGCGGGCGCTCGGCCCTGCCTCCGCCCCGGCCCCGCCCCTCCCTCGGCCATGGCCGCCGGGGTCCGGGCCCCGCCGGGCCCGATGGCGCGGCCACCGCTGTCACCGCTGTCACCGCTGCCACCGCTGTCACCGCGGCCACCGCGGCCACTGCGGCCACTGCTGCCGCTGGCCCTGGCTGCGCTGTCGCTGCTGTCGCTGCTGTCGCTGCCGGTGGCGGCGGGGTCGCCGTCCGGCCCCGAGGAGCAGCTGGTGGCGGCGGCGCCGCGCTGGGGCTGGCGGAACGTGTCGTGCCCGGCCTGCCGGCTGCTCTTCGGGGCGCTGGACCTGGCGCTGCAGGTGGGCACGGGGGGTCGGGGAGTGCCGGGACACGGGGGGCACCGGGGGAACAGCGGGCGAGGCACGGGAATGGGCGGACACCGGGACAGCAGGACGGGAAGAGCGGGGGCGACAGAAATGGGACAGCAACGGGGACAGAGGGGACGGGACAGGCCGGGGACAGGCCGGGCCAGTCCCTCGTGACGGGCCAGGGCAGGTCGGGGCTTGTGACAGACGCAAGAGCGGGCTGGGAATGGGGACAGGGACGGGCGGGGAGAATGACAGGCTGGGACGGCTGGAAGGGGAACGGGGACGGGCGGGGTCAATGCCAGCGGCTCCGCCGGGGGCAGCGGGGACACGGACAGGCTGGGATGGGGCGCTGAATCCGCCTCAGAGGACGGGAACAGGCTGCGGCGGGGGCGGGAAGGGAGGACGGAACCGGGCTGGGGAAGACAGGGGCTGCGGGACCGTGTAGGTCCCTTCTGGCCTCGGGATGTGCAGCTGGCTGGGCCGGGGTGGCCGGCGGGTGCGGGACAGGGACAGCAGCCAGGGGTCCATCCCTGGCAGCCGGGGTGCCGTGCCCGTACCGGGGGTGCCGTGCCCGTACCGGGGTGCCGTGCCCGTACCGGGGTGCCGTGCCCGTGCCGGGGGTGCCGTGCCCGTGCCGGGGGTGCCGTGCCCGTGCCGGGGGTGCCGTGCCCGTACCGGGGTGCCGTGCCCGTACCGGGGGTGCCGTGCCCGTGCCGGGGTGCCGTGCCCATGCCGGGGGTGCCGTGCCCGTACCGGGGTGCCGTGCCCGTACCGGGGGTGCCGTGCCCGTACCGGGGTGCCGTGCCCGTACCGGGGTGCCGTGCCCGTACCGGGGGTGCCGTGCCCGTGCCGGGGGTGCCGTGCCCGTGCCGGGGGTGCCGACGGGCACAGACCAGCGGCAGCAGAGTTCAGTGCGTAGGGTCTGTCCTGGGGAGCTGCTGGGCGGAGGGCAGCGAGGATAGCAAGAGGTGTGGGGTGCCGAGACCATGCCAAATCCATCCCCCTGCAGCTGGAGCCGAATGTGGCCCGCGTGGGGCGCGTGGCGTCGCGGCTGTGCCAGGAGCTGCGGCTGGCGCGGCCGCCCGTGTGCCGCCAGGCCGTCCAGCTCTTCCAGGGCGACGTGGTGGCGGCCTGGGCACGCTCCGTGCTGCGCCCGCCCGAGGCCTGCGGGCTCCTGCTGGGCCCCCGCTGCGGCCACTGGGACATCCTGGGTGCCTGGAACCTGTCCCTGCCCGCCGCCCCCAAGCCGCCAGTGCGTCCCCCCGCGCCGCCACCGCCCGGAGCGCCCACCGCCCGCATCCTGTTCCTCACGGACCTGCACTGGGACCGTCAGTACGTGCCGGGCAGTGCCGCTGCCTGCCCTGACCCGCTGTGCTGCCGCGGGGCCCTCCGCGAGGGCCCGGGGGCTGCGGGGTTCTGGGGCACCTACAGCAAGTGTGACCTTCCCCTGCACACCATCGACGCGCTGCTGGCCCAGCTCCCCGCGGGTCACGCCGCTGACAGCAGCGCTACCGGCACCGGCGGCTTCGCGGCAGCCTACTGGACCGGGGACATCCCTGCGCACGACGTGTGGCAGCAGAGCCGCGGGGACCAGCTGCGGGCGCTGCGCACGGTGACGGCCCTGCTGCGAGCTCGCCTCGGGGGGCTGCGCGTCTTCCCAGCCGTGGGCAACCACGAGGCCACGCCAGTGAACGCCTTTCCCCCGCCCTACGTGCACGGGAACCGGTCGGCCGCCTGGCTGTACGACGCCATGGCCGAGGCCTGGCAGGACTGGCTGCCCCCCGCCGCCCTGCACACCCTGCGGTGGGCACGGGGCAGGGCTGGGGGCTTCCAGTCTGTTGAGGGTACAGGGATGGGGAGCTTGAGGACTGCAGGGGTAGGAGGGCACAGGGATGGGGGTTCTGTGCTACTGGGGGCCTGGGTCTGTGGCACGTGGTGTACCAGGGATCAGGGGACACAGGGCTGGGAAGCTCCAGGCTGGGGGGCTCTAGGCTGTCAGGTGTGCTGGGGCAGGGGAGCTGCAGTAGCACAGACTGGGGTCTCGGAGCTGGGGACTCCGGGCTACTGGGGGCTCAGGACTAGCAGCGCACAGAGCAGTTTCCATGCTGGAGGAGCAGTGGGGGTACCAGGCTAGCCGGGGCTGGGTGCAGATGTCTCAGTTTCGTGGGGCAGAGAGGTGCAAGAAGGAGGGTCATGGCTGGTTGGGGTAACAAAAAGGGCTGTGGGGTAACAGGGGCTCCAGGCTGGGGGCTGTAGGGGGGTGGGCAGTGTGGATGGCAGAGTGCTGTGGGTTTATGGCATGGGTGCAGAGTCTGTGGATCAGGGGATGCAGCACTGACCCCCCTTTTCCGCACAGGGCTGGCGGGTTCTACACAGCACAGGTCTGGTCTGGGCTGCGCCTCGTGTCCCTCAACATGAACTTCTGCTCCCAGGCCAACTTCTGGCTCCTCATCAACGCCACTGACCCTGCAGGGCAGCTTCAGTGGCTCATGGGGGTCTTGGCAGATGCTGAGCGTGATGGGGAGAAGGTGTGAGGGGGGTTCTGGGGGGACATGGGGGGGTCCTGGTGCACCCTGGGCAAAGCCCCAGCCCTGGCTCCCTGCCCACAGGTGCACATCATCGGGCACATCCCCCCAGCCCACTGCCTGCGCAGCTGGAGCTGGAACTACTACCGCATCGTCAACAGGTCAGTGCCTGACCCCCTGCCCAGACCCCCACACCATGTGCCAGACCCCTGACCGTGTGCCCCACCCCACATGCCAAACCCCCATTCTGTGCCCTGGCCTCTAATCCCATGTACTGGGCCCCTGCCATGTCCATGTGCCCTCGACCCCCACACCAAACCCCCCCGCCACCCCAGAAGCCAGAGCTTGGCTCCACATCCTGAACTCACATCCCACATGTGGTCCCCCTGCCCTACCCAACAGGTCCCTGCCCCATATGCTGGACCCCTATACCAGACCTCCACCCCACACCCTAGACTCTCACTCCATGTGTCATCTCATGCACCAGACTGCCCACCCCGTGTATCCTGGACGCCCAACCCATATACCAGACCCCAGGGCCAGGCTGAGGTCGGGGTTCCAGGGTGAGGGGTCTGGGGGTCAGGATACCACCCGCCACTCACCCCACTGTGGCAGGTTTGAGGGCACCATCGCAGCCCAGTTCTTCGGGCACACACACCTGGATGAGTTTGAGTTGTTCTACGATGAGGAGACGCTGTCACGTCCCGTCTCCATTGCCTTCGTCGCACCAAGTGTCACCACCTACATCAACCTCAATCCTGGTGCGCCCCAAACCCCCGCCACGTGTCCCCCCAAACCCCTGCCATGTGTCCCCCCAAACCCCTGCCACGTGTCCCCCCAAACCCTCGCCACGTGTCCCCCCAAACCCTCGCCACGTGTCCCCCCAAACCCCCGCCACGTGTCCCCCCAAACCCTGCCACGTGTCCCCCCAAACCCTCACCACGTGTCCCCCCAAACCCTCACCACGTGTCCCCCCAAACCCTCGCCACGTGTCCCCCCAAACCCTTGCCACGTGTCCCCCCAAACCCCCGCCACGTGTCCCCCCAAACCCTCGCCACGTGTCCCCCCAAACCCTTGCCACGTGTCCCCCCAAACCCTCACCATGTGTCCCCCCAAACCCTCACCATGTGTCCCCCCAAACCCCCGCCACGTGTCCCCCCAAACCCTCACCACGTGTCCCCCCAAACCCTCACCACGTGTCCCCCCAAACCCTTGCCACGTGTCCCCCCAAACCCCCACCGTGTGTCCCCCCCAGCGCTGACCGTCCCTCCCGCCGCAGGGTACCGCGTGTATGAGGTGGCCGGTTCCTACCCTGGGAGCTCCCACGCGGTCCTGGACCATGAGACCTTCATCCTAAACCTGACAGAGGCCAACGCGGCGCCCCCAGGGACTCCCCCGCGCTGGCAGCGGCTCTACAGAGCACGCGAGGCCTACGGCCTGCCCACGGCCTTCCCAGCTGACTGGGACCGGCTGGTGCGGCGGATGCAGGACGACGAGCGGCTCTTCCAGCTGTTCTGGTTCCACCTGCACAAGGGGCACCCACCCCGCGAGCCCTGCGGTGGCCCCTGCAAGGCCGCCCTGCTCTGCGCCCTGCGCTCCGGCCGTGCCGCCGACCCCGCGCTCTGCCGGCCCCTGCGCCCTGCGCTGCCCTTCCCACGCATCCAGGAGCTCTGGCAGCGACGGCAGCTCTGCTGAGCCAGGGCCCGGCAGGAGCAGGGGCTGGGACGTGGTGGCACCAGGAGCTGGGTCAGCACGTGGTCCTGCTGGATGCAGGGCAGGGAGCGGGACCGTGGCCAGCACATGGTCACACCTGGAGCGGGGCTGCGAGTGGGATCGGCACAAGGCCACTGGGAGTGAGGTCAGGATTGGCACAGGGTCCCCGTGTCCCACCAGTTACACAATAAAGGCACAATGGACACCACCACCCCTCCTTATCCTCTCCCACCAGGACTGGAAGTGGGATCAGGATCAGCACATAGTCCTCATGCTCCCATCACCCCCCAGTACAGGTGTGATGGACTCCACTGACCTTCATCCTGCTCAGCACAATTCTCAGCCACAGCTCACGGAGACCCAAATCGAGGATGGTGGGATCCCACCACCTCACCTCCTTGTCCTAACTCTCACTCACTGGGATCACCATTGGGATCAGCCCATGGTTCCCGCTACTCCCATTGCCCCTCTGATAAGGTACTGCCCCTCTTCGCATGCAACATCCTAACAACACCCTTATCCCTCCTCCTCCTCCTCCTCCTTCTCCTCCTCCTCCTCTTGCTGTTCCTCCCGTGTGAGGCCAAATGCAGAGCCAAGCCGGGCTGGTGGAATGGGTTTATTAATTAATGATTTAGTACAACACAGACCCTCGTTACGCCACATGCATTGGGGACCTTTGGGGGGGCGTGACCCACCACGAGGGCAGTGGTGGGGGCAGGACCCCTGACCCAACACCCCGGGTAAGCCTGTGCCCTGGAGCGTTGGGTCGGTGGTCCTGTCCCCCCACGCTGCCTTGCCCAGCCACATGCCCCCCATGCCCTCACCCCACTCACGGGGTCTGCGCCCCTCCCCGCCGCGGTTTGAGGGTCCCCAGGAGGGTCTGCACCCCCCGGCGCACAGAGGAGCCCACCCGCCGTGCCACCGAGTCGGCCGGGGGAGCCGGCAGGCAGGAGCTGGAGGCCTGGGGCCGCGCATCCAGGCACTTCTGGTAGCGGAGCTGTGGGGAGCGAGGGCGGTCAGCGGGGGGCGGGGGGAGCCTGGGGGGGGCTTGGGGGTCCCACTCACCACGCAAGCGGCCTGCAGCGCCTCGCTGAGCCCCGCGGCGTTGGGCTCGCACCACACCATGTGGCAGCGGAAGGTGCCGGGAGCGCTGGCCATGATGAAGGCGAAGGCGCGGACGTCGCGTCCCACCCCCATGAAGGACAGGAACCGCACGCGGCACTCGCACAGCACTGCCTCTGTCTGGGGGGCACCCCGGGGTGGGGAGGGGGCACCAGGTCACCAATGGCATGGAGAGGGCTTAAAGCGATGCACGGGGGAGGGGTCGCTAGGGCACCGCAGGAGGAGAAGCAGCGGATATTGGGGCAACCATGGCAAGGGGAAGGGGTCACCGGGGCATCCACGTGATGGGGAAGGGGGCACCCCAAGGATGGGGAAAGGTTCAGCAGGGCACATGAGGTGTCACTAAGGCACTCACCAGGAAGGGTGGGGGGTCACTATGATACCCTGGGGGCTTGGAGGGGTCAGTGCAGCCCCCCAGGGCCCCATGGGATGTGGTGGGATGAGGAGACAATGGAAGGAGCCATCGTGGCTCCCTGGTACAAGGATGGGTCTCTACAGCCCCTCTGGCACGTGACAGGGTCACTTAGACCCCAGAACAGGAAGGGGTCACCACTGAAGATGGGGGTCAACACATCTCCCCAGAGCAGGACAGGGTCACCACAGCCCCCCTAGGCCAGGGTTGTGGGTAATGGTGAGGGTGGGTGTGGGTCCCAGGGCAGGGGGTCCCGGGGCAGGGCACGCACCTGGCGGTGAGCAATGGTGAGGGTGGCGGGGGCCACGCTGACCACCACGGGGGTGGGTGCAGGGGGCTCCCCTGAGCCAGGGGCCAGCGCCGCCTCCAGTGCCGCGTTGATCACATCCATGCCTGGGGGGCACAGGGAGGGTCAGGGCAACCCTGGGGGTGCCCTCACCCCATAGCTGCTGCGCACAGGCTGGAAGAGCTCCCCGAGACACTCCCCCCTTCCCCTCGAGTCCCCCACTCACCCACTGGCTTGGCAACAGGGACACAGCCCAGGTAACACACAGGGAAGCGCTGAACCACCTCACTCTTGGGGGCTGGGAACTCCACTGTGGGGGAGGCACTGTCAGACACCCAAAGCCCCCCAAAACACCCCAGAGCCCGAACATCCCTCCAGAACCCCTCCCCACCCCTCAGTACTCACCCAGCATGCAAACCCCCCATCAAGACCTCTTGGAGGCTGGGCACTCCAGTGTGGGGGGAACATGGCAGATGTCACAGAGCCCTTCAAGACCCCCCCCAGAACACCCCCAGAACTCCCAACACCCCCAACTGCACTGCCTTGCTCCTGGGGGCCAGGTGGTGGGGAACATTGTCAGACACGTCCCCAAACCTCCCTAAAAGCCACCCTTCTCCCAGCTGCCCTTCCCCAGCAAAGGCAACCTCCAGACACACAAGCCCCCTCCTCTGTAGTCGCCCTATCCCCTCACAGGACTCCCCCAGGAGTCCTCCAGCCATTCTTAGTCACTCCCAGACTCCCAATCCCTTCCTGGGTACCCCCCAGCACCACCCCAATTCTTTCACAGGTACCCCCCTTAAGCCCCATACCCTGCAGGGGAGGCTCCCCCAGCCGGGGGGGGTCTGTCCCCAGGCCGTTGCCTGCTGCCCGGACACTTCGCCGTTCCGCCGTCAGCTGGGGGACAGGGGGACACAGCCCCCTCAGATGTCACACCACAGTGACCTCCAGGGACCCCGTGGTGACCCACAGTCCCCCAGACGTCACACAAGGGGCACCCGTAGCCCTCCTGGCTGTCACACCATGGACAGGGACACACGGGGACCCTCAGGGATCCCTGGCCCCTGTGCCCTGCAGCAGGTCTGTGGGGTGGGGAGGGGCTCACTCAGGAACAGGCTTTGGGGTTGGCTGGAGGGGCCCAGAGGTCTCACCTGTGTGCAGATGTGGTGCAGGCTAGGGCATGTCCTGGTGGGTTTCTGGGGGTCTCACCTGGGCACAGATGTGGTGCAGACCACAGAAGGGGAATTTGGGGCGGGTTACCTTGGCCTGGGGGGTCTTGGGGGTGTTTCATCGGGGCCCAGACCTGGTGCAGGACAGGTGGGGGGTTCTTGGGGGCTTTTTTGGGGTCTCATCTAGGCAGAGACGCAGCTCAGGCCAAGGTGGCAGTTTGGGGGGGAAACCAAGTTTGGGGGCTGGGAATGTTTTGCCTGGACACAGAACCGGTGTTTGGCCAGAGCGGGGATTCCCAGGGAAATTTCACGGGGTGTCTCACTTGATCACAGACATGGTGCAGGCCACGGGGATGGTTTGAGGGGGTCCTGGGGAGGGCTGGGGGGTCTCACCTGTGCACAGACCCGGTGCAGCCCGGCAGCGATGGTGCTGGCTGGCCCCTCGCAGCGGAACACGTGGCACTTCAGCACCTGTGTCAAGGGGTCCCGGGCCACGTACGCAAAGTCCCTAGCGGGGAGGAGGGGGTACGCTCAGGACTGCCCCGGTCCCCTCCCCACCCAGGCTGAGCGGGGACTGGGGACACTGGGGGTCTGGGGGCAGGTTGGGGCCATACCTCTCCCTGTGTCCCCGGCAGCACAGAGGGACAGAGCGGGGTTAGGGAGTGCCAGGAGGGACATGGACCCCCACCTCCTCCCCAGCCCCAGGATCCACCCCACACCTCACTAGGGGCAGGTCTGATCCTGCCCCACACCCTTCTGCTGGGGGGCTCAGTGTTGGGACCCCATGGCCCCCACCAGCAACCCATGGGACCACATCTGCATGCGAGCCCTCCCAGAGCTGTGCACGTGACCCCCCACACCTCACCCATGTGGGGATCCCAGCCTCATGGCCCCCTCCACACCCAGATGCCCCCACCCCCAGCCCCTCATACATGGGATTCCAGAGCCCCCACCCCACACTGTGTGGGACCTCCAAGCTCCATGGGGGTCCCACACACCCAGATCTCCCCCCACCCCCGCACCCCCTGTACTCAGGATCCCCAGCCCCATATGTACTGAGTCCCCTGCAGACACCAGAACCTCCTGCCCCCTGACCAAACCCCTCAAACTCCACACATGTGGGCATTCCTGTGCCCCCCCAGCCCCACACATGCCCCCCACCTGCTGCCATGCCGCCCCACACCCCACACGCGGATGCCGCCCACGGGCTGCGCGTGCAGCAGTGCCCGGTCCTGGGGGTCCACCAGCTTCAGCGTGCGGTCCTCCAGCAGCAGCAGCGCCCGTGCCTGGGGCCACGGCAGGGTCAGGAGGATGCTCCGCTCCCCCAGATGCTGGGGGGCAGTGGAGAGGGTGTGGGGTGGATGTGGGGGGCACAGGGGGGTCTGGGGTCGCTCACCTCCCCCCAGGTGCCCGGGGGGCCATCACGAGGCGCCGAGAGCTGCCGGATGCAGGCGCTGACAGCGCTGCTGCTGCGGCCAGGACCCAGCTCCTCCTCCCGCAGCTGCACCCAGCCCAGAGAGCGAACCAGGAGGCCCTGGGGGCAAAGGGGGGAATTGGAGTCAGTGTGGGAGGTGTGGGGCTGGGTGTGTGTGGGGCAGGAGCTGTGGGGCAGCAGAGAAGGGAGTGACACAGGGCAGGAAAGGCATAGAGCATGAGGCAGGGGTGCTGTGGGGTGGGGGCTGTGGGGCAGAGATGGTGAGGGGCAAGGGGGCAGGGGGTTGATGTGGGGCAGCCTCAGCCCCCCAGCAGTAACCCGGGCCCTCACCACCCCAATCTGTAGAGCCCCAGGCCCCCGCAGAAGGGCATGGCCGAGGCCCCTCCCATGCAGGTGACATCCCTGGGTTGGGTGCCTCAGCCCCCCCAGCAGTGGGCCACACCCCACGGGAGTGGGGAAGGGGCCCTGTGGGCTGGGAGGGTCAGGACAGATTTGCCTTACCTTGGAGTTCAGCACGTCCTCTTCACCCAGGGTCATGCTGCAAGAGAAAGGGTGGGGGGGGTCAGTGGCTGCATCCTGAGACCCTGGAGCCTCCCCAGCCCCAACCCCTGTCCCTGAGAGCCTTCTGGGATCCCCCACATTGACATACACGCGTCATTGCACCCTGAGTACCTCTGACTTTCCCTCACAAACCCCGACCTTGAGATCCTGGGACTCCCCCAAGTCCAACCTCCATCCTGAGACCCCATTTCCCTGCCCCTCACCTGGGTCCCTGCCCCAGACTTCAGACATCCTCTCTCCATTCTGTTGCTTGTCACCCAGGGTCCCACATCCCGACAGGGCCCAGGCACAGCCCCGCCCATGCCCTGCATTTTCCACGTGTCCCCCCAGTCCCTGTGCCCCCCAGCGCACCCCTCTCCTGGTGATCCTGGGCCTGGTGACAGCATCTCCAGGTCTGACACTCCTGGCTCCTCATCTTCCTCTTCCTCCTCTTCCTCCTCCTCCTCCTCCGCCGTGGTATCCTAGGGGCAAGGGGGCTCTGTGGGGCTGGGGGGGGGCACTGACCCCCCCATCCCTTCCCATCCACTACCCTCTCTCACCTTCCACAAGTCCCCATTATTGAAGGTCTCAGCCGGAGCAAAGCTCGTCCAAGAGAGCTGCAAGAGTTTGGGTCAGGGAGCTCCATAGGGCAGCCCCACAGCAGTTCCCCAATCACCCCACAAGTGCCCTATGGCTCCCCGCAATCACCTCACAGCACACTATGGGTGTGTATGCCCAAGAGCAACCCAAGCCCACACCACACATGCCCTGCGCCCCTCACAGCCACCCCACCATCATTTCCCAGTCAGCCCACGGCCTATAGCCACCCCCTGCGGCCCCACAGTGGCTGCAGAGCCACCTCCAGCCCAAGCCCAGCCCCCTCAGTCCCCACTCACAGTGGGCCCCTCGGTGGGGGTGCTGCCGTCGGAAGGGGTCTCGTGGGGCCCGCCGGGGGGCTCCCACTGGGTGGTGCCAGTGGGGACATGCCAGTAGTAGGTGCCCGAGGTGTCCTGCACCCGCAGCCAGCCGGGGGGCAGGTCCTCGTGTGCTCCCGCGCCACACGGCCACAGCGACTCTGCAGGGCACGGGGGGTCACAAGGGGTCAGCCCCAGCCCCACGCACAGCTCCACACAGCCCCCTGTCCCCAGGGACATCGGGATGCCCCAGGAGGGCTCCACAGAGACAAGGGGGCAAAGAGGGGGGCATGGAACTAACAGGGGCTGGGGACACCGAAGAGTGGCCAGGGGGCTGGGGGACCAGGAATGGCACCCAGGGGGCTGGGAGCGTAGCGGTGAGCACACTGCCAGGGATTAGGAGAGATGTGAAGCTGACGGGAGCACTGGGGCATGGCAGAAAGGAGGAGGTGGGGGCAGCCAGCCGTCAGGCTCTGTGGGGCACTTGTGGGACACCCAGAGATTGTCAGAAGCCACATGGGGCAGCTGTGGGACAGCGAGAGGTCAGCATGGGGCTCCGTAGGGCAGCCGTAAGTAACTGGGGCTCCAGGGGTCGAGTGCCCACCTGGTTCATCGGGGGAGCTGCCGGGGCTGCCCTGGCTCAGCGTGGCCCAGCTCGAGTCCTCGTCGCTGCCAGGGCCGGGCCCCCCGAAGAGGCGGCTGGCGCTGCGCCCCGGGAGCTCCCGCAGGCCCCGCTCTGGGCCCAGAGCCGGCGGAGAGACCCCAGCCCCGTCCTCCTCCTCCTCGTCCTCCTCCTCATCTTCTTCATCATCCTCCTCCTCCTCGGAGGCGCCGATCAGCCGGGCCCGTGGGTCGCGGGCGGCGTTCCGGGCATTGCGGGCCTGGAGCCCCGGCTCCAGCGCTCCGGGGGACTCCCCGTGCGCCCCGGGGGAGCGCCCCGGCCCCGGGCCCGGCTCGAGCTCGTTGCGGTTCTGGTCCTGCCCGGCCTTCGCCCAGCCGGCGGCGGGCAGCTCCTCGGCCGGGGCCCCCCCGGGCCCGGTGCGGGGCTCGGGGGGCGCTCCCAGCCCCAGGCTCAGCCCCAGGCACCGGTTGTCGTTGGCCAGATCGCTGCGCTTGCTCAGGGCCCCCGACATGGCGCGAGGACACGGGGACAGGCGGGACCCCCGGCGCGGCGGGACCCCCGGCCCGGCCCGGCCGCAGCTGCCGTTGCTGGGTGGGGAGGGAGGGGGGTCCTACAGCCCCCGGGGCGCCTCCGCGTCCATCGGGCCTGTGGGGAGCGGGGAGTAGCACGGGGACCCCCGGCCACGGACGCTGCACGGCCCTGGGTCCTCCCAAGGACTCGGCATCCCCTCGCAGCCCCCTCACGGAGCCGGACAGGCTTCCCCAGCACCGGCATCCCCCTCGGCCCCGGCATCCCGCACTGCCCCCGCCGCACGGCCCCGGGTCCCGCCGCAGTCCCCTCAACGACCACAACCCCCGGGGTCACCGCGCCGCTCCCCCGGCCCGGCTTCCCTCCGCATTCGCCCCACGGCCCTGCCAGGGGACCCCGCACCCACGGACCTTTCCCGCTCCCCCCGGCCCGGGCCTCCGGGGTCTCCGCCAGCCTCACCCCCCATCGCTGCCCGCAGCGCAGCGGGGCCGGCCCGGCCCGTGTCCCCCCCACGCTCTCTGCCCCCACTGCCGGTACCTGCGGCGGCGGCTCCGCTGCCGGGGGTCGCGGGGGAGGGTGGGGGGCTCGGGGCCGCGTCACTTCCACTTCCGGCCGGCGGGGGGACAGCGCCGCCTCCCGCGCCCGCACCGGCACCCGGGCACCGCACCGGGACCCGGGCACCACCGGGACCCGGGCACCACCGGGACCCCGGCACCGCACCGGGACCCGGGCACCGCACCGGGACCCCGGCACCACCGGCACCCGGGCACCGCACCGGGACCCGGGCACCACCGGGACCCCGGCACCGCACCGGGACCCGGGCACCGCACCGGGACCCCGGCACCACCGGCACCCGGGCACCGCACCGGGACCCCGGCACCGCACCGGGACCCCGGCACCGCACCGGGACCCGGGCACCGCACCGGGACCCCGGCACCACCGGCACCCGGGCACCGCACCGGGACCCCGGCACCGCACCGGGACCCGGGCACCACCGAGACCCGGGCACCGCACCGGGACCCGGGCACCACCGGGACCCGGGCACCACCGGGACCCGGGCACCACCGGGACCCCGGCACCGCACCGGGACCCCCGGCGCCACCGGCACCCGGGCACCGCACCGGGACCCCCGGCACCGCACCGGGACCCCGGCACCACCGGGACCCGGGCACCACCGGGACCCGGGCACCGCACCGGGACCCCGGCACCGCACCGGCACCCGGGCACCACCGGGACCCCGGCACCACCGGGACCCGGGCACCGCACCAGGACCCCGGCACCACCGGGACCCGGGCACCACCGGGACCCGGGCGCCACCGGGACCCGGGCACCACCGGGACCCGGGCACCACCGGGACCCCGGCACCGCACGGGGACCCCGGCACCGCACGGGGACCCCGGCACCACCGGCACCGCACCGGGACCCCCGGCACCGCACGGGGACCCCGGCACCACCGGCACCGCACCGGGACCCCGGCACCCGGGCACCGCACCGGGACCCCCGGGACCCCGCCGGACCCTCCCCGGCACGCACCACCGGATTCCCCCGGGGCTCCCGAGCACCCCCGGACCGGGAGCCCCAGGCCTTGCCGGCGGCAGGTAGCTCCGGGCCTGGGCGGCAGCAGGAACTGGGCGGAACCGGGGACCTTCCCCCCGGTGATACTCCCGGGGCCGGTGACGCCCGTGCCCACCACACTGTTCCGGCTGTTCCGGGCGGTCAGCGGGACCCCCGGTGCTCCTAGCGGCATTCCCCCAAGGCACCGGGCCGGTTCCGCCCTGCTGCCCCCGCACGGGCACCGGGACGGGGTCGGGGGCAGCACTGGGACTCCCTGCGGCTGCTGTGCCCCCGGAACCCCTGAAACTCTCGGCTGGACCGGGAGGGTATCGAGGCTCCCAGCTCTTAGCCACGCCAGAGGGGCAGCACTGCGGAGAGCGGGGGGTCCAGCTGGGAGCGGCCATGGTGACACAGGCTGTGCAGGATCCCTGCACCCCGGGTGGACCATTCTGATCCTGTAGAGGATCACAGTCCTTTAGTTCGATAAGACCTCCGAGGCTGAGTCCAACCTGTGCCCGATGTCCACCCTGTCCCCAGCCCAGAGCCCTGAGTGCCACGTCCAGCCCTTCCTTGGGCACCTGCAGGGATGGGCACTGCAAAGCTCCCTGGGCAGCCCCTTCCAGTACATGGCAGCCCTTCCCATGAAGAAATTCTTCCTGATGTCCAACCTGATCCTCCCCAAACACATCTTGTGGCTGTTTCCTCCTGTCCTGTCACTTATTTCCTGGGAAGGTGGCCCTGAGCCTCCTTTTCCCCAGGCTGAGCCCCTTATCCCTCCTCCTGCTCCTGGGGCTCCAGCCCCTTCTCCAGCTCTGCTCCCTTCCCTGGACACGCTCCAGTCTCTCTTGCAGGACCCAGAACTCGACACAGCCCTCAAGGGTCTCACAGTGCCCAGCACAGGGGGACAGTCCCTGCCCTGGGCCTGTGGCTACACTGGGGCTGGGACAGTCCAGGTGCCATCAGCCTCTTGCCCACCTGGGCACACCTGGGCTTGCATCCAGCCACTGTCACTAGCAACCCCCGGTTCTTTCCCAGCCCCTCTGTCCCAGGCTAGAGTGCTGCAGGGGGTTTTGGTGACCCAAGTGGAAGACCCAGGACTTGCCCATGTTATCCTTACACTGTTGGCCTTGGCGCATTAGTCCAGCCTGTCCAGATCCCTCTGCACAGCCTTCCTGCCCTCAGCAGATCCACATCCCACCCAAGTGTGTGTGGTCCATGAACTCACTGAGGACACACTCGGTTGCTCCATCCAGATCATTGATGGCCCTGTTGGAAGCACTGGCCCCAGCACTGAGCCCTGGGGAGCCCCAGCAGTGCCTGTCCCCCCACCCCGATGTGGCCCAATTCCCACCCCTCCCTGGGCCTGGCCCTCAGCCAGGTGTTCCCAACAAGGAGCACCTGTCCCAGCCAGGCTGGAGGTCCTCCATGAGAAGCCGGGGAGATGGAGATGTTGCTAAAGGCTTTGCTGAGCTTCAGGCAGGCAGACACACCCACACCTATCCTGCAGGGTCACCCTGTCCCAGCAGGAGACCAAGCAAGTAAGGCAGGACCTGTCTTTCCCAACCCCCAGCTGGGTCTGATGCCCTAATTGTGCTGCCCATGCCGTGGGGCCCACAGGTGATCTGCTCTAGGGCCTTCCCAGCATTAGGACCAAGAACAGGTGTGGACTTCCCTGGATCCTCCCACCAGCCCTGCTTGGGAATAGGGTCACTGGGCACCTCTGAGGCCTGGGAGCCCCCGGGGGGCTGGTGGGGAATGATGAGAAGGGTCTGGGTGAGCTCTGCTGCCATCCAGGATTCCCCACGGATGGCCAGAGCTGGTGAGGACCCCTCTGAGCAGCTCTGTGACCCCTCTACAGCCCCTATGGCATCCCCAGGGACCCACGGGGTCTGAGCAGCCCAGCAGGTCACTGACCACTGTCTCCTGGGTACACAGACCAGTATGGACCAGTTCCTACTCCTAGTACAGACCACTCTGACCCAGTTTCCACACCAGTATAGTCCAGTCTGACCCAGTACAAGTACGTACCAGTCCAACCCAGACCCTGCTTGCTGCCAGCACAGACAGATCAGCCTAACCCTGTCCCCACTCCCAGTCCAAACCAGTCCAAGCTAGTCCCTGTTCCCAGTCTGTCCCTGTCCGTGCAGATGGGTCAGTGCTGGCAGAATGCCCAGGCCAGGCAGGTGCCCATGGTGCCACTGAGCTCCAGGCACCATTCCTGACCCTGCTTGGCCTGGCACTGTCTGGGGGTGTCCAGCACAGCCGGGAGGCCCCACAGGACATGGGGAGCTGCAGGGCAGGGTGTGTGAAGGACAGGCAGGGCTATGGGGCAGCACAGGGCCAGGGTACTTCCAGAATACTTTATTTTGTACATACAGTTTGTCAGCGTGCGGCAGCCGCCCCACAGCCCCCGGAGCCCCCCGGAGCTGTGGAGCAGCAGTGCAGTGGGGCAGCAGTGCCATGGGGCAGCAGGCACACACAGTCACCCCACAGCTGGGGAGGAGAGCTAGGGAGGTGGGGGGCAGCCCTCAAGGGGCATGGGGCTCTGGACTGGCCACCCCACAGACCCCCAAGCCCTTCCAGCAGCTCCCCCCACCCCTCACACTCCCCACATCTTGGGCACCCTGTCAGTGGGATGCTGGCCCTGCCATGGGGCAGGGTTAGGGGTCAGACCATGACACCAAGGCAGTCCTCACCCCACGGGACGCATCCTCACCCCCCAGGCCTGGCTGCCCCCTGGGATAAAGTGCACATGAAGCCAGGATGGCGCTTGGGGGGCAGGCGAGGCCATGGGGCAGCTGTCACTGCACGCGCCCCGCTGCAGCCGCGGGCTCCATCCCGCAGCCGCGCCGTGGTGTCCTGCCCGTCACTGCAGGTAGCGATAGGCCTTGAAGCAGTGGTTGCCCGAGTCGGCCACGACTACGTGGCCGTCAGAGGTGAGCGCCAGCCCCTGTGGCCCGTACAGCGGGTCAGCCGCCGTGTTGATGTAGGACAGGAACGAGCCCGCACTGTCGAACACCTGCAGGAGGTGCACACAGCTGTGCCCAACGGCCTCACGGCCCAGGGACACCCAGCCCCAATGGCCCCCAGACCTGCAGGATGCACTCCCTGCGGGGGGATGTGGTCAAGATGCCCCCTAGGTCTATTCCAGTTAACCCGAGACCCTTCTCAGTTGCTCTCAGGTGATCCCAGATCCCTTCCCAGTCCATCCCAGTTGCTCTCAGTTGGTACAAAACTCTTCCCAGTTCCTCCCAGATGACCCTAGACCCCCATGGAGCACTCCCAGTTGACCTGAGACCCTTTGTTGCTCCCCGTTGACTCCAGTTGCTCACTGTTGACCCTATACCCCTCCCAGTTGACTGCAGACCCTGCATAGACTCTTCCCAATTGACCCAAGATCCTTTTCAGCTGCTTTCACTAAAACTGAGTCGCTTCCTGGTTCCCTGTGGGTGCCCCACAGCACCTCACAGCAGATCATGTGGGCTGGCGGGTCAGGGATGGGATGGGGCCAGTGCTGGGCCCCCTTGGGCTGCAGTGGGGGTACGTGTGCAGGTAGAGGTGTGGGTACAGATGTGTGTGTGCAGGCACAGGTGTGGTACCTGGATGCGGCTGTTGCCCCAGTCAGCCACGATGATGTTGCCATTGCTGTCCACGGCCACCCCTGTGGGTGCGTTGAACTGCCCGTTGCCCTCCCCATGCGACCCGAACTTGAACAGGAACTCGCCCTCTGCGTTGTACACCTGGTGGGCACGGGGGGACAACACATGGGAGTCATGGGGGTCACTGCAGCACCCTGAGAGCACCAGGGGGATCTCAGCACCTGCCTGTGGCTGCACTCACCTTCACAGAGTGGTTGTGGAAGTCAGTCACCACGATCTCATTCTTGTTGTTGACAGCCACAAAATGGGGTCCTCGGGAGACAAAGGGAGCTCAGCCCAAACGGGGCACAGAGAACTCATCCCCAAGACTGGGGGACTCAGCCCCAGGACTGGGGGGCTCAGCTCTGAGGGGAATGGCAGGGTTCAGCCCTGGCTCCATGGCAGGACCAAGATGGACCCAGAGCCCTGAGGCATGGACAGAGCCTAGAACTCAGAGAGGATGGAGGTACTGCTAGAACCTGAGCCCAGAGCCCCAGCCCAGAACTGAGAATCCAGAACCCAGACCCACAGTCTGTATCCAGAACCAAACCCAGTGCCCCAGTCTAGGACACAGAGCTCAGAACCCAGACCCAGACCCAGAACTGAGCCCAGAATCTGGAACTGCATCCCAGAACCAAACCCTAAACTCAGAGTCTGGGATCTCAGTCCTGAACCAGAACCCAGATAGAACCTGGAACTGGATCACCAGCCCAGAGCCCTGAACCCGATGATGCTGGACCCAGAGCCAGATGCTGGCCCCCTGTCCAGCCCCAAAACTCAAACCAGAGCTCAGAACAAGCTCCCGATCCCAGAACCTAAACCCACAGCCCAGAACTGGATGCAGAAAGCCAGTCTAGAACTGGAGCCTGGATCTGTCCCCCAGCCTCAGGCCATTCTTGGGGGTCCCCGAGCCACCAGCCACGCCAGCAATGTGGAGCACACAGTCCTTGCCTGCCCTGGTCCCTGGGGAGCCCAAGGGGGGCTCACAGTGGGGGGGTCCCAGGGATACCTGCAAACTGGCGCTCAGCAGTGCCACGGGAGCCAAAACGTGCCACCAGCTTCCCATTGGGCTGGAAGATGAAGACGCAGCAAGCCTTGTTGTCCACCACGATGATGTGCCCATTGCGGTCCACGGCGACACCCTTGGGGCCCATCAGCCGCCCAGCGCCCAGCTTTGTCTAGGGGGGACAGAGAGTCAAGGTGGGAGGCGCCATGGACACCCCCACCCCATAGCTCCCCACTCAGATCCCTGCATCCCTGCTTTCCCTCACCTTGAACTTGCCCTCAGGTGAGAACACACTGACCCAGCGGTTGTCGTAGTCAGCCACGATGATGTCACCATTGGTGTCCACCGAGACCCCCGTGGGGCGCTGGAGCTGCCCTGGGGAACGCCCCCGCACCCCAAAACGCAGCCGGAACTGCCCCTCGTTACTGAACACCTGGGAGGGCAGCAGGGGAATCAGGGGGAACACCTCCACACATTGAAACACAGCCAGAACTGCCCCTCACTGGAGAACAACTGTAGGGGCAAGGAGGGAGCAGAGGGAGTCAGTGGGGGTCCTGGGAGAGTTCAGGGATCCCGGGAGGGGACCATACCTGCACACATTGGTTACTGCTGATGGGGTCAGTGGGGTCATGGGGATCCAGGGTTACCCGGGGGGTTCCCAGGGGGGTCCCAGGGGTCCATATCTGCATGCACTGGTTGTTGCTGTCGGGGTCAGTGGGGTCAACAGAAGTCAGTGTGGGTCCTGGGGAAGTTTGGAGGTCCCAAGGGTTTCCATACCTGCACGCACTGGTTGTTGCTGTCGGCCACGACGATGCGGCCGGCGCTGGATGTGGAGATCCCCTGCAGGTTGGTGAACTCGCCCTTCTCCCGGCCACGGCTGCCTGCAGGCACCGGTCAGGGGGGTGAGACCACTCACCACCCTGGTAAACCCCTGCAAGCCCCTGGGGCCCTCCACCCCACCCCACCCCACCCCAGGGAGCCATGAAGAGCCCAGGGAGACCCCACCATCCTGGGGAGTCCCTACGGCTGTGGAGAGCCCTAACGAGACCCCCATCATCCCAAGACACCCCCACTACCCCAGGACCCTCCGTGCCCCTGCTCACCAACGCGAAAGATGAGCTCGTCCTCGATGGGATTCTCCTTGCGCTTGGCACTGCCGTACATGCTGGCGGGGCGGCGCAGGGCCTTCTGCCGCACGTGCCCCCCACCCGGGGACTTGACACGACGCTTGGCCTCCTCGGGGGACGGGGGAACGTCGCTGGGCCGCAGGGCGCGCGCGCGGAAGGGGGAGCCGCGCACGGGCTGCCCGTACAGCAGGATGGACAGCACAAAGTCACCCTCGGTGCGCGGCGTGTACACCAGCTCGTAGGTGCCGTTGCGGTTGTCCTGCACCTCGGCCTCAGCCGCGGCGCCGTCGGGGCCCGTCACGGCGAAGCGCAGGCGGGCTCCACCGCTGCGCACCAGCGCCCCGTCCTTGTCCTTGGTGGTGACGCTGAGTGAGCAGGGCTGCCCCACCACAGCCTGGCGCAGCCCCTCGCCCGTGGCCACCGTGGTGTGCGCCGTGGCACTGGTGGTCAGCAGCGCGCCCAGGTTCTGGATGGAGCGGCGCAGCCCCTCGGGCTCAGCGTGGAACTCGAGCTGCGCGTTCTCCTGCGGGTGCTCAGGGAAGGGCCGTGCCGCCAGCTCCCGCAGCCGCTCGCCCATCTGCTTCTGCACCAACAACACCTCCGTGGCCGAGCCGTGGTGCAGCGCCTGCTCTGTGAACGCGCAGCTGCTCAGGATGCTCTCCTGGCCCTGCCGCAGCACCTCCAGCTGTGCCTCCAGCACCTGTGGGACCACAAGATCACCTGTGGCACCGGGTGGGACCCCAGTGCCGGCGCCCACACATCCTGGCCCTGCTGCAGCACCTCCAGCTGCACCTCCATGCATCCTGTGGGAATGGCACATCTCTGTGGTGCCAGTGTGTGCCCCCCACACCCAGCACCCCTAACCAACGCTCCACCTGCACCCCACCTGCATCCCAGCCATAGCCACAGCCTCAGTGCTGGTGCTGCACTGGGACCCCAACTGTTGCACCAGTGAGGCCACTGGCACTGGGGTATGGCTGGGGCACCCACACACCCTCCCAGAAAGGGCTGGTGAAGGCACAGAGCCACAGGTGTGTTACCTGCTGCTTGGCAGCGCAGGTGGCCTCCAGGTCACGAAGCAGCACCTCCCGCCGCTGTCGCAGTGCCACTTCCAGCTCCTCGAAGCTGCTCCCGATCTCCGCCTCAGCCTCAGCCCGACGCTGCCCCAGCTGCCGGCTGATCTCGGCCACCAGCCCCACAGCTGCTGCCAGCTGTGGAAGCCTGGGGAGACATGGGGACCCCCTGAACTCCCAAACCCCCACCAACCCCACCTGAACCCTGAAGCTCCCCACAGCACCCGCATCCAGCTGTGGTATCCTTTAGGAGGACCTGGGGACTCCCTGAACCCTGAAACCCCAAAGTACTCATGATGCCCTCAACCACCCCTCCCCCTGTACCGTGTGCGGGTGGCATCAAGCTGGCGCTGCAACCAGTGGGAGCGGGGCCATGGGGACCCCCAGGGACCCCCTGGCCCTCCTACCTGGCGCGCACAGCGTCGAGCTGGTGCTGCAGGGCTGCCTTGTGCTGCTCCAGCACATCACGCAGCGGCACGGTGCGGTGGTCCCGATGCTCCCGCCTCTCCCCCTCCGTGCACTCCCGGCACATGGCTGTCTCGCAGGGCTCGCAGTAGAACTCCATCACCTGCCACACCTGTGCTCACCTGCTGCCCCAAACCCAGCCCGCAGGACCCTGCAGCCCACCCCAAACTACCTCCTGAGCCCACACAGCCTCTCCCAAACTCCCTGGACCACTGCAGCCTCCCCAGACCCCCCCTGGACCCTTTCTCCAAGGCCTGCAGCCCCACCGACCCCCTTGACCCTCACAGCCCTTCCCGATCCTCACAGACCTCATTAGCCTTCCCCAGATCCCAGCCAGGCTAAAGCCTTTCCAGCTCCTGCAGGTCCCCAGTTCCCCTGAGTTACATCAGCCCTCTGGACCGCCCCAGCCCTCCCAGACACCTGCAGCCCCGCCAGGTCCCTGCAGCCACTCCCAAACACCCTGAGCCCTTACAGTCCACTGCAGCCCTCCCAGCCCCTCGCCAGCCCCTTGGCCCCCACCTTTCCCTCGTGGTTCGGGCAGCAGAGCGGCTGCCCGGTGGCGGCACCCAGGGGGGGCAGGGGTGCAGGGGGGGCCCCGCGGGGGTCAGGGTCCCGCTGCAGCACCTCCATCAGGTTGGTGATGAAGAAGTTGTTGGGCAGAGCCGGGACCCCCCGCTCGGGCAGGATCGAGGTCTGGCGGCACACGGGGCACGACAGGGACAGGCTCTGGGCCGGAATGTAGTTCTGCAGACACCTGGGGTCACAGGGGTCACATGGGGCATGACAGGGACAGACTCTGGGCCAGGACATGAAGGGGGCAGGGACAGGAATGGGGGCTGTGGGGGCACATGGGGTACATGGGCACAGATATAGGGACAACAGGGGAACAGATGAGGGGATGTGTCGCCCTGAAAACTCAGCTTCTGAGCTTGCTAACATAGTTTTCTAAGGACTTTCCCAGGACAGTAACTGCAAACATAGATATGTGAACATTCTTTCTGTTCCACGTCTTGTGATGGGCATCTCTCATGGCCAGTGCAGGGGGAAAGTGTTATCCTGACCATCCAATCCCTGGTCGTGGTCACAAGCCTATAAATCCTGGGAGGAAAAATAAACTCTACTCTTTCTTTCACCACACCTCGACCTGTGTCCGCGTGATCTGTTCATCTTCAGCGGTAACAGGGATGGATGTGGGACAGGACCCGGTGGGGACTGGGGAGGTAGGATGGCAGTGGGGCCAGAACAGGGGGATGAAGGGACAGATGGATGGACAGGGAGACAGGGGAATGGACAGGCAGGTTGATAGGGGGACAGAACGGGGAACATGCCACCTAGGGTTGGGGGCCAATAGAGAGTGGGACTGACAGATGAACATGAGGGTCAGGGTACAGGACAAAGGCACATGGACAGGCCTGGGGACAGGCAGTGGCACGGGAACAGGTGGATGGACAGGGGGCTGCACACAGTGACAGTGGGACAGGGGGCAGCAGGACAGACAGACAGGGCAACGAGAACGCAGAGAGAGGGGAGCAATGAGATAGACAGGAGGGTTGGGGGGCAGGCAGAGAGCGCAGGAGAGATGGCAGGGCTGCACAGTGTCACACTGGGGTGCAGGAGGGGGACAGACGGACAGACAGATGGGGGTGCTGCGCAGGGTCACACTAGGATTGGAGACACAGATGGACAGACAGACAGGAGGGCTATGTGGCGTCACTCCAGGTGGGGGAGCGGCAGAGGAGCACAGTCAGACAGATGGACAGGATGGACATGAGGCAGCAGCGCCAGTGCCCCTGGGGAGATGATGGATGGATGGATGGATGGATGGATGGATGGATGGATGGATGGAGCAGGATCATAGGGCTCTGGGAGCACAGAGAGAGGGGGCCATCAGCAACAAGACCCCCCTATTTGGGGACCCCAGCCACAGCACCCCCAGCATCCACACTCAGGGGTTCAGGGGCTGCGGAGTCCTTGCAGAAAAGTGGGATGTGGGGGGCACTGGGGTTCCAGCACTGCCATGGAATGCAGGGGGGTCCCAGCCCCCAGCTCTGAAGGCACAGGGAAGCTCAACCCCATCTCTCAGTGGGGAGGGCAGGGAGTGCAGGGGGGCCTGGCTCATCACCAGCAGGGAGCCAGGGGGACTCTGCTCACACTACAGGTTTAGGGGGTGTGGGAGAAGTGCAACACTGAGGGTCCAACCAGCAGCGGCAGGGTACAGGCTCTGGGACACAGGGGGATGCAGCAAGGCAGAGGGGGCTAGGTGTACTGGGGGGCAGAGGGGAAGGATGCTGGGGCAGGCGATGCAGAGGTGCAGCAAGGACATGGGGGGTGCACTGGGAGGGCTGCAGTGGCAGGGCTGCAGTCAGGACTCAGTAGGGTGCAAGGGGGCCCAAAGCACAGTGGGGATATGCTGGGGATGGACCCTGGCAGGGTACAGAGGGTAAGGGAGGGATGTAGGGGTGCTCAGAGACAGAGTGAGGATGGAGAGTGGGTTCCAGGGCACAGACGGTATACTGGGGGTGCAGTGGGATAGAGGGAGGAAGTGTAGTGAGGGTCCCACCTCTGACAGAAGGTGTGCAGGCAGGGATTGGGTTCAGGGGGTGCAGGGGGGACTCAAGAGGGGTTCAGGAGGTCCCGTCTCACAGAAAGCGTGCAGGTAGGGATGGGGTTTGGGAGGATGCAGGGGGCTCAGGGTGGGTTCAGGAGGTCCCACCTTTCGCAGAAGGTGTGCAGGCAGGGCAGCACCTTGGGGTTGCAGTAGCGGTCGAGGCAAATGCTGCAGATCAGGAACTGTTGGTCAATCTGCCGCACCACCGGGCTGGCGGGCTCATGGCGGGCCATGGTGGCTCCTCAGCCTGGGAGGCACACCACAGTGAGGGGCAGGGACCCTGCAACCCCCAGTGTTGCTCTGTGGCACCCCAAAGCCACTCCCAGTCCCAACCCACTGTGCCACACCACCCCTACCCACCCCACAGGCTCACGGTGGGTCGTGGCAGACCCTCAGCCTGAGAATGGAGGGGAGGGGGAATTTAAATGCGTGGGAGGTACCACGTGGCACCCTGCAGCCCACCACTCAACCCACAATGCCCCACAGCCCCCCGCCCACCCCACAGCCTCACAGAGGGCCATATCGGACACTCACCCTGTGGCATGAGGGCTCAGCACCCTGGGGCGCCCACAGCCCCGACCCATGGCACCCACAGCACCCACCCCAAGGCATCCCACAGTACCTGGCCCCACAGACGCCTTGTGGGGCACACACGGGGACTCCCCATGGCCCCCACCATGTCCATGACCCCCGGGCACCCAAAGCCAGCCCCAGCCTCATACAGCACCCTGCCCCACGGCACCACCCCACCTAGCCCCCCCTGGTCCTCGGCACCCACTCATCCCACGGCCCCCACTGCTTGTGCCCCTCGGAACCCGCCCCCCATCCCTGGTAACCAATCTTCTGCCCCAGAGGGCACCCACAGCACCCACCCTCCTGCCCCACGGGGCACACCCCAACCCCACCACTCTCCTCCTGACCCCCCAGCACCCACCCAACCCCCTATGCCATGGGACACTCATCACCCCTCGTCCCCTGTGCCCCACAGAACCCCCCAGCGCCCCCTGTCCCTCGCTCCCCGCGCCCCACAGCTCCCCGTAGCCCATCACCCTCTGTCCCTCGCCCCCTCCCCTCACTCCGGCCCCGCTCCGGGCGCTGCGGCGGCTCCGCGCTCCAGGCCCCGGCCCCGCCCCGGCCGCCATTGTGCGGCACCGCCCCCCCCGCGGCACCGGCCCACGGCGGGGCCCGGGGGTCCCGCACCCCGCGGCCCCCGCGGGGGTCTCTGCCCCCACTAATCCCACCCCGCACGGCCTTTACACGCCCCACGCCCCACGCGTGGCCTCCCGCGCTCAGCACCCCCGCGCCGGGCCCAGCAGGACCCCCGGGCCGCACTCACCCGCCCCGCAGCCCCCTCCTCGCTCCAGCCCGCGCCGCGGGACCCCACGGCGCATCCTCGGCCCCGGCCCGGGATGCGACAGGGAGGCGGCCGGGCCGGGCGGCACCAAGCGCGCTCCGGAGGGGGAGGTTAAACATGCCGCCGCCTCCCTGTTTTGCGGAACCAGCCCCTGAGGACACCCCGCTCGGGGCTGGCCGAGGCGACGCTGCAGGACGCCTTGTCGCCCCGAACTGGGGGGTTCGCGGGGAGGGTCCCGTGGGAAAGCGGGTAAAGTGACCCCTCAGCCCCCCCTCCCAACATCAGTGGTTTCGCCTGGGCTGTGGCTCTGCAGCTGGGGGGGGGCTCCGCGCATCCAGGGGTACCCGGCTGTTGCCACGGCAACCACATCCCGACCCCGAATTTGGGGGGCTTGACCCCAGATTGGAGGGGGAATAGGACTGGGAAATGTGGACATACACTGGTGGGTGGGGGCATGGCGGGGCGGGGGGGGGGGAGGGTCACCAAGCTTGGGGTGATGGGTGGTATAAATTGGGAAGTAGGAGGAATATAAAAGGGGGATAAAGGGGGAATAAAGGTAAGCCGGACAGGTGGATATAAAGGGGGGCGAGGGAGACGCGCCGGTAAAAAGAGGGGTAAAATAAGGTTATAGAGGGGTTATACAGTGTAAAGAAAGTACAAGCGGGGTACAAAGGGGCTTATAAAGGGGGAGATAGGAGTAAAACCAGAGCCCAGTAAGCCCATCCCAGCCCCTCAGTTTGTAGGGAGCCCACACTTCTTCCCATCTGCCACAGCTCCTCTTCCATGTGGGACCCCCCTCATCACCATCACCCCCCTCAGCCGGTAGCCCTGCACCCCGCAGAGCAGAGGCCCCACCCCATTCAGGACGTGGCATCAAGCCCACCTGCTACAGCTTCCAGGGGAATTCCAGCAGGCTCCTGGCTGCTTCCTTCGGGTGAGACAGGTGGGACAGTGAGCGGGCCCTCATGGACAGGGCATCCTGGCAGATCTGGAGCTTAAGGGACACAGAGGGGCTGCCCCTATCCCCAGACAGGTCACTGCAGGAGAGGGCACTGGGGGAATGATGGCAACGGGGACAGGAAGGTTCTGACATGGGCCCCCAGCTCTCTGGGGACCCACTGGGGAGAAGCAGCTCCAGGATGGACTCAGAGCTCTGACGTGAACCAGCCCCCAATAAATCTGTCCCCATCCACATGGGGATGTCCCCTGCATGGTCCCCTGACCCTCCACCTTGGCCTCAGTGTCTGGAAGGTTCTGCAGCCAGGCCAGACCTGGTTGTGCAGCCAGCACAGTCCCCCAGGCAAAAGGATGATCGTGAGGGTGATAGTGGGGTGACCTGTCCTGGAATATGGGACCCACACCCAGGACCTTCCACTCCCAGCCAGGCACTGCTAGAAGCAGCAGAAGGCGCAGAGGCTCAGCGGGTCCCACCTACAGCACAGTGGAGATCAGGTGCTGGGACATCTGCAGCACAGGAGGATCAAGTGGGTACCCCTCCACCAAGGACCTCCTCTGGCCCTCCACTCTCACCTCCAGTGGCTCCTCATCCCCGCAGAGCCCCCCGGTCCTTCCCCAGTATCCCACATGACCTGGTGGATGGGCCTGGGGGGACAGAGCAGGTGCCTGGGAACAGCCCTCATCTCTTGGAGGGCAGATACCCACCTGACTCCAGTAGCTCAGTATGGCCAGGGATTGCCCACATGCATGTCTGGAGAGTGGCAGGACTCCATAGGAAGGTTTCGGTGTTCTGTGGGGGTCGGGGTGGGGGGGAGAGGGTGTCCAGGAGGAAGGTTCAGGGGAGGGTTGGGAATCTCCTGGGGTTTGCTGAAGGGAGTGTCGCAGGGCCAGTCAGTGTCCTGGGGGGTGTCCAGGGGTCCCAGGGGAACAGCAGCTACAGTGGCAAGAGGTTGAAGGGCAATGGAGTGCACTGGATGGCAGCAGCCCCATTGCCTGGCCTGGGGAAGGGGAATTTGTCCTGTGGGACTCCTGAGCCCTCAGTGCCCCCGGTGGGACAGTGATGGTGCCAGGAACCCTAGGCTGATCCCATCCAGCTTTCCCCTGCAGGGCTGCCCATCCTGTCCCCATTTACTCCCACCTGGTCCTGGTTCCTGCTGGTGCCACAGGGCTGGAGCAAGGGGTGGCTCCCCTCGTCAGGCACAAGTGAGCAGGGTCGCCCCAAGCCCCTCGCTCGCCCCCCAGAGCTTCCCTGTTCCAGTTTGTTCCCCTTCCGAGCCTGGGACCCCACAAACAACAGCCAGTCCCCCTTGCCCTAGGGCTCAATCACAGGGTCCTCACTGTTATGGGGCTCATGCCCCTGTCTCCCACCCATCCTGGCAGCCCCAGCCCGTAGGGTGCAGCCCCTCCTTGTCCCACCTGTAGCTCCACACACACTGATCTGTACCATTTATTCGGGGATTTACAGAAGTCAGGGAGTTGGGGGGGTCAGACCGTCACCAGGGCGGGGCAGGGGGAAGTCGGATCCCGACATTAAATTATGGATTAAATTAATGAGCAAGAAAAACCAACAGTTTTGTCTCAGGAGAAAGTGCCCAAGTGCGGGGGTGGGCGGGGGGCCCCTTGAGGGGTGGGGGTGAACCCTGGCAGGACCCCAGCCCCAGGACACACATGCCCCGCACACGGACATGCACGGGCACGCGTGCTCCCCCCTGTGCCTCCACTGACGTTTGGTCCCTGCTTGGAGCCCCCTGCCCTCTTCCCGGGGACCGGGCCAGCAACTCCCCCCTGCCACTAGCTGCAGGGCACAGGGACCTATCACCAGCCCACCCAGGATGCCCCAGGGAGGCAGGGGGGGTCTTTGGGGGGTGCAGCGCCCTATGAATCAGGAGTGCAAGAGCAGCCACACTGGAAACACCTGTGAATGGCCTGGAGGGAGCCAGGGTGTCCCTGGCACTGGAGGGCAGAGCAGGAGCCTACCTGGGTGCCAGGTGCAGCGGGGAGGCCCCACAGCCCTGCCCTGACACAGGGGGAACCTGGCTTTTCCGGTGCTGCCCCCACCCAGCTCCACTGTGCCACAGGGCAGGGGTCTCTCTGGGTGGAAGTTGGCAGTGGGCCTGGGAGGGGTGCACCCTCATCCTGCCCCGGGAAGGCAGAGGGGGACAGTGGAAGGTCCTGGCTCACCCCAAGGTGAGTGGGGTGTCCCCAGCCCCTTAGGAGTGTCAGGAGCAGGGGGGCTCCAGCTGTCTGCTGTGTGGGGTCTGTGCTGAGGAGCTGCTGCACCCTGCCCTGAGGAGGGGCTGTGGGATGGGGGGCCCCAGGCAGCTCCCCACACCTGGTGGCCCCCCCCCCATCCAAGACCAGGCCCAGGTTGTGGCCCCCACAAGCCCCTGGCCACAACTGAGGTCCATGTGTGCTCCTCCATCCGGGGGGCACGGGGGGCTCACTGCTCCTCCAGCCAGGAGGGCTTCTCGGCGCCGGGGGTCTTGAGCTTGATGTTGAACTGCTTGAGGGTCTGCTCAAGCTGCTGCTGGTTCCCAGCAAAGTACGCAGAGATGGCATTGTGGAACAGCAGCAGTTGCTTGTGCATCACCTTGATCTGGGGGGGAGGGGAGAGAGGATCATGATGGAGGGGGCCTGATCCCACCCCAGCAGCACAGAAAAGGGGTTGGAAAGCCCTCTGAGACCCCCCCTCAAGTGCCACTGCTCCCCTCCCACACTGCCCATTCCACCCAATTTGTGTCCTTAAGTGACAAATCCAATGTGGCTGTCAAATCCCTGCAGGGACCCCATCCCCGTGCCTCCTATCCCTGCACTTCCCATTCCAATCCCACAACCCCATCCCTGTCCCAAACGCTCCCTCCTCAAGTACCCCCTCTCTGCATCCCCCCTCTGTCTTGCATCTCCCATTCCTGTGCTCCCCCTCCCCACCCCAACCTCCCATCCCTGCACCCACCTTGTTCTCCTCCAAGAATTTGAGCTTGATGGCCACATCCGCCCGCAGCTTCTCGTACTTGTCCTTGTGGCTCTGGAACTGGCTCTGGGCTGCGTCCAGGCGGCTCACAGCGCCGGCATCGCGTGGGCCCATGCTCAGCTCTTCCAGGTCCGTGCGGTACGCGTCATACTCCAGCCTGCACGGAATCCTGCCATCAGTGGCCTGCCTCCTCATCTCCCCAGGACTCCTGAGCCCCTCTGAGCTCCCTGTCCCACCTGGCTGTCTCATACTGCTTGACTGTCATAAGCGTGTCCTCCATGGTCTTGTTGACCAGCGTGTTGATGCTGGACACAAAGAAGTTGACAGCACCCAGCAGCGTCTCCCCGTTTTTGCACAGCAGCTTCTGTGTCTCCGCGTTGTACCCAAACTCTTCCTGGGGACAGAGGGATGGGCGCACAGGTGAGGGGCCATGGATCACACCCCCACTCCCCTCCATCAAGGATGCTGGGGGAAAAGCCCCTTGAGACCACTGAGGCCAACTGACCCAGCACTTCCAAACCCAGCACCAGCACACACATCCACTCCTGTGCAGATCATGTTCCTGCCATGGTGTCAAGTGTGACTCCCCACATCCTGACCCCCACAACCCCAGTGTCAAACACCAGCCCCCCCCTGCCCCCCAAGCCAGCCCTAGTGTCCAGGTGTCCCCTCCCAGTCCTAGCACTCCCCATCCTGCCCCTCACTCCAGTGAGGCCCTGCCCTCATTCCAGTGTCCCCCTAGCCCTGGCAAACCTGGAGCTCAGGGGATTTCTGGCTGAGGTCAGCAAAGGCATCCCCCAAGGCGTGCTGGGTCTGTACGAGGCTGTAGAGATGGGCTGTGAGTGCCCGTGCCAGATGCAGGACACTCTCGTACTTGCGCTTGGTCTCACGCAGCAGCTCAATCTGAGTCTCCAGCTCCAGGTCCACCGTGCGGGACCCCCGTCCGAACCGCTCTGAGAGGAGCTGCTTGGTGCACTGCAGGAGGGGGAAACCAGGAGGGCCCCCCAAAGCACGTGTGAGTCCCCCGAACCACTCTGAGAGCAGCTGCTTGTGGGAGGGGGTCAGGAAGGCCTGCCCGTGTTCCCCCACCTCTCACCTTGTAGGTGTTGATCCCCCACTTCTTGACAATGTCAAACTTCTCAACGGCAATGCCACGCACGACCTCCTCTCCACCAGCTGGGGGTCCGGGGGATGGTGGGTGCAGCCCAGGGCCTGGCACAGGGACAAGGATGGGGACAGGACCTGGCACCAGCTCCAGAAGGCCAGCAGCCACGGGGACCAGGCAGCCCCAGCCTCCAGAGCCCTTGCCCTGGAGCCGTTGTTTCCACAGCAGCATCCCCAGCTCTGGGCATGGGCCTGGCTCACAGGCATCGTGCTGGGGACCCTGCTCCTGCCAGCCCCCCAGAGGGTCCCGCACAGGGGCACAGACACCAGCCCAGCTGTGTCTGCTTGCACCAGGCCCTGCCCCATCCTGCTGACCACCCTCACCAGGCCAGGACGCAGAGGGAGCACCGCATCCCCGCATCGGGACATCCCTCCGGTGGGCTCCAGGGGCAGGGTGGGCCCCCTGGCCAGGACCCACCTCTGAGCCCCCTGGGCCCATCAGCGCTGTCCTCTGTCCCAGCACAAGGATCAGCACCAGGACCAGGCTCTGGCCATGACACAGCTGCCATGGGGGCTCTTACCAATGTCCCTAGGGAGGCCTGGGGCCCTCAGGCCCAAGGGACGCCCTGAGGTGGAGCGAGGGGTGCAGTACCTGCGGGAGCAGCGGCCGGGCGGGCCATCCTACGGGCAGCGGGCGCGCTGGGGGGCACCGGTGGTCCTCGGGGGGGGTGAGGGTGAACAATAGAGCCTGGAAACGGGGGGGCTGCGGGGGCCGAGCAGGGTGGGGCAGGACAGGATAGGGGGCACAGGGCATGGGACAGTGGGGTAGCCAAGGCAGAGGGGACGGGGGGCAGGGGACAGGGACGAGTGCGTGGGCGGGCGGCAGCGGGAGAGCGACGGCAGCAGGTGAGCGTTGGAACCCAGAGACATGGCCACAGCCATACAGATGGACTCCCCCACCCCAGGGAACCCCCCCACCTCTGGCCTCTATGCAGCAATCCCTGGGCAGGCCTGATGTCATGGGGACACAGGAACACAGAGACATGGGGACACCGGGCCAGAGTAGCGGTGCTCCGGGGAAGCACACGCGCTCACCCTCTCTGTCCACACAGACCCTCCTCAAGCCCTGGAGGGACTCTCAGGGAGAGATCTGCACGGAACAAGAACAGCGGTGCCAGGTCTCCCACGCTGCAGAGCCCAACCAGCCCTGCTGTGGCCTGGTCTGACTGGGACAGCAAGAAAAGGCCAGTAGGGTGTGGGCTTGGGGCCCCCTGCCTGCCCCCTCATCCACAGCACACTCCAGAGCTCCTGCTGCAGATGGACTGGGACAGACCTGGGATCCCCCACCACAGCTGGGACTCAGACATCCATGGGGATGTCCTGACCAAGGGGATAGCAATTCCACAGCAGACCCCATCCTGTAATAGGGGAGCAACCCAGTCCAGGGAGAGCAGAGCAGGGCAGCAGCCCCTCCTCTGCCATCATTATCTTCTGCCACCACTACACACCCCCACACGTTGCCCCTGCACAGAACCCGAGCCCAGCAGGAACAGAGCCCACCCAGAAGACACCTTGGCTGGGCCATGGCAGAGCTTTGTGTCATAAGTCAGGGGCAATGAGGGGAGCTGACCCCCTTCTTCCCATGATGATTGCCATTCCCTCCCAGTCCAGCCCCCACTACCTTTGATGGTGCCGGTGGGGATGATGCCCTCAGCTGTTCCCCCATAGCCGCCTGACACAATGCTGGTCTCATTCAGGTTGGGTCCCGACACCATCACCTGCTGCAGGTCCTGCGGGCCACAGGATCACAGGGGACTGAGATACAGAGACAGCACAGCCCTGGTACAGCCCCAGCCAGCCCCCTGGGGTTCCCGACCCCCAGACCTGCTCCAGGCCATCATCCTCGGGCAGGCTGCTGGTGTCCCCGTTGCTGCTGATGGGGATCTCCATGGTGGCTGCCTTACTCAGGATCCCGTCCGACATCCTCAGGGCCTGCAGGGACATAGATGTGGGGCTGGGGCCAGGACTACCCTCCAACCGGGGCAGCAGTCAGTACCTGCGGGGCCCGTGGTGGAAGGGGACAGCAGGTTACAGCGTGGAGCAGGGAGCCTACAGTGGCAGGTGCTGGCACTGAGCAGACTCTGCCCCCCCGCCCAGGGCCTCCTGCAGCCACTGCCCAGCCCCACTCGGCCGTCTCTCGGAACACCCCTGACTCCCCGAACGGACCCGCAGGGCAGCACATCCCAGAGGCGCCAGCCCCAGCCTCAGCCGCGCCCCCACCGTGGCTCCCACACCATCAGGCCCAGCACTCGCGGGCTCCCCCGCCCTGGTCCCGCACTCCGTGTTTCCTCTCACAAACCCCGCCGGGGATCCCCGCGTCCTGCAGAGCCCCGGGACAGCGGCGTTAGGAGCGCCCAGCCCGGCCCCGGCCAGGAGGGCGCCGGGAGCCACGTCCGCAGCCGCGGGGGGGGCCCCGCTGCGCCCGGACCGGTCCGGGCACATTCCAGGGCAGGCGAGGCAAGGGCGGGCTCCCGCGAACCCGTTACCTGTGACCTGTCCCCTCCCCGGCGGGGACACGGCCCGGCCCAGGGCTCGGGTCGAAACCTGCGGGCAGAGGCCGTCACCACCCAGGGCCATCCTCGCTGGAGAACGGCCCAGCGGTCCCCACAGCCTCCGGGGCGGGGCGGGGGCACGGTCGGAACGGACCCCTCCGCAACCACGCAAGGCAAGGCCCCGAGACGGGACCGACCTGCGAGGGAACCCCCGGTGGCTGCTCCTGGCGGAGCCGGACCGAGCGGGCAGCGGCGGCCTCAGCCTCGCTCTCGGGGCTCTCCCAGCCAGACTCCACCGGCCCCGCGGGCGCTCACCCCGTCCAGCCTCCCCGGTCCGCGCCCGGCCCCACCTGCGCCCCGGCCCCGCCGGGCCCCGCCGCGCCGCTCCCGCTCCGCCTCGGCCCGGACGCGGCGAAAGTGGCGTCAGTGGCCCGGAAGTGGCGTAATCGCTGAGCCGGGCGGAAGTGACGTCGCTGCGAGCCCGGCGTGTGGCCGAGCGTGGAGGGAGCGGGCTCGGGCCCGGGCCCGGGATGGACCCGGCGGCCGAGCACCGGCAGCAGCTCCGCAGCGTGAGCGCTTGGGCTGGGGGTGGGGAGCGGGGTGAACGCGTGAATGGTCCCGGGGCTGTCGGTTTAGTGGCGGGTCCCGGTGGGTCCCGAGGGCTCCGGGTGTGTGATCTCGGGGTCCCGGGTACGCAGGAGAACCGGTAGGTCTTGAAAGGGATCCGGGCGCCTCGGGCTGGCCGGGGGCATTCCGGGGCACTCCCGGTGGGTTTCGGGGGTCCCGGACCGGCTCCTCTCGGCGTGACCCGCGCCTGCTCCCCAGCTGCGGGACTTCCTGCTGGTCTACAACCGTATGACCGAGCTCTGCTTCCGCCATTGTGTCTGCAACCTCAACTACCGGCTGCTCACGGGCCGCGAGGTGAGCGGGGCACGGGGGGCCGCGGCTCGGGCACACCCGCAGCCCCTGACCGCACGCCGTCCCTCCCGCAGGAGTCGTGCCTGGAGAGCTGCGCCGCGAGGCTGGTCCGAGCCAACCACCGCCTGATGGGCGCCTACGTGGGGCTGATGCCGGCGCTGCTGCAGCGCCGCGCAGCCGAGCATGAGGCAGCAGCGGGGCCATCCGGACTCCCGGCCTCCCCTGACCCGGCCCCGGGCCCCGCGGGGTCCTCGCCAGACGCTCCCGTTGCCGGCACATAGCAGCACCTGGCCACAGCTCTCCCGGACGCGAACGGCACCACCCCTGCCCTGTACCAGCAGGAGCGGCTGCATCCTTGCTGCGCTGGAGCTCCAGGCTGGAGCAGCATCTGCACGTGGCCCCGGGAGCCCCTAGCCCTGGCTGGGCTATGCAGGGCACCGGGGATGGGGGGCACAGGAGTGGGGGAAAGCTCCCCCAGCCCTCGTGGATTTATGTGGATTTATGGGAAGTGCATTGTTAGTCCCAATAAAACATCTTTACAGTAATGGCTTAGCATGGGGAGGGCACCACATCCCTGGCCCCTGTTGGGTGTGCTGGGGGAAGCCCATGGCACAACTGGGAATCCAGGGACTTGCACCCAAGTGTGAGACAAACATCACCCTGCAGGACCCCCATGATCACCAGGACACTGTGGGGCTGGGAGGGGGAGGGGGCAGGTGCTGCCAGGCCAGTGCCCATCAGCTAAGGGCACGTGTGTACATGGTCCCTGTGACACCTGGGAGAGCCTGGCCTCTTCCCGCTGCAGCCCCTGGGCAGAAGGCGTTAGTTGCGGGCTCAGGACAGGGCTCAGGTAAGGACTAGCCCCAGTACAGAAATAAATTGATATATTCCGTGTACAAAACATGCTCCTGCAGGCCCAGCCGGGCACTCCCGCGCATATAAATAAGGCCCGGCCCTCCCTCTTGTCCTGCCCGCGGGGGCCAGCGCCTGCGCCGGGGCCACCCCTCCCGCGGGACCCCCGGGCTGGCCGGGGTCACTTAAGGTCCACATCGAAGTCCAGCACCAGCAGCTTGGTCTCCTCAGTGCCATTGCGGCTGCCCACGGCGCACACCAGCTTTGTGTTGGAGGCACGGATGCGCCACACGACTCCCCCAGAGCCCCCACTCTCCAGGGCCACGAGGTTTCGCACAAACTCCCCTGTCTTCAGGTCCCACAGCTTCACTGTCCCGTCATCAGAGCTGGTCACCACGAACTTGGAGCTGAACTGTAGGCAGGTGACAGCACTCTGGTGCTTGCTGGGACCTACGGGGAGACACCAGTGAGCCTCAGGTGCAGCTGAGGCACCTACTGCTGTGTGACATGGGATCTGCCACATCTGGCAGCTCAGAGCCACCCAGTGCTGGCTCCTCAGGGAGGAGGCACTCTGTCCAGACACATCTGGCAGCTTAAAGCCAACCCAGCCCCAAGGACAGGGAGCCCTCCCTGCTGCCTCCCACCCCTCCAAGGGAGAGAGCCACCCCTTCCCAGCCCCCTGATGGAGGGAACTCCCCACTGCCCCCCAAGGGTGAGGAATCCCCTCTCACCCTGCAGGGTCTGCAGGCACTGCCCTGTCTTGATGTCCCAGATCTTGACAGTAGAGTCGGCGTTGCCGGACACGAGGATGTTGTCACGCAGCTCCATCCCGCTGGTGAGTGACTGGTGTCCCATGAGTGTGTGCAGACAGTTCCCACTCTCCACATCCCACACGCGGATCGATGTGTCCAGGGACCCACTAACGATGTGTGTCCCATCAAACTGCCAGAAAGAACGGGTCCAGCTCAGCATCGAGGACAGGAGTGTCCCCTGGTTTGGGGTGCAGGCCACACCTCTGGCATTCCCTGGTTTGGGATACAGCACTCCCAGTTTCAGCACCACCACCACAGACCCCAGGCTCAGCAGCTGAGACACAGGCTCACACACCTCTTGGCTTTTTGGGCTGTAGAAATGCTCCAGGGAAGGGGCATGGAGTAGTGTTTGTGTCCACAGCACGTGTGTTTGGGAAGTGGGTGCGGGGGGGCAGAGGCTGTCCCCACAGGAGGACACATACATGGTCCATGTGTCCTTGCAAGGCAGATACATTCCTTCAGGGCACAGACATGACCCACATGTCCCTGCAAAGCACACAGGGCCTTGCATGCCACAAGCACAGCCTATTTGTCCCTACAGCACATGTGGGACCTTTGGCACAGCTTGTGCCCCTTGACTGGAAGGCAGGGGTGTGACAGGGCAAGCCAGCAGGAGGGCAGGTTGTACCTGTGAGGTTGTACCCACAGGGAGGGCAGGGGAGCTATAGAGGGGGAAGGAGCAGGAGGGGATGTGTGCCGAGCCGTACCTGCAGTGAGTAGACACGGTTGGTGTGCCCCTGCAGCGTGTGGGTGCAGCTCTCGCTCTCAGGGTCCCACACCTTGACCGTGTAGTCATAGGCACCACTGACCACTTTGTTGCCATCATACTGGACGCAGCGTACGGCTGCCACGTGGCCCATCAGCACGTGCAGGCACTGCCCTGTCTCGATGTCCCAGAGCCGCAGTGTGGCATCCCGGGAGCCACTCACCACCCTGCAGGTGAGGGGACACCTGGGGCCCAGCTGCCAAGGCAGCCTGGGGGTAACCAGCCTCACCCCCTGCAGATATCCCCCGCTCACACAGCAGCTGTCAGCCCCATACCTGTTGCCGTGCAGGTGCATGCAGCGCACGGTAGAGGTGTGTCCGTACAGCGTGTGCACGCACTCGCCGCTGTCAGCGTTCCACACCTTGAGTGTGCGGTCAGTGGAGCCACTGATGACAACACTGTCCCTCATCTGGGAGGACCAAACCCCCCCCGTGTGGCCCACCAGCGTCTGCACACACTGTGGGGAACAGGACACGAGGGACAGGTGAGCCTCTCACACCTCCCCCTCACAAACAGCACAGAGGAATAGCAATGCAGCAAGCACTCCATATCCTTGTCATACCAGGCCCCAGGCGTCAGGGTGTGGCCTTGCCTATGCCCAGCACAGGGAGATGGTCCCTGTCCCAAACCCCTGCAGCGCCAGTGACAGTGCCACATTCTGGTGACAGTGGCACCCTGGTGACAGTGACACTCACCTCCCCTGTGACAGCTGACCACACTTTGAGCGTGTTGTCATCAGAGCCGCTTACTATGCGATTGCCGCAGAACTGCAGGCAAGTGATCACATGGTCATCGTGGCCCTTCAGTACCTGTGGGAGCACAGGAGTGTGTGGGGGGCAGTGTGCACCCTCCCCGAGCCACCAGGACCCCCGCCAAGACAATGAGCAGTGGAAAGGCAGCAGGAGCTGTGGGGAAGAAAGGTAGACGGGTCTCCAAATCACCTGCACCCCCTGATGCTTCTGCAGGGCAGCAGAGCTGGGGTGTATGGTGTTTAACAGCAGCTGCACAGGGGCAGGGGTTACAGGAGAACAGGGAGTGGGGGGGCTCAGGAACCCAGGACCTAAAGCAGCAAGAGACAGGGTGGTGGGGACTCTGCCCAGGGGCAGGAGGGACCCCCAGGGACAGATCATCAGGGTTCTGGGACCCTGCACAGAACACAGTTGAGCCCTGGGTGCTGGGGCTGGCTGTGGCCCTGCATAGGACCTTGGAAAGGGGCAAAGGAAGGGACCCCCTTCTCCAGGCCCAGGAGACCTCATTTGTGCTGCCTGCACTGCTCTGAACAAGCCAGATCTGCTCTCTGTCACAGATCCTGCACCAGCTTCCCCATACCAGTGACCTGGGGCCTGTCTGCAGTGGCGACACCCACCAGCCCCTCAACTCTCCAGGGTCTTCCCATGGCAGGGACACTCCCAGGCTCACCTTGGGGACCACAGCTCCCCGGAGTCTGTCTACACTGGGACACCCAGGCCTACCTTGGGGGGCCGCAGCTCCCCACTACGCCAGTTCATGTCGATGCGGTGCTGGCGCAGGAAGGCAAATTTCCAGGGGCTGTACATGAATCCAGGGCTAAGCAGGCGTCGCTTCCGCAGGTGTAGGGGCTCCTCGATCCCTGCAGGGGACAACACAGCAATGCCTCACCTGGGTCAAGCTGGGGTGGCTCCCCAGTCTCAACCTGGGAGGACCCTCACCTTCCTCACGGCACTTCTCCCTCCAGAGCAGATTGTCCTCAGCCAGGACCCTCCAGTAGCGGCAAGTCTGGGCAGCACGGAGCAGGTCCCGTGGCTCCAGGAAAGACAAGACGTACAGGGCCAGCTACGGGGGGGAATAAAGATCACACAGGGTTCACCAGGGGGGTTTGGGTAGGGTCAGGTCAGGCCAGGCCAGGCCTCTGGTCCCCCATCCTCACTCACCTCCTTGGGCAGCAGGGAGATGAAGTCCCGCTGGAACTGGGGCTCAATGACCTGCATCATGTACTTGATCTGCGCCGGCTCGCAGCGGTCAATGAGCTCATCCAGGGCCAGCAGCTTCTCAGGGCCGCTCCAGCGCTGCAGGGGAACCCCCAGTGACCTCCGGCTCTGTGTCCCCAGCTAACCCAGCCACAGCCCTGGCAGCCAGGCCTCTGGCCCCAGGCCAGGAGCCTGAGGCAGGTGGGAGCTTGGTGGGTCACAGGTGCTGTGTGATACGTGACACCACCCCTGGCCAGGGCTGAAACCTCCTCTGTGTTTCCTCACACAAGCAAAACTACCCAAAATCTACCATGGGCCCAACCCCTCCCCTTAGTGGGGATCCCATAAGCTTGGCTCCCTCCCATCACACCCAGGCTGCCTGGAGCCACCAGGTGAGCCATACCTGGAAGGTGCGGAGCCAGTCCTGTAGCTCAGGTGGGGGGGCCACTGAGGGGATGCGACGGCGCCGGGCCTGCCCCACCTTGGCATTGCGCAGGTCCCCAAAGGTGGTCGTGGGGCTGGGTGTACAGGGACCCAGTGTCCTGGGAGAAGGACCAGGCACAGGTAAGGCCATGGCACAGGTGGCACATGCCAGCACTGCTGTGGGCCACACTGTGCCAGAGGCTCTTAGAACTGGTTCCTGCCTGTGGGAGCGCCATTCCACTGACCTCTTTGCTCCCACCCTGTGGTCTCGTGCCCAGACATCCAGCCCAGCCTGCTGAGCCAACAGGCAGCTAGTCAGGGCTGCATCTCACCTGGGCCAACCCCTGCTTGACCCAAGTGGCTCAATCATCCTCCTGGGGAGGGCAGTGGGAGGTATGTGTTGCCCCAGCACACAGAACAGCCTTCACCAGCTGCACTCAGAGCTCCCCCTACCCCTCACCTGCCATACTCAGAGCCCTTGCACAGCTTCTTCCCAGGGGACAAGGCCCGGCCATCTGGCCCATTCTCCGACTTCCGCTTCATCTGTGGGACACAGCAGATTGGAGGGGCTGGGACAAACCCAGGCAGCCCCGGCAGATCCCCTGCCCACAGCTGATCCTTGTGGACCCCTACATGTCACCCACCCAGAACCGACCCCTGTGGGCCCCCTGCCCAGAGCTATGGGGCAGACCCCCACCTGTTCCTGCTTTCTCCCCTCAGGGTCCACATGACAACGAGGGATCCCCACGGAGGGCAGGGGGGGGCTGCATCAGGGCCAGACACAGCTGGGGGCTGGGGTAGAACCTCCTTTTCCCACGCTGTGACCAAGGACCCCCATGCACGGCAGGAGCCTGCATGGGGGACTGGGGCAGCATCTTTCCCCAGCCCCAGCGGCTGGGGTCACAGAACCCCCCAGGCCCCCGTTCACCCTTCTGCAGGTGCCCAGAGTGCCTCAGCAGTCCCTGGCCCCCCAGTCACCTTGGGGCGCAGGTGCCGCAGCAGCCCCCCATCCCCAGTGCGCTGCAGGTAGTCGATCCAGCGCTCTCCCAGGGTGTAGTACAGGTATACATTGCTGCTGTCTTCCCCTTCCTCGCTGCAGCAGCTCCCTTCCTCCTCCTCCTCCTCCTCCTCCTCTTCCTCCTCCTCCCGCTCCCTGGTGGACCTGGGGGGCTCCTGTGGTCCCCGCCCCCCAGAACCATCAGGGTCTGCTCTGGTCCTGGGGGAGCCCTTCCAGGGGTGCTCTGGCTCCCAGGGGCCTGGTGCTTCCTCCTCCTCCTCTTCCTCCTCTTCAGCCACCACCTGAGCAGGGAAGACGCAGGGAGCAGGGCTGACTCTGCACCAGCCCTGGGCTGCTGGAGACCAGGAGCGGGTCAGGGGCTGGAAGTGCTGCTGGATGGCTGCCAGTGAGAGCCATGGCCCTGGAGCACAGGGGCTCCCCTCAACAGCACTGTGGGGGATTTCATGGTGAAGAATCCCCAGACCCACAACCACGAGCTCCTCCAGAATCTGGTACAGCTCTGTCTGCCCGCCACGAGTTTCCCCTGAGCCCCCCCCAGAGTCAGACCATCTCCCTTGTCCTCGCACCTGGCGCAGGGACCCTTCTGCACCTACCTGTGCCGCAGGTGCCCTGTGGTCCTCACTGTCTCCCAAGGGAGTGGGGCTGGCCCGTGGGGGCCCCTCAGGGCCCGGGCACCGCCGGCACATCATGCGCTGGCTGTTGAGCTCCAGGATGCGTGTGGTAATGCCCTTGACATGCAGCAGGTCATCCAAACAAGTGAAGCCCTTCAGCTCCTGCACGGAGGGAAGTCAGCCCTGCCCAGAACAGAATCCCTCCTGCTCCCACAGAGACCCCTGCCCGAGAGGCCCCGCAGGGAAGAGTCACAGCGCTGTGAAAGGGGGGCAGCAACCCAAAACTGCCAGCTGGGGCAGGAGCACTGTGCCCCGCAGATGAGCAGTGCCAGGATGGGGAGCAAAGCTGCAGCTCCAGGGCAGGGGAACAACTGGACACATGCAGACACACGCATGAGTGAGGCACCCACTGTCCCGCGGGACCTCGGGCCGAGCACTGCCCAGCCCCGACCTGGGATCAGATGCCTCCCATCGCCCTGCACGGGCTCCCGGAGCACCTGCCATGGGAGGAACCCGGCGGGGAGGGGCTGTCCCCAGGCAAGACTCGGCGGACAACCAGCGCAGCCCAAGGGGCCGGGAAGGGCCCGACTGGCCTTTCTAACCCGGCAGAGTTCGTTTCGTGGCTCTGCTGCTGCTCCCCGCAAAGGGCTGCAATAGCAGCACCGCCCCGGGACAGACCCTGCTCCAGACCACGCTCCCTTTGCATTACCAGTTTCTGCCCTCCCACCTCCCGGTGTTTCCAGCATATGTGTCCACAGCATTTGGACATCCACTCCTCTACCTCCTTTCCCAGCCCCGAACATGCCAAGCGCTCCCAGCCCTGCCTCGCCCATCTCCGTACCATCAGGGCACGGCTGCCGCTGACCCGCCCGTACCCGCCCGGCCCGGGGCCCGCGGTGCCGCTCCCACTGCTCCCGGCCATGTCACCGGTCGCTGCAGGGTCTCGTCCCACCATCGCCGGTGACGGCGTTCGGGGAGCGGTACCCGTCCGGTCCCGCCGGAACCTGCATTCCCCCGGTTCCCTGCTCGGGCCCGGCAGCAGGGACGGCAGCTGCGCCCGTCCGGTCCCGCGGGCTCGGGGCGGGACTCGCGGATCTTGGGCCAGCCCCACCTACCCCAGCTACCAGGACGGAAACAGCACTGTCGCCCCCGCACTCGCCCCGCGGCACCCACCCCGTGACCGCCACGGCCTCCCCCTCGGGGGCCCGGGCCGCTCAGCGCGGGGCGCCGTCCCCGCCGCTTCCCCCCCATCCCCTCCCTCCCCGCACCTCTCTCTTGCGGACGATGCCGCGGGCACGGCGGCGGCCAATGCCGCTGAGGGCACCCTCCAGCTCGGCCACGCCGGCGCGGTTGATGTCGAGCTTGGCCCCGGCGGGGCCCGGCCCGCCCGGCCCCGACATCCCGGTACCGGTCCCGGGCGCTGCCGCCGCGCAGGCCTGACAGCAGCGCGCAGGCGCGGCCCCGCCCCCACACGCGCACGCAGAGCTGGGAGGAAGCAGCGGCTTTATTGGTGGTTGTGCGGGGGGCGGAGCCAAGCCCGTGTCCCCGCCCCCATCCCGCGGGCCGGGCCCGCCGCTCCCGTCACCGCCGCTCCCGTCACCGCCGCTTGTACAGACACGGCCGCAGGCGCAGCCCGGGAGCGGGGCCGGGCCCGTCACCGCCGCTTGTACAGACACGGCCGCAGGCGCAGCCCGGGAGCGGGGCCGGGCCCGTCACCGCCGCTTGTACAGACACGGCCGCAGGCGCAGCCCGGGAGCGGGGCCGGGCCGGACCGGACCCTTCTTGGCGAACTCAAACAGGTAGAAGTAGGAGCTGGAGAAGTCCTGGGGGCGCGGGGACACCCGACTCTATTACCGGCACGCCGGAGCTCCATCATCACCCCAGCCCGCTCCAGCACCACTCGATACCGCCTCAGACAAGCCCGGGATCCCCCCTGCCTCCTTCCAGAACCCACTGTGCTCAGGGCCCTCTTGCCCCTTGGGGGGCCTGTGTACCCCAGCCCCTAGCATACTCCTCTAAACACCCGACACCCATCATCATCACACAATTCCTCCAAGCCCCAGGACTCCCAATCCCCCCCGGGATACACCTCCAAGCCCCACACTACAAGCCCAGTGTGGTCCAGGCCCCCCTCATCCCCTCCCTGATCCCAGCACCCCATCCAACCCACATCCCAAACTGCCACAGCACACTCCCACGGTCCCCAGGACTTCCAAACTTCACCCCTCTGTGTACTGGTCCCCCCGTTATCCCATTTGCAGTCCCCCATGCACCAATCCCTTCTACCTCCATCTACTTTCACCAGCCCCTGGTTTGTTCCACACCAGGCTGGGCCTCAATACACCCCCTCCTTGGGCTCCCCGGTTCCTGTGCCCAGCCCTAGGCACACCTGGAGACACACCTTGGAGACAGTCCTGAAGCCCAGCTGCGTCATGGCCTTCAGAAAAGCATGGGTGTCCTCAAAGCGGCTGGCCACCTCAGCCACCATCAGGGTCCCCCTGCGGTCACTTGAGCTCTGAGCAGGGTGCCCAGGCACCCCCAGGACTCTGCTGAGCATCCCTGCTTCTCCCTCAGTCCCCCACAACCTCTGCCTACCCGAGCTTGAGCACACGGTTGGCCTCTCCTAAGATCTCCTGCAGGTTGGTGCCCATCAGCGCCAGGCAGAACACGGCCACGTCCACCGACTCAGCCGCCAGCGGCACCTGCTCACCCCGGGACACCCCCAGAGAAGGACGATGATGGCTTGGCCTGGAAGCTGCTCTGCATATCCCCAGGAGCAGGAGGAGGACGGCGATGTTGATGGGCCTGGGCAGTGCACCCCCCACTTTCCCAGGCCCGTGGGTTCAGCTGTGCCCCAGGCACACACCCAGCTTTTGAACAGACACACGGGGGTCACAGTCCCCACACCCACACCCCTGCAGCCTGCCCAGCAGCACCCGCTCCCCGCCCCGGGGGTGCCCCCAGTACCTTGGCCATGTCACAGACGGTGACCCTCGGGCTCAGCGGCACCAGATCGAAGCAGTGCACATGGTTCCTGACGCTGGCAGCCAGCGTGCAGTCCCCGCACCCGAAATCCGCCACCACTAGCGACGTTGGCCTGGGGCAGGCATAGCGGGGTCAGAGCGGCCCGGCCCGGCGCCTTGCCCCTTCCCCACTCACCGGTCCCCCCGGTCATCCACCGGCCCCACTGCTCATGGCCCCTCGGTCATCCTTTGGCCCCCCGTCCCCCAGCGCCTCCTCAGTCCATCCCCCGGCTCTCCGTTCAGGCTGCCCCCGCTCACCGACCCCGCGGTCCATGTTCCCGCTCACCGGCGGCGCAGGTAGCGCACGATGCGCTGCACGGGGCGCTCGGGCCAGCGCCGCAGCTGCCGCTCGAAGCCCCGGTGGTACAGGTGGAAAGCGGCAGGGTCGGCGCGGAAGAGCCGCGCCGCGTCCCGGCTGCTCCCGGTGTAGAGCTGCTGGTTCAGATAGCGGAACCGGGCGCCGAGCAGCCGCTCCTCCATTCGGGCGCGGAGCGCAGCCGAGCGGCCCGAGCGGGGCTCCGGAGCAGCCTCCGCGGAGCCCGGCGGCTCCGGGGGGCCCGGCCCTGAGCCCCGCTCCCCATCCGACCCCGCCGGCGGCTCCTGCTGCCGCTGCCGCTTCTGCCGGTTCCGCCGCTGCCTACGGCTCAGCCCCGCCGGCTTCTCGGAGTCCTCCGCCGGCTCAGCCGGGCCGTCTGAGGGCATCGAGAGGGGAGTCAGGGCGCGGAGGCGGCTCCCTCCTGCCTCAGGGACCCCGGAGCCGTCCCGGTACCTGCGTCCGGCCGCTTCCCAACCTCCCGGGGCTCGTCGGGACGGGCCGGGAGCTCCCCCGCCGCGGCCCGCAGTCCGCCGGCCTTCTTCCGCTTCCGGGGCCGCTTCCGCGCCGCCTCGCCGTCCCGACCGGTCCCGGGCAGCCGCCTCTTTCCCCTCGTGGGGCCCTGTGGAGAGAGGGGGCCGGTAACTTCGGCACGCCCGGCCCGGCCCGGTCCGGCGCCCCCGCATCACCCGCTTACCGGTCGGCCCGGGCCCGCCGGGGCGCCGCGGCTCTGCTGCATCGTTCCAACCCTGCTCCGCGAACGTGGAGCGGGAGCCCTCGGTCGGTACCGGGACCCACGTGCTCCCGCCCGGGAAGCGCCGCGGGAACAGCCCCTCCTCGCGGCCCGGAGGACCGGCCGGGGAGCTCGGCTGCACGGGCGGTGCCGCGGACGCCCCGCTCCGCCCCCGGGCGGATAGCCGCGCCCCCGGTCAGTTCGGCACGGCCCACAACCGTGCCTCCGCTCCGCGGGCCCGCGCTCCCGGCGCCGCCCCGCCCTGCCCCGCCCGCCGCCGTGTGGCGGAGCCGCGGCCGGTGCGGGTTCCGGCCGCCAGAGGGCGCCGTCTCGGGGCGGAGCCGCCGCAGCCGCCGCCCTGCGGAGCCGCCGGGACACGCAGCCGGTAACGGCGGGACGGCACCGGCACCGAGCGGGGACGGGCTGGGGAGGCCGTGAGTGCGGCTGCAGGCGACCCGAAGCAGGGGCGGGGCCGGAGGGAGACCTGCCAGAGCCGGAGCTGGGTGGGGGAGCTGCAGGGGAGGGGTGGGGGGCACAAAGGAGGGATTGGGAGCACCGGGGGGGTTGGGGATACACGGGGGGACTGGGGGCGCGGATGGGGCCGCAGTGCGGAGCGGGGCTCTAGCAGCTGGTTCGGGATAGCACGGGGGGACTGCGTCCACATCCCGTCCCCTGCCCCGGCTGCTGAGCAGGGCCGAGGTGGGCATTTGGCCAGCCTGGCAGGGCTGGGGCTGGTCGGGCCTGGCAGCCCCGCGGGACTGGGTAGGGGCTGGTGGGTGATAGGAGGGCACAGTTCAGGGCTGAACAGGGGACAGGGTGGGACCAGGATGGGGTGTCATCACTGCGGTGTGAGGTCCCACAGGGCCGGGACTGGTGTGACATGTACTGGGGACCCCTTTTCATGAGCTGCCCCCAGATGGGTGGGGGATAAATCTCATCTGGGAGTGCGGATGTTCTGGTGCCGGGAAAGGGCCAATGCTACCATGGATGTGCTGGGGCCATTCTGGGGCCTATAAGACCTTGCCAAGAATCCAGGGTCCTGCATCCCACCCCTCTGGAGCTGTCTGAGGCAAAGGGTGCAGGCAGGGTCCTAGGGGGCAGCTCTAGGTGCTGGCAACTGGTGGGGGTCTCACCATGTCTGGGTGGGCATCAGGTCCAGGGGGATCCTCCAGCAGCAGGTTTGGGATCAGATGGCTGCATGTCAGGCATGTATTCAATCTGACTCTGTCCCCACACTGTCCCCAGACTTCAGGTCCCTGCTCACATCACAAACCTCCAGGCAGCGGGTCCCACGCTCACAGTCAGGGGCTTAGAGGGACATGGGGAGCAGGAGGAAGCTCTATGCCTGGCTCTGAGCTGGGGTGTCCATGGATCCAAAGCATGAGGCTTTGGGGTCCTGGTTTCTGAGCATGGTGCCATGCCAGGCCCAGCCAAGTGGGTCAGGAGGGTCATGAGGCTGCAGGATCCCATGCCAGGGATGCTGAGCTACCCCAGCCCCATTCCCCCACCAAATCTGTGGGATCCCATCTTGAGGGTGCTGAGCTCCCCCAGCCTCACTGCACCCCAGAGCTGTGGGCACTGGGGCCGGCTGTGCCTGGTGATAAGCCCGGGGGTGCCAGCCTGGCTTCCTGCGGGTGGCCACGGCCCCGCTGGATCTTTCCCTTGGGCTGCCGGTGCAGCTCCAGCCCGGACCTCAGCCTGCCTGCGGCTTCCTGGAGAGCTGCAGGGATGGGGCGGGAGGGGACAAGGAGGGGGCCAGGAGGTTCCCCTACTTGCTGTTTCAGGGACCTCCCAGCCGAGGGGGGGTCAGGGGTCCCCATGTCCTTACCCACGTCCCCTCCCGCAGCCACCATGGACGACATCTTCACACAGTGCCGGGAGGGCAACGCGGTGGCCGTGCGGCTGTGGCTGGACAACACCGAGAACGACCTCAACCAGGGGTGAGTGGGGTTGGGCTGGGCGGGGCGGGGGGGGCCCTGTGCTGGGGGCTGGTTTCCACTGGTTTCCATGGGAAGGCAGGGGGCAGACGGCAGGACACAGCTCCTCCCCACTGGAGGAAGTTACCGCATCGCTGAGGCACGAGGCCGAACATCCTCTGGCCGCTTCCTCGCAGCCACAGCCAGGGCTCAGCTGGGCTGGGGGTACCTCCCCTGTCCCCACGGTGGCAGCTGTGTCCGCTGACCTTATCCTCGTGTCCCCACCCCCTCTCTGCAGAGCACCATGGCAGATGTGTGGGCACACGGCTGGAACCGCTGGGGCTGGGAATTGTGGGGGCCACTCTGTGCCCAGGTGTCTGCTCCCCACATCCCGTTCCAGGGGTCTTGCAGGACTGTGGGGTCCAACATGTGCTCACAGCTATTCAGGAGCCGTGTTGGGGGCTTGGAGGATCTGCCTGCAGCGTGTGCAGCTGGCACAGCATGACCCCATACCATGACCCCAGCCCAGCCTATGGACATGGCATTGCGGACATGCTCCAGACAAGCGGCCTCCCTTGGTCGTGCCTCCCTGCCCCTCCTGGGGGTCCCAGGCACATGGAGCTCTCCCAGACCCACACAAGGTGCCCAAGGGACTGTTCTGTGCCGGGTAGCCCCTGCCTGCAGAGCCATGGTGGGGGCAAATGGAGTCCTGCTGTGCCAGGGGGCCGGAGGGGAGCTGGGACTGGGGGGAGCCTGGGCTGCAGCAGCCCCTCTGCCAGTTCCTGATCTCCATTTAAGGCCTGGCTGCCACCTCCTCCCTTACTTGGTCATGGAGTGGGGGGATGGGGACAGGATCCAGCTGTGATTCAGCCTTGGAGGAGACAGGATTTGGCCTGGGCTGGTGGGGCCCTGGTGGGGGCGGGTGGGAGTGGGATGGATATTCAACCTGGTCCCTTTGCCCCTGTGGCTGGAGTTTTGAGAATGATGCCAGTGATGCCTGGGACAGAGGGCTGCAGCTGAGCAGAGCCCCCCTGCCATCCTGCAGGGATGACCATGGGTTCAGCCCCCTGCACTGGGCCTGCCGTGAGGGCCGTTCAAATGTGGTGGACATGCTCATCATGCGCGGGGCTCGCATCAATGTCATGAACCGGGGCGATGACACCCCACTGCACCTGGCTGCCAGCCACGGGCACCGTGACATCGTACAGAAGGTACCTGTCCCCTGTGCTAGCACCTGTCCTTCCCCACCCCTGTGTAGCCTTCTACACTACCCTCATGGGACTTGCTCCCCTCTTCACCTGTCAGGAACACCTGGCATGCCCCCAGTGCTTCTGAGCTCCCTGCTCCTCACAAGCTCCCTCCAAATCCCTCTGAGCCCCACATCAGTTCAGCACCCTCCCTACAGCTCCCAATGTGCTGCTCCTGCATCTCTCAGGACAAGGCACAGGGAGGATGGGGGCTATCCTGGGCTCACGGGGATCTTGCCTGGGCTTAAAGGTACAGTCCTGGGCTCACAGGGACTGTCCCCTGTCCCCAGCTGATGCAGTTCAAAGCAGACATCAACGCAGTGAATGAGCATGGGAACACACCACTGCACTATGCCTGCTTCTGGGGACACGAGCAGGTGGCTGAGGTGAGTGGGAGCACGGGCAGGAGGGAAGGTGGGGTGGGAGGGGGACTGAGGGGAGATCAAAAATCACAGTCCTTGCTGTCTGCTTCCACAGGACCTGGTGGGCAGCGGGGCCCTGGTCAGCATTGCTAACAAATACGGTGAGACCCCCACAGACAAGGCCAAGATGCCACTGCGAGAGGTCCTGAAAGGTACGAGGGTCCCTCAGGACCCCATAACTGATACAGCCTCTGGCCAGTCGCAGCAGGCTCTGGGTGCCACCCTCCTCCTCTCTCTGCAGAGCGTGCTGAGAAGCTGGGCCAGAGCCTCACCAAGATCCCCTACAAGGACACGTTCTGGAAGGGCACGACCCGCACCCGGCCCAGTAAGGACTGAGGGTCCCTTAGCGGGTGCCATGGATCCCCCTGCCCTGCTGGCACTGCCTCCTGGATCCAGTAGCCATGGGTATTCATTCCCCTTCTACTGTAGGGAATGGGACCCTGAACAAACTCGCCGGGATTGACTTCAAACAGCTGAGCCTGAGTCACAAACTGAACGAGAACCAGTCTGGAGAGGTGGGTGCCCCTCGACCCCAGGTGGGCGCTGTGGCTGTGCAGAGTGCCGTGTCCTGGCCCTGCTGGGCACCGCTGTTCTGGAGTCCCATGGCCTGGTGCAGTGGGGGAGCTCCTACCCAGCTCAAGGGGCTCCCTTCTCATTGTGGGCCCTTGGTCCCATGGGCTCCAGAGCCCCCCATGGGGGCCTGGGTATGCTGGGGACTCTGCACCCCTTTCACGGTGCCTGTGTCCCTGCTGCTCCTCCAGCTGTGGAAGGGGCGCTGGCAGGGCAATGACATCGTAATCAAAATGCTGAAAATCCGGGACTGGACGACACGAAAGAGCCGAGACTTCAACGAGGAGTACCCAAAACTGCGGTGAGTGCTGCGCCTGCCTGCAGCCACCCTGGCATGTGCCTGGGATCCCCACCAGTATTTGACTGGGGCCACCCCAGTACCTTCTCATGGCAACAACACTCAGAGTATGGGGCAGAAACTCCCAGATCTGTGGGGCCAGGGTGGTGGCCAAGGGCTGGGAGACCCTGGGGAATGCCAAAGGGCAGACGAAGGGGTGCAGGCAGCCCCTCCCTGTTTTTAGGGCTGTCATTTCTCTTGCAGGATCTTCTCCCACCCCAACGTGCTGCCGGTGCTGGGTGCCTGCCAGGCCCCTCCAGCTCCCCACCCCGTTATCATCAGCCACTGGATGCCCTACGGTTCCCTGTACAACGTCCTGCACGAGGGGACCAGTGAGTGCTGGGGCATGGTGTGTCTGGGGGCAGCAGGGGCCTCTCCAGCCATAGCCCTGGCTGGGCTTAGGGTGGGTTGATCCCCTGTCACCCCCTTCCCAGATTTTGTGGTGGACCAGATGCAGGCGGTGAAGTTTGCCTTCGATATTGCACGGGGCATGGCCTTCCTGCACACGCTGGAGCCCCTCATCCCGCGCCACCACCTCAACAGCCGCAGCGTTATGGTGAGTGGGGACACAGCCCCCCTCACAAGGCAGGGGGGGCTCTCAGGGCAGGGCTGACTGCCTGCTCTCCCCAGATCGACGAGGACATGACTGCACGAATCAGCATGGCCGATGTAAAGTTCTCCTTCCAGTGCCCAGGGCGGATGTATGCCCCGGCCTGGGTGGCTCCTGAAGGTGAGTGCCCAGCTCCCAGACCCCCCAGACTGGCCCCCTCACCCCCAGCCCCACTCAGCCCCCAGCCATCCCCCAGCCCTGCAGAAGAAACCAGAGGAGATCAACCGGCGCTCAGCTGACATGTGGAGCTTCGCGGTGCTGCTGTGGGAGCTGGTGACACGGGAGGTGCCCTTCGCTGACCTGTCCAACATGGAGATTGGTATGAAGGTGAGGGCGCGGAGGGGCAAAGGAACTGATTTGGGTCAGAGTTTAGGGAGAAGTTCTGGCCTTTGAGGGTGGTGAGGCCCTGGCAGACGTTGCCCAGAGGACTTTGGCTGCTCCATCCCTGGAAGTGTTTAAGGCCAGGTTGGAGAGGGTGTTGAGGCACCTGGGCAGGTAGAAGGTGTCCCTGCCTATTGGGGCAGGGTCCCAATCCTAACTCTGGCTCCTCTTCCTGCTTGCAGGTAGCACTGGAGGGGCTACGTCCCACCATCCCCCCTGGCATCTCCCCCCACATCTGCAAACTGATGAAGATCTGCATGAACGAGGACCCAGCCAAGCGCCCCAAGTTCGACATGATTGTGCCCATCCTGGAGAAGATGCAGGAGAAGTAGAGGGGAGGTGCCTCCCCATTCCAGTGCTGCCTTACGCCCCCCACCACCCCCAAGTGCCTTTAGCCCTAGAGCCGGGGGGAGCAGAGGACACCCCTCACCCTGAGCCAGCCATGGACACACGGTACAGATGGCACTGCCTGCACTGGAGCTCTGCAGGCTCTGGACCCCCACCCAGGGCAGCCCCTCACCAGGGTAGCCCTAACCCAGCCTCTGGGCAGCCCCCAGTCCAGTGCAGCCCCCCTACCCAGGGCATGGTGTGTGGCCTGGCCCTTCTGCTGGGGGATGGGGCTGTGGGGACCCCTGTCCCCCTTGCTGGGCAAAGCCCAACACAGGACTCAGCTCCCCGAGGCTGGGGGGGGAAGGGGAAGGCCAGGAGAGGCCACCTGTGGTGCCCAGCACTGCCCCTGCTTCGCGCTTCACTGGCCACTTCCCTCTGTCCCCAGAACGGCCGCTGGCAACCAAATAAACATTTGGTATGGAACCAACTGCTGGGGTACAGGGTGGGGGAGTGGGGGGAGTTGGTTGGGGGTGGAGGGCTGGGATTCGCAGGGGATGTCTAGGACTGAGGGTGAGGCTGAATTGATATGGGGCTGCCTTGCAGCCCACAGAGCCCTGGGCACAAGTCACCCCCCGCAGCAACCCTCTGATGCTCAGTGCAGGTAGATGGACACAGGGCCCCCTCAGGAGATGCCCGGTGCAGGAGGGGTGGACTGAGGGTCTCATCCCTGGCTCCATTTGTAGCACTGCCTGTGCAGCCCCCAGGGTATTCCCTGTGGGAGACAAGAGGCAGTTTAGGGAAGGAGAAGGAGGAAGAGTGCTGGGTAGTTCCTGTCCCCCTAACCCCACTCCGTTCCAGCACTGTTGGGAGCACTGAGCTGCCTGTGACTGGCAGAGGACGAGGAGCATGTGGAGGACCAGGGCCAGCATTTGTGGACACAGGCACAGGAATAACACTGCCTTCCCACAAAACCCTGCTAGGTGTTTAATGGCACCGAAATGGCCCCTACAAACTACCCAAACTGCCCTGTGCTCTACGTGAAGTAATGCGGCTTCTTCACATTGATGCCGTACTCCGCCAGCGCTGGTGTCAGGTCCTCCATGGTCAGCGTGTACTTCTTGTCCTGGGGGACACAGGGCAGGCGGTAACAGCAGGGAGCATGGGGTGGGATGCCCCAAGGTGCAAGGGCAGGTGTGTCCTGGTCCCAGAGGAGCTGCTGGGCAACATTAGGGCATTCCCAGCTCCCCACATTCTGTTGCTCTGTGCCCTCAAACCTCCCCAGACACTTAGTACCAAATCCCATTTGCTTTGCAGAGCCCCTGAACTCCTGATACACCAGGAGGGGGTCCCCAAGATCCCCCACTCCAGCTCCTCAAGCCCAGAGCTGCATCCACTGCTGGGATGGGGGGGCACCAAAGTGTGTCCACAAACTCGGTGCCCCCCTCATGTCCCCGCCAGCACCTACCCACCTGCAGGGCCCCACCGTAAGCCTGGCAGGTTTTGGGATTTCTGCACCCCATGTTCCTGCATTCCGTGGCTGCAGGCTCAGCCCCATCCCCAAAGGAGGTTCCCCAGTTCCCGCAGTGCTGTCACCTTGCTCTTGCTGCGGGAGCTGCCCGAGGCCGTGCCCTTCATTTTGCAGTGCTGTAGCGCATCGTTGGCAATGTCTGAGATGAACTTCTGTGCCGCCAGCGAGATCAGGCGGATTCTGCGGGACAGGGACCGTGTCAGCGAGGGGACAGAGGTCCATGGGCCCCTCTGCTGGACCCCCACGGGGTTCCTGCTACTCCCGCCCATCCTGTGGCCACTCACATGCGGGGGTCCGAGGCCTCAAACCCTGCCCGGTTCAGGTAATACCCTGTGACGGCATCCGGGATCTGGGAAGGGAAGAGGTGGAACAGCTCCACGGCCTCGTGGGAGCGTTTCCATATCCTGTATCCCGTCGCACAGGAGCCGCCCCGTATCCCAGTACCGTGGGACCTGCCCCGTGTCCCGTCCCGTCCCGTCCCACAGGAGCCGCCCTGTGTGTCGGTACCGTGGGCGTGTAGTCCTCCAGCTGCATGAGGAAGTCCACGAGCGGCGTGGTGGACACCACGGGCTTCACGTCTCCGTTGGCCGCGGGCGGCACGTACACGCCGTTGGACATGGCCCCGTCCGGGGGGGCGGCCACGGCCGCGGACACCGGCACTGCGGGACAGCACGATCAGTGCTCGGAACCCCGCACGCCCGCGCCCCGCCGACACTGGCAGTGGGGGACAGCATGCTCAGCAGGACCCCGAGACATCCGCAGTTACCGGACGCCGCCCTCCCGGCCAGAGCGTCCCGCGGGGCTCCCGTGCGCGGGGCCCATCCCCCGCCGTCCCCCATCTCGACTCACCGGGCCCCCTCCCGCCGGCCGCACAGCCCTCGGTGGCCCGCGCCGCGCCGCCCCCCGCAGCTGGTGCCACTCCGGGCCCGGCGCTGCCCACAGCGGCCGGGCTGGGCTTGCTGCCCTCGGCGGGGCCTGGCGGCGCCGCCGGGGCCGCGGGCGCGGGATCGGGATCGGCGCTGCCGCTCATGGTCCCCGGCACCAGTCTCCGCTTCGCGCCTGCGCGCGCCAAGCCACACTATTGGCCCCGCGGCCCCTCCGCCCCGCCCCTTCCTCCGGCCCATTGGCCCTGCCGGGCCCCGCCCCGCCCCCACTGGTCTTGCCCTCCGGCGCTCATCGCCCCGCGCGCCCCCTGGCGGATGCGTGCGCACAAACAGAGCAGGTGGGCGGGGCTTCGCGTGTTTATTGGCCCCGCCCCCGCCTCCAGCTCCGCGGCGTTCCGGTGTCCGGCCCCGGTGTCCGGCCCCGGTGAGCGGCCCCGGTGTCCTGGTCAGCGCGGCCCTAGCGCCCGCAGCAGGCGTGGGAAGTTGGGCGTGCCCCAGCCGGTGACCGGATCCCAGGCAGGGGTGGCGCAGAAGCCCTGGCCCTGCACGGTGCCGTCCAGGCAGGACAGGTGGCAGCCCTGGATCACCTGCAGGGACCAGCCTCAGCACGGCAGATCGGGGCCCCCCCGGGTCCCCCCAAGTCCCGGGACAGCGACCTCCGGGGCACAGGAGCCCCACACAGCCCTGGGACAGGGACCCCGGGGCACAGGGACCACTTGGTACAGGGATACCATGGGCACGGGGACCCTGCCCACAGCCCCCTGGAACCAGGGACAGCCACCCCTGGCATCCCTGAGACAGGAATCCCGGGACACAGGAGCCCCCAGATATCTGACACGGAGACTCCCACAACGCCCCCTGTGGCACAGGCTGCCCCTGCCCAGGATCCCCTCAGGACAATGTGGGACATCACGCTCAGCTGGACACTGGGACCTCTGCAGTCACTGGACACTGCTGCCCTGGCCACACAAAGGGACCTGCCCCACAAAGCTCGCAGGAGTCCATGGGGACCCCCCAGGACACCACTCCCATGGGAAGGGCATAGGGACTCTCTCATTCCCCCCAGCTGGCCCTGCCCCAGGCACAGCTCTGGGAGCAGGAGCCCTAGGACAGCCCCCTCAGCCCTTGGAGTATGCATGGCCTTCCCAGCCCCCCGGACAAGCCCACCCCAGACCTCAGACCAACACTTCAGAACACCCCAAGTCCCCTCAGCCCCCAGTACAGCCCCATCCAGCTCCATCCCCTACCCCACTCACATCATAGAACGCATCACCAAGCCCTTGCTTCTGCAGCTGGTAGAGAGCAGGGTTGAGAAAGCCCAGAGGTGCCAGCCCCCGTTGCAGGCGCCGGTCATTGATCAGTGCCACCATGCCTGCCACCACCGGTGTGGATGCCTGCATGGACAGAACCCCTCAGCCCAGGGCCCCCCCATCCCGGAGGGCAGCGGGGGATGAGCTCCTTACCGAGGTCCCCGACACCCAGGGCAGTGGGATGCGGTTTGTCACCACCCAGTAGTTGTCAGAGAGCGCAGCCAGGTCAGGGTACGCACGGCCGCTGCTGTTGTAGTAGGAGCTGGGTGGCAGCTTTGAGGCTGAGCGCAGGAATTGCCTGACAGCAGCAGCCTGGGGACGGCACAGCCCGCGGTCATCCCCAAAGTCCGCAGTCATCCCCTAACCCAAACTCTGCAGCCCTGTCTGCAGCCCCCAGCCTGGCAGCGCAGGTGTCCCTCACCTGGTACTCGGGCATGGGGAAGATGTTGCTGAAGCCACCCCCACTGATGTAATCCGTCACCTCCTCTGTCACCAGGAAGGGGTTCTTGAAGGACGTGCCACCCACAGTAGTGACATAGGGGCTGGGGAAACGGGGACACTGCAGCTGGGCACACAGCTGCCTGGGCCTCAGCAGCTACCAACAGCCCCTTCTGCCACCATATAACCTTGCCCCACAAACCGAACAAACCCCCAGGAGCTGCACAGACTGCAGCTCTGGGGTCTGGAAGCATGGTGGTGAGGACCCTCAGGTCTCACACCCAGCTCCCTCCCTCACCCACCTGGAGGCCGGGAAGCTGGGCCGGAACGTGTGGTTCCCACTGTGCACCCGCCGACACCCAGCACCGTCATCACCTGCCAACACAGGTGACAGGTGACCACTGCACACCAACAGATGGCATGTGACCATGGCATCCCAGCCACCCCTCCCACAGCCCCGCTTGGTGCTCAGGCTCCGCCTTGCCAGGCCTTGGCTGTACCTGAGGCAAACAGGATGGTGAGGCCGCGGGCCGCCGCCTTCATGAACTCGGTGTTGACGCGCTCCATGTAGGCAAGGGACAGGCTGTCCTCGTCGTCCCCATAGCTCACTGAGTGCACCCAGGGCAGTGCTGACATGTTGCTGAGCAGCAGCAGCCAGGCCAGAAAGGGCTCCTGGCTCTCGTGGCGCCCTGCAAGGACATTGGGGAAGGGACACGAGGGATAGCTCCTCCAACACCAGGGACAGCGTGAGGAGTCCTGTCTCATCAGACCCAGCACCTTCCTATGCAGTACAGCCCCAGGGGCTCCTTCCTGTGAGCCATAGAGTCACAGCACATCCAGCCTGGAGCTCCATGAGCTCATCTCAGGGCTCCTTACATTGCACCAAGCTTCAGCTCAGCCCACGGGGTTGGCAAGAGGGTCATCCTTACCCCAGGACAGGGAGCTACACTCACACCCCTCTCCAAGACTCTGCTCCAGGGCTGCAGCCATGTGGGCACCTGTGGACCCAGTGGGGCCTCAGCTCCTCCTCTGGCAACAGGTCCCAGCAGAGCAGTGCATGTGCCACCTCCACACATTCCACCTGCACCTGCCCAGGTCCCTCCCTGCCCTCCAGCCCTCTCCACTGGGAGGGGAGCAGAGCCCCAGCCACCCCCACTCACTCTTGGTTGCCCATGTCACTTCCCACACCAGTAACTGTGTGGGGGCGAAGGGAAGGGCAGTGCTGGGCTGCTGTCACTGACACCATCAGGGACAGGGCCACTGTCCCTGTGGCACTCACCTGCTCAGCCAGTTCCCAATCTGGGACATGGACACTGCCCCAAGCACTGTGTTCACATTTGTGCAGGCTGTTTAGCAATTTGTTTTCCCAAATACCCTCACTCTCCCTCATCTGCTCCACTGGGAGACTCGTGGGTGGGAGCTCAGCTCCAGCAAGGCTGGAAAACCCCATGGGAGGAGGGCTGTGCCCTCCTTCATGGGAGCTGAGCAGGACAGCTGCTCCACATGGTGCCAGCAATGAAATCCCTGCTTCAGGATACTCTGGACATTGAAGGTTCACACGGTTCAAAGCCACAACACAAACCAGGAGCAATGTCCCTAGGAGCTGGGAATTCGATGCCAGCTCTGACTTGGGGAGCACACAGAGTGCACTCCCACAGCAGTTAGGAAAGCACCTGGGGCTGTACTACAGCCAGCTGTCTGCACAGTCCTGCAAGCTCTCCCCTCACTCCTCCAAGCAATCCCCTCCCCTCACACCTCCAAGTGCTCACTTCCCTGCTCCAGGCACTCTCCTCACCCCTTCAAGCACTCCCCCCTCCCCCCTGGGGCTCTTCCCCAGTACCTGCATTGCTGAAGACCCAGGTGGAGATGTTGGCACCTGTGCTCATGATGTACTCCACGTCCAGGCTGGCCTCCAGCCCGGCTTTGCCATGGCCCTGGTGCCCCACCACCCGGTCCACCTGCGTGCGGTGGGCAAAGCCACTGCCAAAGAGCTGCATGAACTCTGCCAGGTCAGCTTGGTGGAAGTACTGCTCAAGAAACTGTGGAACACAGAGGGATATGTTGTCTTCTCTTGAAAAAACAACGGAACAGTTGATGCTGACCTAGAAAATTGTCCAGCACAGGTACACCAGGTACTCCCAGCAGCCGAGGGACACCCAGTTGTTCCAAGATTCCCCGAACAGCACCAATCCCTAGGAGTGCCACAGCACACAGGCCTGCAGTTGTTACCTGTGCACAGGCCTGGCTGTTGTTGGGCAGGAGTCCCACGTCCCCCCCTGTCATGTTGTATCTCTGGCGCAAGATGGCCGGTGTCACACCCAGGTGGAACGATGCTCTTGCCAACGGTGGGTCCTTCCTGGCCCTGGCTCCGCTGACTGTCTTGTGCTCCTTGGGGAACCGGTGCATCCCACCCACTGCAGCAGAGCCCAGTGGGATGGGAGAAGCCATCAGGGCGCAGAGTCCCGGGAAGGCAGGACAGAGCCCTCGGGCTCTCCATCACCAGCCCCATGTCTACATGGGCAGGCCAATAGCAGGGCTTGAAAGAGCCCAGCCCTGCAGCCCTGGCCCAGAGGAAGAGCCTCCTCAGCCTTCCCACAGCTGAGCCATGGCCTCAGCTTGGCACCCCTTGCACTTTTCATGGGATTGTCACTGGATCCCATGTAACGGGGATCTGCAGGAGGGAGGTTTGTCCCCCCAGCAGCAGCTGCACCTGCGCTCCGCAGCCTCACCTCCCCCAGGTGGGACGTACCGAAGTCCAGGTGCTCTGCGAGCTCTGCAGGGACAGTGTAGGGCAGTGGGGACCGCACCAGGCTGCGCTGGCCCTGCACGTACCGGTGAAACTCAGCCCCGGGGAGCAGGCGCTCGGCCATACTGCAAACATAGGGACAGCCGCTGTGGGATGGCACAGGACTAGCACAAAGGGACAACCATCAAAGGACAGGATAGGGCCAGCAATGAGGGACAGCCACTACGGAGTGGGACTGGACTAGGACACGAGAACAGCCACCACAGGATGGGACAGTAGTGAGACACAGGGACAGCCACCACAGGGTCACCAGAGCCAGTTCCAGCTCTTAGGGCTCACCTTACAGGCAGGTAACACTCCAGAAAGTCAAGGGTGATGACACTCTGGCAGTCCTCTACACCATGGCCTTGCAGCCATTTCAGAACCGTCATCAGTGTGGATGGGGAAGGCTGGACCAAGTCCCTCACCTGCTCCAGGGACAGGTACTGCCCTGGGAGGCACAGAGGGGTTAGATCCCCTCATAGGCCCCGGGGGTCATGGGGCCTCAGGGATGTGGCTGTTACCATATCGCGGGGACTGAGGGTCTGAGACAGCCTCCACGAGGCGGGCAAGGTGGGCAGTGCCGCGCTGCCGCAGGGCGAAGGTCAGCTGCAGCGGGTGTCCAGGATCCACACGGCCAGCATGGGCCCAGCCAGGAGGAACGCTGCAGGGTGGGCGGTGAGCGGGGCCAGCACCGGCACCCCAGCCTGGCCCGGCCCGGCCCACAGCCCCGGACCTACCGGAAAGGCTGGTCCCGCTCCAGCGCCAGCCCCAGGGCGCAGCTCCAGGCGGCCGCACACAGCGCCAGCACGGCGGGGATCCCCCAACACCTGCAACGGGCTCAGGGGAGCATAGGCACAGCAGTGGGGAACCGGGACTGACCGGGGACTGAGCCACGAGTCCCCGTCCCCACGATTCCGCCGAGCCCCCGTGGCCCGTCTGCAAACCCCCCACCCCGGGTCTGGGCAGCCCCGCCGGAGATCCCCGAGTCCCGCCACCGGGGAGCCCGTCTGACCCTGTCACTGGGGAGCCCCACCTGCCCCGCGAGCCCTCATCACCGGGGAACCGCGCCTGACCCTCCGGTCCCCGTTCCCCCCACCACCAGGGAGTCTCGTCGGACACCCGGAGTCCCCGTCACCCGGGAGCCCCGTCGCACCCCCGCGGTCCCCATGGCCCCCGCGTCCGGAAAGCACCCCCGCCCCGTTACCTCCCCCCACCGGGGAGTGCCCCCGTGTCCCTGTGCCCCCGGGGCCGGGCCGCCCCGCTCCGTGCCCATTACCCCCGCGCCATGCCGCCGTGCCCGGTCACGTGTGCGAGCGCGTGACTCCCGCCACGTGGGGCACCAAAACAGCGGTCACGTGAGCGCCAGACACGGGATGGGCGGGGCCGGGCGGGGCGGGGCGGGGCGGGGCGGGTCCGAGCGGGGCCGAGAGGGGCGGGGCGGGGCCGGGCGGGGCGGGGCGGGTCCGAGCGGGGCCGGGCGGGGCGGGGCGGGGCCGGGCGGGGCCGGGCCGGGCGGGACCTGGCGGGGCCGGGCGGGGCCGGGCGGGGCGGGACCTGGCGGGGCCGGGCGGGGCGGGGCCGGGCGGGGCGGGGCGGGGCGGGGCGGGGCGGGGCGGGGCCGGGCGGGGCCGGGCGGGGCGGGGCGGGGCGGGCGGCGGGCGCGGCTCCAGAGGGGAGGCCCCGCTTGCCGGCGGCCCGAAGGGGCGGCTCAGACACCGCAGTGCCCGCTCCCGCCCCCTGTTCCCGCCCCTCTCTCGGGCGTTTCCCGGCGCGGGCGGACCTGTTCCCGGCGGGATGGCTT